>NC_067487.1:56299257-56608796 GCF_947179515.1 Apodemus sylvaticus
TTCAGGTAAGCTTGAATGGGCTAGACCAACTGCCATATGCACTTGAAAAACTTGTATTTTAAATGTGGTGGTACCCAGTCTGTGTATAATTCACTGCTGGCAGTGATGTGGTGTTACCCTCACAGTGGCAGCCTGTCAGGCCTGTCAGGGGCCTGCCTATGAAGTTTTAACCTTTCACTGAAGGCTTTCAGAAAGGAAAGAACAAAAGCAGATGTTGAACACAGCAAACTGCACTGCCCTTTTCTGTCTCCTATATCTTTGCCATTTTAATGTCTCAATGTTCTGCTTCTGGTTTTTCTCTTATTATCTCTGACTGGCTTAAACTTCTCTCCATTTTTAAATTTTCTCTGTGTTCATTTTTTATCTTACTCTAATTCAATTATGGTTGTACATACTTGCCTCAAGCAGGGACACCCCACTTCCCAGCATCTTCTTGGTAGCCTGTCAGTGCACCAGTGCCCAGCGCCTGTGCTGGGAGTGCTCTGCTCATTCATCACACTCTCTATGTACTCGAAGAGCGTCTTTATGTCTCTGCTGAAATACTACTCACCATGGCAGTCTGCATGTCACTGTTCCTACTAAATTATGCTTCCTTTGTGGACAGAACTTTGTGGTATCCCTAGTCTTGGTGTTTGGCAAAGTAAATGGATTAATGGCAGGATGAATGGAGTATGTTCTCAAACACACACTGTCTGCAGTCATGTACCGTCTGCTGAGCTCACCAGGCTCCGGTGGATAGTTCCAAACCCACGGTTACACATATGGCCTTGATTAATCTCAGTGGGCCACAAAACAAAACAAATAGACATGAATGTGAGAGAGGTTTACGGAGGAGGGGAGCAAGCAGAGGTGTAGGAAGGTGGAGATGAAAGAAGACAGTGTGCAGGGGGATATAAGAAAAGCTGTAAACAAAATAAGCAAGCAAAGAGCCCCAAACTCCTATCACCTTGAAGGATGAATTATATCTAAAATAAAGCAAGTTTGCTAAAATGTTAATGCAATAGATGGTGAGTCTTCACTGAAGTCTTTCAACTTTGTTGAGTATTTGAAACTTTATTATTTTTATAAAAAATATTGAGTAGGCGAGTGACCATTTTATCCTCAGCACTCTGATCCTGAGAGAGCTCCCCTAACCTGCTCTGCAATGGAAACTGCCTTCTACCAGCCTCTCCCTGGGAGTCAAGGGAGCCTGACTCTCCTGATAGCTTTGTTCTTCCAACTATGCATTATTAACTAGAAACTGGCCCTTCAGATTTTTCCTAAGAAGTCCATCTTATTTTCTCCCATCTGAGCCCCCACACCCAAGTCATTATGTTTGTGATGGTCCTCCTGATTTTTCCTAAGAAGTCCATCTTTCTTCTTCAATTTGATTCCCAAACCGAAGTAATTACGTTTGTATAAAACCCTCTCCTGCCATCTGCATGCCCATTTCCTCTGTTGGTGACAACTTAGGATTGGATCAAACACTGATTTCTGAATACACCTTGGACTTCTCCAACCACACATTACAGCTGACTCACAGACCACTAAGCTTGTGGAGGATGTTTGATCCAAAAGGTTAAAGTCACTGATCTCCATTAGGATCTCCCTTAGAACTCACATAAATGACTTTGAACAGCACATTTACCTTTCTTTTTTACACTTGATCTTAGCCAAAAGGCCAAGAAAGCGATACCTCTCTTTTTTAAATTAAAAAAAAAAATCTGGAAGTGGAGGCATGCTCCTATAATTATAGTTTGGAAGACTGAGGCAGAAATATTATTAACACCTGCCAGCATGGGGTATATAGAAAAATGCTTTCCCAGTGAAAATGAATAGCATGTAAATACAGATAAAATCAACATGCTTCAAAGCTTTGCCAAACCTGGGTTCAAACCCTGCCTTCTGTGTCTACTACTTCCTAGTACTTTGGGCAAATTACCATCAGAGTTGCAATCTGGGCTAACTACCATGGCTCCTTTGTGCCTATGCTGAAGCACCGGCCTCAGTTTTTTGCTTTTGTTTTCGTCAGAAATAATATTTCACAGAAGATTATTAAAAAATTGTATGACATTATACAGATAAATAATACAGAAAGATTATATATGTGCAAATATAATCTCAAATATTATTAAAGGATCAAATAGACAGAGTTGTTTAATGGATTAGTTACATCTTCTTTCCCATTTAACCTTGCATCTTCCAATTCTGAAGTAAAAGAAAGGCCTCTTAAACCTAAAAGATAGATTGCTAATAACTTACAATGCATGAGAGTTATTTGCAATAATCTCATAGAAGAGAGATGTTTTCATTGAGATCACTTAAAAGACATCTATTTTCAAGAAAACAGCTTCTGTTTGCTATACAGTTTGAATTATTTTCAAGATATGGAAGCTACATTTCTAGGATACACCTTATTATAGGAACAAGTAGATGGTATTAGAGCTATAGGTTTGCAAATTAAAATTACAATTTTAAATTAATGTGGGATATGGCTACACAATTCTTAAAATGTAGCACACATTATAACAAATGCATTGTGTGGAGTCTTAGATAACAAACAGGCCTTGTCAACGATTGCAAGGTACATACCACACAAGATGATCATGCTTTTCCAATTAAAATCCTAAAGGAACTTTAAAACCATGAACACATTTTAAAGAACATTCTTCAAACTGGATAGAGAAAACTAAAAGAAATAGACCTCTTTTGAGGAGGCTTATAAATATTTCATTTACATTAGAAAGTTAATAGACTTTATATTTTTTTGTTCCTTTTTGTTTGTTTTAAGAGCAGAGCTAGGTCTCTATATAATTCAATTCCATGGCTTCAGTTGCCGTTGGTGAGCCTGTGCATATATTTTATAGAAGAAAGCCTGAAATTCCTGACTATGCTATATTATTGTAATATTCTGGATAATTTCAGAAATCTCACACATAGTACCATTCAAGATATTTTGAATGATGTGTACGTGGATTAAATACTTTTACTTAAATGAAAGATAATATTCAGGATTTTGTCTAGCATCTGCTGTTAACAAAAGGATTTTTCAGTGTATAAGAAAAAGAAAGAAATTTCAAAGTATAAAGACCCTGGCCCTCCTTTCTTAGCCTTCATGGAGAGACTGGTATTTAAGACACACAGCTTTAAACATGTGCTTTCTTCATATGTATTATGAGGACTCTGCGGTTGCTCTTCTTTTGTTTTCTAGTGTTTTGAGACAGGGTCTCTCTACAGAGTGCTGGTTGTCTTGGAACTCACTGTTTAGATTAGCCTCAAACTCATAGAGATCTGTTTTCCTCAGCCTCCTGAATGCAAGGATTAAAGGCATGTGCCACATGTGTCGCTGACAAGAATGGACTCATTGTAGGAAGCATTTCCAGAGTTCTGGCAAAGGTCAACCAGAACACTAAGTTAGATATGACCTTAGAGATAGCTACTCTGACATGTCACTTTAAAGACATGTACATTTCTCCCCAGATGTTGAGTGACAATATTAAACATATAATAAAACGATCAGAATAAAATAGTTTTCCTGGTTATAGGCCAGTCAAACAACAGCTTTCACAAACTCTTAGAACATGCTATACCCTAACTGTGAGTCAGGGGACTCTTCCAATGTTGGGAGCAGTAGAGGCGAGTCACAGAGAGTCAAGCACTTTTGGGGTACTCACCTTCAGTACTGGAGAGAGGTGTGCTATCACATTTGCTGTCACACTGCTGCATGGATGGAGGACGAACAGCTTCTGGACAGTCAACAGACGCCTGTCCAGTATAGGAGAGGCACTGGACAGTTCGCATTTGCTGTCCAAGGCCACACTGAGCAGAGCACTAAATTCAAAGATATTGAAAAAAAATACTGATTTTCACTGTTTCTCAGATAAAAAGATATTACTTTAATTATTGTACACATTATCTTTTAAAGACCCTATGCAATCATTATTGAGAGGCATGTGACTTGTTCATTTTACTATGGAATGGGTTTCAAAACTCAAGAATTGAATTGTTGTTCTAGAAAACAGAAGCCATCTAATACTCAGAAGACAAGGGATGGCAGTGTCTTGGGCTGTAACTATTCTGAACAAGCTTGGCAGGACTAAGAAGAGAGTAAGGAGGAGATCTCATAGGAGAGGTGAAGGCCATTCAGTGAGCAAAGTCTTACCCCACAGCCTGGTGGCCTGAGTTCTACCTTTGGAATCCACATAAAGGTAGAAGGGGAGAACTCATTCCAGAGAGTTGTCCTAGGACTTCCAAATATTCACTGTGGCACATGTGTGCATGTACACATTATACATACACACCATGTATGCTAATATGAATACAGATTTTTAAAAGAGCTTGACGGCTGGAGAGATGGCTCAGCAGTTAAGAGCGCCGACTGCTCTTCTGAAGGTTGTGAGTTTAATTCCCAGCAAGCACATGGTGACTCAAAACCATCTGTAATGAAATCTGATGTCCTCTTGTGGTGTGTCTGAACACAGCTATAGTATACTTAGATATAATAAATACATAAATCTTAAAAAAATAAAATAAAAAAGAGCTTGAGTAATATCATGAATTTTTATCAGCCACAAATTTAGAAACAGTCTGTATTAGCCAGTTAGCATGCTTTCCTCTTTTCAACTACATGAAGCTAATTAAGTACCTGGTTTAAAGTAAAATTCATAACACCATGTCTGTATAGAACCTTCAATAGTGTAATGTCAATTATGTACTATTAAACTGAGTAAAGCATTTTGTTAATAATGCAATGTTAGCAGTAAAATGCCTAATTTTATCAAGCATATTCTAGTTGAGAATTTGTGACTTAAACTAAGTGATTCTGTAGAGATGCAAAACTTTGGTTATTTTATGATCACACTTCTCATAGGTCTGGACACAGAGCAAAGTGTCTCTATATATTGTAGGATACTGACCATCTTCCAGGCAAAACACAAAAGGAGTGTAGGTGCTGCCCTGTTCATGAGAACTGGCTACCTAAAAATCCACTCCAATGTTTTTTTTTTGTGTGTGTATGTGGTATATGTGTGCTATATGGTGTATGTGTATATGTACACACATGTAGTATACATGCATGTGGATGTCAGAAGTTGATGTTGGAAATATTCCTCAGTAACTCTCCACCTTATTTTCATGACATAATATCTTTCATTGAGCCTGGAATCCCCAGAGTCAGCTAGATGGCTGGTCAGCAAGTAACAAAACTCATCCTGTCTCCACTTTTTTCTGTGCTGAGGTTACAGACACATACTACTACATCTGGCTTTTGTACATCGGTGCTGGGAATTAGAATTTAGGCTCTCATACTTACATAGCAAGCAATTCACCTACTGAATCACTTTACCAGCCATTAGCAATTTACTTTCTGTGATATTATTATTACTAAAGAGAGTTACAGTATATAGTACAGGCTGCCCTTGATCTCAAGAGCCTCCTGCCTAAGTCTCTCAAATGCTAGTGGCCACTTGTAGCTGCATACTGTTTTCTTAATGTGGCTTAACAGATTTCCTCTTTGATATTTAGAAGAACAGTATTTAATTTCCCTACTACTTAAAATATACCAATTTGGTGTTCTTTTAAATAAAACTTGATAGAAGCTTTTTACTTGATAGAATTGTACTCATTTTTACCAGGAATGGTCTGACATTTTGAAATATGAAATATATTTGTGTGTGTATACTGTATAATGACTAAATTTTATTAACATAGGCATTATAGTTATTTTCATGACTTTTTAAATGAATTGAACATGGTTGATAAGCAAGATAGCATGAATTAACTACATATATAAGGAATTAAGGAAAGAATGAAAATAAGAACCGGGCTAGCAAAAAGCCTCAGTGGATAAAGAGGGTAGCCACCAAAAGTGATGACCTACATTTGAGCCCCGGCACAAATAAGTGATTATTTTTTATTATTAAAAAATAAAAATATAACTTGAAGCATAAAATAGTTTGATATAGGGCTGGAGAGATGGCTCAGTGGTTAAGATCACTGACTGCCCAGGAGTGGTATAGTAGGATCTTTCAGAAGTGAGGTGCCCAGTTTTCTGAGGAACCGCCAGACTGATTTCCAGAGTGGTTGTACCAATTTGCAACCCCACCAGCAGTGGAGGAGTGTTCCTCTTTCTCCACATCCTCGCCAACACCTGCTGTCTCCTGAATTTTTAATCTTAGCCATTCTGACTGGTGTGAGGTGAAATCTCAGGGTTGTTTTGGTTTGCATTTCCCTAATGACTAATGAAGTTGAGCATTTTTTAAGATGCTTCTCAGCCATCCGAAGTTCTTCAGGTGAAAATTCTTTGTTTAACTCTGTACCCCATTTTTAATAGGGTTATTTTGTTTTCTGGGGTCTAATTTCTTGAGTTCTTTGTATATATTGGATATTAGCCCTCTATCTGATGTAGGGTTGGTGAAGATCTTTTCCCAATTTGTTGGTTGCCGATTTGTCCTTTTGATGGTGTCCTTTGTCTTACAGAAACTTTGTAATTTTATGAGGTCCCATTTGTCAATTCTTGATCTTAGAGCATACACTATTGGTGATCTGTTCAAAAACTTTCCCCCTGTACCGATATCCTCAAGGGTCTGGAAGATCCTGCTATACCACTCCTGAGCATATACCCAGAGGATTCCCCAGCATGTAATAAGGATACATGCTCCACTATGTTCATAGCGGCCCTATTTATAATAGCCAGAAGCTGGAAAGAACCCAGGTATCCCTCAACAGAAGAATGGATGCAAAAAATGTGGTATATATACACAATGGAGTACTATTCAGCCATTAGAAACAATGAATTCATGAAATTCTTAGGCAAATGGATGGAGCTGGAGAACATCATACTAAGTGAAGTAACCCAGTCTCAAAAGATCAATCATGGTATGCACTCACTAATAAGTGGATATTAACCTAGAAAACTGGAATACCCAAAACATAATCCACACATCAAATGAGGTACAAGAAGAACGGAGGAGTGGCCCCTTGTTCTGGAAAGACTCAGTGTAGCAGTATAGGGCAAAACCAGAACAGAGAAGTGGGAAGGGGTGGGTGGGAGAACAGGGGAAGGGAAGGGAGCTTATGGGACTTTCGGGGAGTGGGGGTCCAGAACATGGGAAATCATTTGAAATGTAAATAAAAAATATATCGAATTAAAAAAAAGAGCACCGACTTCTCTTCTAGAGGTCCTGAGTTCAGTTCCCACTCACAACCATGTGTAATGGGATCTGATGCCCTCTTCTGATGTATCTGAAGAGAGAAATGGTGTACTCATATACATAAAATAAATAAATACATATTTAAAAAATAGTTTGATATAAAATATATAAGACATGTCAATAGCCCTATGTATTGTATCCTGATTCACAGTATACATCAGAGAAAAGTAATTTGAAGTATAAGTATTATTAATTTTTTATCTTATCAATCCCATGGGTATTTTAATTAAGGCACCAAAAGCTTCATTGTGAGGTTAGGAGGAATTATATACTTTACGAGTGGAAATGCTAAAAGCTAAGACATTGGTATTAACTGATTTGTTACTAAATTATTTGAGAACTAGGCTTCCAGTGCTGTGGAACCCTACAATAATTTACAGTTATTGAGTCTATTTGACATTGAACTTGAAATGCTAGTTCACCAAAGAACAGGTGAACTTGGGACTTATGGGGTTTGAATGGTAGTGCATGCCCGTTATCCCTGCTAGTAACAGTTTGAGACAGGAGGATTGTAAGTTTGAAGCCAGTATGGCATACACAAAGTTTTGACCCTGTCTCAAAACTCCCAAATGATAACAAGAACAATAATGCTAGCAATAGAGTGGAGTGATTACAGATGTGGAGAAATGTGGCTAAGTGGGGATGTGTTAACAGCTGGTTTCAATGGCTTGTGTAGTTTCACATACAGATCTCACACTTAGGATTTCTATGAGTTAATTCTTATTCTTAAGCCTTCACAATGATGGAATCAAAAAGCTCAGGTTTGTATCTCAAAGGAGCCCACATCTGGCTGCCTTACCTGGCCCCAGTCTCCTGTCACCCAGCGGGGAGGAGGGCAGCGGCCCAGACTGCAGCGGATTCGAGCAGGAGGCTTGCTCTCCTCGGGACATTGTGCAGCTGGGAATGTTTTAGAAAGGTCACTGCTCTTGCACAGAACAATCCGATGCTTGAATCCTGAACCACATTTTGGAGTACACTGGAAATAAAAACAAATATTAACTAACAACAATTTAAATACAGGAAAAGTGTGAAGAAAGTCTTGAAGTAAATGTGCATCTGTATAAAATAGACACTTAGGGAAACGTTCTCAGTTATGAAGCTCCTTCAACAGTCAGCGTAAAGGGAAGTACTTTTATCTTTTCCCTAAGGCCTTTAAGAGCTAAAATCAATGTTTGCTTTTCTTGGCTAACATTTTCTTCTTTTATTAGGGATAGGCTTATTCTTCTATTCTTTCCTATTCTTGGCCTCCTTCAGCTGTGATAAGGTTCTGCTAAGTTCTGGAATGTGGAAGCTTACTGGGTGTAGTCTTTGAAAGGGAACTTTTATATTATTAGTGGATCACAAGAACGTGTCTTTGTAGAGCAAGTTGGCAATGGAGTAGATCAACTATTTTCACAGTATCAAGAATATATATGCCTGCAAGAAAGCGTTATTGAACAAATACTTCTGGTCTTTCTCATGTCCATAAGTCACAAGCATTAAGAACTGAGTGTCAGTTCTTCAAACCAAGAAAAGGACACTTCTTCCTATGTCTCAAACCCTCTCCTTTACCTGCCTCTAAATGCAGTGGCTGACTGAAGTTCTACAGTTTACTGAACCCTTTTTCCAAACCTCTTCTCCTCTCAGTCAATGAGGGTCTTATACATATGTGCAAGATGCTATTTGAACATTTCATTCAGACATATTTCCTGATCTTCTATAGCAGTGGTTCTCAACTGGCAAACTTCTATCTCTAAGCAAGTTTACAATTCTTAGCAGTAGCAAAATTACAGTTATGAAGCATCAACAAAGATAACTGATGGTTGGAAGTCACCACAGCATGAGGAGCTGTATTAAAGGATCACAGCACTAGGAAGGTTGAGAACCACTGGTCTAGAGGAATTACATGAACTTGAGGGGTGGGGCATGAGAGAAAATGAGGATCTCCATTCAAAACACCTGTCTTCTTATTTAGGAGACAGGCATGGGAACATAGGCTAATGCCTATGATGAGAGTGGGCATAGAAATTAAATTCTTATATGTTTTCTCATAATTAGCTTTTGACTGGTTTTATTAGGCATAGTCTTTGAGCCTGGCATATTGGCAGAGAGAAAATAGAAAGGGAGAAAAATATTGTGTGTTTTTTTTTTTCAGATAAAAATGTCAAGCATTCTATACAGTCCTTTTATCACAATGAATCCAGTAATGGAAACTATTTTCTCCAACTTAGAGAAAGATTCATCAAGATGTATTTTTAAAGACAACAACACACAATTCTTCTAAGATCCCTTCAGTGGAGGCAAAGGTAAGAGGAGTTAAAATCAAAGACAAGCATCTTGAAGTATTACTCATTTTCACAGCCAAATCAACACCCACATACCCTCACTACGGCCACACTCTTCCCATATAAACCACCAGCTTTCCTTCATCCAACTCTTTTCAGATAGGATTTGTCTCCATTTCCATCACCATGAATTACATTTTAGGCAAATATAATTTCCCACATGATATTTTACTACTACTCCCTAATAGTTCAGCTTTCTGCTTTTACTTCCAACAATACATTTTATGAACTTTAGAGGAAAAGCATCTCATGAGGGTTCCAGAGGATTAAAGGGAACTACTGTACATTTCTGCACATTGTTAGTCCACTTGATCTTAGTTAAATGCTGAGAAGTGTTCACACATTCTTGTTCAGTGAGTACACTGGGTCTGAGCCCTACAGAGCTAGCCACAAACACTCCATGTCTATAATCAGACTGTCAACTCTGGCCTTTACATACTGTATTACTTAGGTGTAATATTAAAATTAAATTTAAAAAATCACTTCTGAGGCAATACTAAAGGCAGGGCTATCATTTAGAATTGGTTCATTTAGAGTGTAACCATCCAGCAAATCCTTCTGCTCAGACAGTCAGAGGAGGGAGCAGAAAGAGCAGGAGAGCTTCCACAGGGTATGGCCAAAGAAAATAGGCTGCAGTTTTCAAAAGATTGGATTAAAAAGATATCGAACCTAGCTGGTTCTTCTCTAGAGCCAGATTCTCCCATAGTGAGAGATGCTGTTTATCTAAGGCAGAGAGTGCTGGCTTCTGGTGCTGTTTATCCTCCCTTATATTAACCCCTCTAGGGAAGAGCTAGGCTTCTTGGTAAAGTAAGGAAAGGGAAAACCACCTTTGCAAAAATAAACAGGCATGACTGACAACAGCCATTTCCTCCCTCTTGACAAAAAAAAAAAAAAATGGCAATAAAGATGGTGTTCAACTAGACAGTAATGCCAGCACTTCCTAAATGCTGCTCCGCACCTAATAGTTTTCCTAGGTCATCTGGAGAGAAACAATCCCAGCTATGACTGCTCCATCTCAGGTGCTGCTCCCAGCATGTGCACTCTGCTTCCTAGCACCCCTTCCCTCTAGGCTTTTGATTCTGCTCTCCTAGACAGATGTCAGAAATGTGATTACGTGTCCTCAGCACGCACATGCACTGCAGGCAGCTTCCAGGGATGACTCTAAGCTTCTTAAGCCGTGAGAGCATCACTTCAGAGACCAGCAAAGTAGAATACAAATTACAAAAGAAGCGTAAGTTTAATCTGTGTGAATTAAATCCAGAAGAACAGCTTATAGTTACTGAAGAGCCTCCATCTTGCCGCCATTTAAAGGTCCCCTCCTTCAAGGTGACTGGTCATCTCAGTTGAGAACAAACAGGATGGCCTTACTGCTTGCCAGAAGCGTCTTGGTTTTGTTTTCAAGGATGATTGGTGTTCTTTTTCCTCTTTTCTATCTTTTGCCTTTTTTTATTTGAGGAAGGAACTCACTCTGTAGTCCACGTAGACCTACCCGGAACTTACGTATTTGAAGCTCAGGCTGTCTTTAAACTCACAGCAATCCTTTTGTTTCTAACTGCAGGAATCACTGGCATGTGCATTACAATATTTTGTGTTTCTGTTCAGCTTTTTTTTTTTTTTTTAAAGAAGCTTCCCTTTTCTCTTTAAATTCTCCTGTCCTTCAATCTCCAATTATAACCAGCTAAAAAGGCTTGTGACTCTATTTCAGGTTCCTCTTGAGAAAGGAAAGTACAGCAGAAGTAAGGTGAGGAAAGCCTTTTATAACTACTACAAACTTAGCAAGCAGAAATGTCATTTCCCCAGGGTAGCAATGAATACTATGTCTCCTTTGAAGATCTAAAGCCAAGTAGAACTGTCTGGAGACACTGTCATAGATAAACCCCAGTGTTGTGGGTTTGGTCTAATGCTGCTTGTATTATGTTAATTTGGATCTGCAAAATTGCTTGAGAATCTGCATGTCTGAATTTAAGACACTGAAGGAACTCTGCCCCTACTTGGTTTTGATTGGTAAATAAAGTTGCTGGCAGCTAATGGCTGAGCAGGGAGACAGAGGCTGGACTTTTTTAGAATTCCTGGGCAAGAGACTGAGGAGGAAAGGATAAGCCATGTAGGGAGACAGAGAACCAAGGTTCCATGCTTGAGAGGTGTGGGACAGAGAACATAGTTGCCTTGCAGAAGTCAGGGGAATGCGGCTTGAGAGGACTGCATGGCTGGGCCTAGCACAGCGAAGATGGAACACAGATTTTAAGTAATAACTCGGAAATATCAGAGGGATGTTGTATTGGCCACGTGGAGGTCAGGAAGTAGCCCAGCCATTATGTTTTAGGCATATCAAAATATAAAGTGTGTCTGTGTGTGTGTGTGTGTGTGTGTATGTGTGTTTCTTTTATTTGTGAACCCAGAACATTGGGGTAGGTATTGAGGAGCCCACTGTTGCTGGGCTAAATTTGAGTTGTTTTAATTGGGTCCAGCTATACTCCAGAGTGTCTGAAGGTAACCTATGGTTCATTATACTACTTAATGCACTCTCTTGAGGGGCGATTGCAAATGTGACGGATAAAGGTATATCCAGAACTACATGTAGCAGAACATTAGAAGCAAGGAAGCCCACACCACGCAAGTAACACCAAAGCCCATGAATGTGACAAAAGTCCCACCTTTGATAGAGCATTGCCCTTGAGTTTCTAAATCTTTCTCTGCTTGGGCCTACTTCTTTTGGAAGTATGGAATCCTTCTTAACAAATTCTCTAGCTTTACATTTTACTGTTTACATGTCTCTGTCGAATTCCTTGTCTGGGTATACAAAGCCCTGGAACCCTTCTGGAGGTGATTACAAACCTCATCAGTGGGCATCTCCCTGACCATCTCAACTATGAGATTCTATATAGTTATATATTCATGCATCACAGTTCCCTGTTATCAAATGCATTATGATGTGCTCTAGTTTCATGAGCCTATAAGAACCTTTCATTTTCTCCATATTGCCTATGCCTAGAAGCATTCAATTATACTTATGGACTTGACATCCTAAAATGGTTGGAACCAATTATATTGTCTCCCATTATAATTTTTAACAAAGCAAATTTGTCATCATTATTGGTCATCACCCATACATTTTTCTACTGGGCATGGATATTCACAACTATACAGAATGGCTATTGCTATCAATGCACTTCATCTTCAGATGAATTTAGGCATTTATGCACTTCCTCTGGGGAAATGGAAATATGTTTTCTTCTCTACAACCACAGACAAGATCATACCAATGTCTATATGCTTGACTGAAACTAGGACTCTAAGTAATCACTCCTGCTCAGGATGTGATTACAAAGGTTGTGATATAGCCAGGAAGCTTGAGAGAATACCCACTATCCTCCCAGAGATTCTATGAATAACCACAACTGCTCAGAATTTCACACCCATGGTCCATATTTTTTTAATGGGAGGAAGTTAAGGTCTTTTGATGTAGCCTTGGGTTGACGGCTTCAAACCCATAGAGGTTTGTCTGCTTGTCTCCCAGTTGTTGGGATTAAAAGTGTGTGACTGCCACTCCCAACTATGCAGGGATTATCTTTGACAAGGCCATTCAAGGAGAAAGGAACAGTTACATACAGAGGTCCCTAAAGAAACATCTTTCAAGTTTTTGTTTGCTTCTGACAAACTCAAGAGGACTACTGAAATTCCCAAAGCAAGGAGCACAATGTTTCTAGCAGGATATAATAGAATAGAACTTAATATGCATTCTGTTTCATCGACTTGAAAGAATACTCTTAAGGTATCCATTTTCCTTAATACTAGTCAATAGTACAGAAGGACCCAGCTCTTCCATTAACAGTGTGAGGAGAGTATAGAGGTGGTTCTCAACCTGTGGGTCATAAGGGACACCTTCCCAGGGGGTTGCCTAACACCATTGGAAAACACAGATATTTTCATTATGATTCATAATAATAGCAAATTACAATCATTAAGTAGCAATGAAAGTAATTTTATGGTTGGGGGGTCATCACAACATGAGGAATTAAAGAGTCACGGCATTAGGAAGGTTGAGAACCACTGGAAATAGTGTGTGTTTGCATGCTTGTGTGATTCGTGCATACTGATGGGTCAAGAATTAACTGCTTAATACCTTGTTTTACACAAGATCTTTTTGGGGGGTACCTTTGATTTATATCATTTTGTTAACAAGTATGCCCCCCTTTCATTTTAGTCAGATTACATATAATAATAATATAAATAAAGACATAAAAATTAATTTGACTTTTTTGTATGCTAAATCCCTCAGTTCACTTTCTCTTCTCTGGATACAAAATAGAAGCAATTAAAATTATAGATGAAGAGTCGGTAAAATAGCTCAGTGATCCAAGGTGTTTACCATCAAGACTGACTACTTGAATTCAATCCCTAAGACCCACATAGTTGTTGTTTGAACTCTATGTCTATACCATGGCATGAGCAAGCCTTCATGTATATATACATATATATATGTATATATACACATACAAATAAGAAATGTAATTTAAAGATGTCTACTCAAGTAAAATAACTCAGTTGGTAAAGGGACTTGCCACCAAGCTTGATGACATGAGTTTAATCCCCACATTGTAGGAGAGAACCAGCTCCTGTAAGTTGACTTTTACATATGCACTGTAGCAAGTACTCCTTCTCTACCACTCAAACAAGTGTAAAAACAAGTAAAATAGTATAAATAAATCACAAGTTAAATCTGATTTGTAAAGAACTCATACCTAAAAATTATATAATAAGCTATTATATTACTTGGAAAAATTAAACATAAATGAAACACTAGAAAAGGCCTCTCTTAATCCCCAGTATGTTTCTGGGTAAGAAAAGTTCCCGATTCTCCTTTTGAATTTCAGTTTTAAATACATGTCACTGACACTGAATTTGTGAGACGCCAAAAAGAACAGTTCCTAAGGGTACTCACCACAATGCTATTTCAAATTCACTTTACATGGGTTTCTTAATTAAATTAATGATGAGTTTCTCATTGAGTTCTTTGCTTCAAAGGCTTCTTACTTCTGGACAAGCAATAATAAAATATAACATGGTCAAACTGACTATTGGATAGTTCTTACTTGTTCAGCCTAAGATCCATACTCAGGTATGCTTAAATATTAAACGTTTCGGTATTGATAACTAAGACATCTCAAAACATGAAGCCGCAGATTTCCTTACTTCGGACCAGTCCAAAGCTACCCACTGAGGTGGACATGACTGGTTGTTGCAGGACTCTTTCTCCACAGGCCGGTGTGTTAAACAGTCGCTGTAGTCCAGTGTTTCCTCCTCAGATGGTCCAACTTTCCTGATGCAGAGCACGGACCTTGTGCGTATCCCACCATCACAAGTCTTGCTGCACTCCAACCAGTCTCCAATGAACCATCTAAAGCAATACATGGAGCAATACGGAGAAGAGTTTTCAGTGCCCTGTGAGGCTGTTAGCTGAGTGCACTTCATGACAAGCTAACAGCTCAGTTGATGTGACGATACAAATGCAAGAGCCATTAGGCAAGTCACTGTTCGCTGTCACTCAGTCGCCATCCAAAGTGCAATGGGTAGGCTTTGAAGCAAGCAGAAACTAAGTTCAAATAAAACCCAATGTGCTTTCAAAAACATTTTGCTTTCTTTCTCTAACATTAATTTCTGAAGATAAAAATTACTTTATAAGATTTCCACAAGGATTAAATAATATATTTAAAAGTTCTAGAACATGCTGGTAAATATTTAGTCACTAACTGGTTATCTATGGGAGGGACAGAATTATGAGTTGAGCTATTTGCCCTTTTCTTTTTATAAAGCATTAAGTATTTCACTAAGGCCAATTTCAAGCTGCCAGTTTGACATTCTGAATGTGAATAAAGACCACTTGCTAATGCAGGGCCTAGGGAACAATCGCTAGGTATTTTAATGTAATTGCATGAAACAGTAAAGACTTAATTATAATGACATTGTAGCCACTTCTCACAGTGGGATCACATCCTAAACTCCAAAGAATCTGGGGATTTGTTTTCCAATTTCTAGAAATAAAGTCTCATGAATTTAGTAGGACTTGATTGTCCCTATAGGGGCAGAGAAAGGCCAGGTATCTGTTTCCATAATATTCTTTTGCAAAAGTGGAGCCCTAAGCCAGTTCTATGAAGGCAGAAAAGAAAAACAAGAGTTTCTTGTTTCCATAGTTAATGTAGGAAGAAGCTAAAATGTCTTAGGCTTGTCCTATACTTCACTCCTTTTCTGTTGTTTAATAACATCAATGAACTCTCACATGCACATAATTTCCAAAAGGGGTTTTGGTATTACTTCTGCAGTATCATCCTCTGGTGAGAACCATGACCCAGTTCAGGCCAATAAGAAATTCTTCTTACAGAATTTTTACATCTCAGCGGAAGCAAAAGTAGTCTTTTTCCTTCCTATCACAGAGGTTTATGAGGACACATCTAGAGCTGCTCATGGCCACACCCCTCAAAAAAGGCCTGCTTGATGCCTCTGCCTGTGATTCTAGTACATCTACCCTTACATTTTCCTAAGCTTTGTGAAATAACCCTTATGTACTAAAGTTAGTTCAAGTTGAAATTTTATTATTTGCACCAGAATCTTGACCAACATATATATCATTATATCCCTAATAAGCATTTCAAGGTAGTCTGCTTTATTCTTTAGGGAAACAAACAAACAAACAAAAACAAAAAACGACTAAACACTAAGATCCTATGTTAGAAAAATAGTTCTCCAAAGTCATACAAAGAGCAACAATAGAACAAAGACTTGATTCCCCATCAACTGTTATTTTCAGTGAATCTCATTTTTAACATTGTAGAAACCAATATATATCACAGGATATTTTCTTCGATCTATGAATATGATTTATATGATATAAATCTATGCAGCTGCCATGCTTATGTTCTTGGGTATGAAATTGCCCAGAGAGAGGGATGTGAAGAGCTGAGGAACTGACCCTCACTACTTTCCTGATCAAAAGTCCACCGTGCAGGAAAGGCAATCAGAGGACAGGAAAGGGACATCAGAGTGCCAGCTTCCTAATGTAAGACTACATTTAGCCCATCAAGTCAAATGGCTTTCATTCAAGATTATTTGTTTTATTACTTCTTTATAGAGAAAATGGCATTTATAAATATCATAATCAACTTGAAAACTTAAAATATATTTCCCAACTCAAGGAATTTTGTACCTAAATTTTTAAAATTATAATTTAATATTGAGTTTAAAAATTGATAGTGTCTTTTTTAAAGATTTATTAATTTATTTTGTGTATAAGAGTACACTGTAGTTGTCTTCAGACACACCAGAAGAGAGCATCCCATCACATTGCAGATGGCTGTGAGCCACTATGTGGTTGCTGGGAATTGAACTCAGGCCCTTTGGAAGAGCAGTCAGTGCTCTTAACCACTGAGCCATCTCACCAGCACTAGTGCCATATTTTTTTGATAAGACATTTTCTAAAGGAGATTTAAAGAGTTTTCCTTATCCCTTTCTTTTTCCCCACAAATGAACATGATCCCAAGTTGTTAGTACCATATTTGGTAAGGAGGAAAATGTGTACTGAGAATAATCACTTACATGCCAGCTATAGTGAAACTCTGATTCAATTTGCAACAGTGATTTCTTCACCAAGATTAGGGGATAAAACAAAAATGTATAACTCAGCCACAAAAAGTTCAGTCATACTACTTCCAGCCATGATCTCACTAGGTCTCATAATGTAAGAGGTATGGAGACCTCCACATTTACACCCTGGTGCTCACAGGGATTTGGGTGGCACTGCTATTTTTTAGAGCATAGGCCCAGGACACCCCTGTAGTTTTAGTATTTATAAATTTTATTATTCTTCGGCAGTATTTTGTGGTCAATAGTATTTCCTCAGATTTTTAGTCTGAATTTATCACTCTTCTCATCAACTTAGAATACATGGCAGTAAATTATTAACTAGTTAAACTGCCCATTTTCTTCCCTACTGTAATCCCAAGTTTCACATTCAGCTCCCGTTTAAACGTATCATACTTCATATTCTCCCTTCCCATGTCACTCTGAAAGCTTATTCAGAGCCTACTGATGGAAATAAATGTTGCGATCTTACTACTGCATGCGTCTCAGTCTCCCTGTCCTGTCTAGTTTAGAATTACTGCTCCCTTCGTTTCCCTCCTTACATGTCTGACGCACTGATGACCTCTTTGTTTTCTATATTCTCATCTTTAGATTCTGTAATAAAATATTCCAGGAATATCAGCTGTTGGATTGTTAGCCTGAGACATCTTAGAGCTGGTTCTTTCTCAGCTAGGTCTAGTTGTTTTTGTTTGCTTGCTTTGAGACAGGATCTATGTAGCCAGGCTGGCCTTGAGCGTACTGAGATCTATACACTTTTTCCTCCCAAGTGTTGGAATTAAAGTGTGTGCTACTATATCTGACTTCTTCTCAACATCTAGTAATCAAAATGTCTACTATCCATTAGAGCTAAAATCAGTAGTATTCGTGTGGGAGGCTTGTTTAATCTTGTTGGTTCATTTGTTTTTGTCAGATGCGGTCTTATTCTGTAGCTCAGATTGATTTGGAACTCACCATGAATACTATGGTGGCCTTGAACTGCCAGCAATCCTGTTTCAGCCTTCTAAGCACTGAGACTGCAGACATAAAATTTTGATCTAAACTTGATGAAACCAGACATTTTTGAAGAGTTCCTCATAAAACCAGAATTTTTGGTATTATAATTTAACAGAAAATGGCATAGCAAGAAAATAAACTTATTAAATATTTATATTAAAAATCATAGATTTGAACTGTGTGTTTAATATCCAACATTTGTGGGGATGGGAAAGACAAAGGATTTCCATCTTTTAATTCAGAATCAAGTCTTATCACTTTTTATTCCCTATACACATCACAAAATTAAGAAAATCTTCAGAATTTGGCAGTATCATCCTTAATCAATTTGGCAGTAACATCTTTAATCAACAAGAGACAATTAATTAGACAGCCTATTATTTACTTACAATTTGCTGCAATTTTCATAGGTTTAAAAGGCTTATTTAATTAGTTGGAAAGTAAAACTAAGATTGGAGAGAGTTGTATGCCATAAGCATTCTATAGGCAAAGATTTTCTCAATTCTTACTTAGCGATGTAATAAGCATCTTTTAAATTGTGACAATTGGGAATGCTTTGATAAAGCAAACAAAGTTAGACACATAGAGAGCCACTAGACATTTGGTTTGTAACCTCAGAATGCTAGCGATGTCTGGTATAATGGGAAAAACATCACAAGGGATTAAAATTCTCATCTGTGAAGTAACGAGAGTTGGCTGAGACTGTTCTATGACTCTTCCTAATCTTAAATTTCAGTTTTATAGAGAATGCTCATGAATCTTTTTCTAAACTTAAAATACACACATTATAATTGTCCATGGGTGAGGTTCAATGACTCAAAATAATTGTCAAACATTAAATCATAAAAGATTCTAGTAAACCTAGATTCAGTAAAAACTAGGCCCTGGATGAAATACTTTTAACTGAGCCTACTAGGACAGCGTTTCCTCTCAGCTGGCTGGTAAGCTAAAGCAGGAGGCAGCCAGGCGTGCACAGTGAGCACAAGGTGAGCATAGGCAGCTCAGTAAGATCACATTTAAAACAGAATGCAAACACTGTAAAAGTCAAGCAATAGAACTCAGTGGAGAGCACCTGCCTGGTATGCACTAGGCCCTGGGTTCAGTCCCTTGTACAAACAAATTCTTTCTACTCCGGGCTTTCTTTCACATGGATATTTATAATTCTTTTACTGCAATGTATGTGATAGTTATTTTATATCTACTTGCTCAGATAGTCTTGAAAAACCAAACAAATAGTGCTGTGCATATTCTATTGATTAATTGATGTTTTTAAATTCTGGTTTCAGTATTACTACAATATAAAGGTTTTTGCTTTTATTTCTTTGGATTCTACAAATTTAGAAACCATAGTACTATATAGGAATAATGTTTATATTAATGATTTATACACAAGCACACATTAAAAATAGTATTGTTATAAAAACACAGCACTATAAAGACTGGACTTGTGGCCTTTCCCGCTGGATCCAACTCAGCTTCCTTTCCTATGCAGGGACACAAGCTTCCCATCAGTCATATCCTTTAATAGTAATGCTTTACCAGCCCTATTTATAATTGCCAGATGCTGGAAAGAACCCAGGTATCCCTCAACAGAAGAGTGGATGCAAAAAATGTGGTATATCTACACAATGGAGTACTATTCAGCCATTAGAAACAATGAATTCATGAAATTCTTAGGCAAATGGAGGAAGCTAGAGAACATCATACTAAGTGAGGTAACCCAGTCTCAAAAGATCAATGGTATGCACTAACTAATAAGTGGATATTAGCCTGGAAAACTGGAATACCCAAAACATAACCCACACATCAAATGAGGTACAAGAAGAAAGGAGGAGTGGCCCCGTGTTCTGGAAAGAAAGACTCAGTGAAGCAGTATTCGGCAAAACCAGAATGGGGAAGTGGGAAGGGGTGGGTGGGAGGACAGGGGAAGAGAAAGGGGCTTATGGGACTTTCGGGGAGTGGGGGGCCAGAAAAGGGGAAATCATTTGAAATGTAAATAAAAAATTATATCGAATAAAAAAAAAAGAAAAAAATAGTAATGCTTTCCTTTTGTTCAATCATGTAAGCCTACATCATGGATTCTATTTTCCCTCAATTTACTACCATGGAAACTGTATTTTTTCATTAAAAAGCTGTTTCTGGGAGCATACTAATTCTCCCTAGTAAGCCTTCTGCTGACTCTTTAACATGTTGCAAAAAAAATCACTATTATTATTCTTTTCCTACTAATGCATTCTTTTTTTTTTTTCTTTTTTTTCTTTTTTTTTGGTTATCTGAGACAGGGTTTCTCTGTGCAGCCCTGGCTGTCCTGTAACTCACTCTGTAGACCAGGCTGGCCTTGAACTTAGAAATTTACCTGCCTCTGCCTCCCAAGTGCTGGGATTAAAGGCGTGCGCCACCACCGCCTAGTAATGCATCTTTTCTCTATTCTTCAAAGTCTTTTCATTTTCAATGAGAACCTTACTGTTCTCTTTTTTTTCATACCTACCTATATATGCTCTCAATGTAACTAAAACTAAGAGCATTTTATTATTTGAAAAGATACTTTCTGATAAAAAAAATCCTGCTAAGGGTTTTAAATTAATAATATTAGAAAAATGCAGATTTCATCTTTAAATTATGAATTTTATAATTTTATTTATCCAAAATATGAAATATTCTAAGTCTATAAAAAAGTATAGTAAAGCAAGAGAAAAGCTTTATAAGTATAATAGAATAGGTGAAATCTACTAAATATATTAATGAAATTAATAGAAATTTTATATTTTCCTAAATTTTTTCATTTTTCTCTGATTCACTTGATTTTATTTTGATGTTTGAGGAAGAACCTTCTGAAGCCCAGGACAGCCTACATTCTCTACATAGCTAATGCTGGGACTGAGCCCCCTAAACTCTTGCTGCTCCTGTCTCCTAGCACACGCTAGGATTGCAAGCATTGGTCACTACCATACCTGGCCTAATTTTGTGTTTTTGAAAAAAAATGGGTGAAATCCTCATAAAAATATAAGAAAACATCTAACAAACTATGAAAATTATTTGAAATGCAAGTAACAGTTAATGTTTTAAATATATCAAGAATATACAAACTAATAACAAAATCATAAATACTTTTATAAAGTGAAATAGTGAAGAAAAAAGGAAAGATAGCATACTTATTTAATAAATGACTAGTCTAATTAACAAGAAAAAGTGGAAAACAGAAGAGCAATTAGATGTCACTTCATTCTCTCCATAAAATAACCAGATATTTTGCCTTCAAGTCTAGTAATTTGGAGTCAGAAACAAGCAGATCTTTCTAAGTTCGAGGCCAGTTTACAAGTTCCAGGGCTATATATTGAGATTCTGCTTCAAAAATAAAAATGAAAATTTTAGTATTCAGTTCAAGGAAATGGCATTTATATATTGCTAGCTGGAGTGCATATTCTTAAAATCTTTCTGGGGAACAGTTTGACAATGCATCACAATTCTAAAATGTTATTCTTTCTTGGCTGGAAATTGTTTTCCTCCTTATGTTGCAGAGGGTATAATTATGTACAACACAGTTTTAGTGGCAAAGCTATTTAGTGTGGTGGTATCACAGGAGAGCAAGAATGTAGACAGAACAAGTATCGTACAACACTGTAATTCAATTTAAATAAACTATGACATAACTACTAAATGCTGTCAAAGACAATGCTCAAAATATACCAAGAATTGACCATAACATACAAGGTCTGTATCATTTCCTTACATATGTAAACATATGTATACATGTCTATATGTACATAGAAAAACCTGGAAATAACATACATTAAAATACTAAGAGTGGTATTAGGAAATTCTTTTTTTCCCTTGATCTGTGCATCACATCACTGTGAAGAAGGAAACTTTTCCTTTGCACTCACACTCACATCTGGTCCTACTGAATCCTAGCAGTCTGTGATGACTATCCCTAGCATACGAATGCCTACTGGGAATCTTATATAAGCCATTCCAAACATTTAAAATTTCTCCTTCATTGTCTGAATTCAAACAAGGAAAGAAGAAACTAAAAAAGAAGCTAGCAATAATTGGCCAATAAAGATATGTAGCTTTATACTTTTGAAAAAGAAAAAAATCAGACTAAACTTTTCTAATTTTACATTTTCTTTATTGTTTTATTTTGAATTCTACCTCCCAGCTTAAACAAGAAACTTAATTTCAGAACTACAAAAGGAAAGGAATAGGGAAACTTAAATTTAATCAGATATTTTAATATGATAATGAATATTAAACCATTAAAAAGGCCTTTACTGAGAAATTCAGCTCTACAATGTATAGATCAGTGGTTCTCTACCTGTGGATCATGACTCCTTTGTGGGAGCCACATATCAGTTATCTTGCATATCAGATGTTTACATTATTATTCATTATAGGTATGAAAGATCAATAAAAATAATTTTATGGTTGGGGCACCACAGCATGAGGAACTGTATTAAAGGGTTGGCAGCATTAGGAAGGCTGAGAACCACTGGTATATCTAATTTTGTAGTAATCTTCAAGGCATTGGGTTTGAGAATATAGGCTTGAAGCTAGGTAGTGGTGGTGTCTGCCTTTAATCCCAGCACTTAGGAGGCAAAGGTAGGCAGATCTCTGGGAGTTTAATGCAAGCATGGTCTACAAAGTAAGATAAATCCAGGACAGCTAGGACTACTCAAAGAAACCCTCTCTTGGAAAACAAAAACAAACAAACAAACAAATGAAACAAAAAATCCAAACAAACAAAACAAAACAACAACCCCTAAACAGGTAGCTAGTATCACCCAGAAGCCTTAAAATACTAAGATGCCCAACATGATATTTAAAATCTCAAATGTAGCTGGGCAGTGGTGGCGCATGCCTTTAATCCCAGCACTTGGGAAGCAGAGGCAGGTGGATTTCTGAGTTCGAGGCCAGCCTCATCTACAGAGTGAGTTCCAGGACAGCCAGGGCTACCCAGTGAAACCCTGTCTTGGGGGAAAAATAAAATAAAATAAAATCTCAAATGTGAGCTGAACACACAATTTACAATTACATAAATGTATGCAAATTTATTGGGACAAACCTAGACCATGGATCTTGACCATCATTTTGTTTTACATAGTTTTAAAGATTTATTTTGGGATGAGTTTATAAAGCTAATTAGCAGAGAAGAGGACAAAGAAAACACATGGTCTTTCCAAAAATGTCTGTCTACCAGTCCGGTTGCTTTGTGTGTCTCACTGGAAAGGAGTCATGATATAATTTTACAAGAGGCAAGGCATTTACTTACAAATATGAATACATAATGTTTTCTTCTTTAAACCAAAGAAATGATTTTCACTTTTTTAACTACTTACTCAGGTGGGCACGGCTCAGTGTTGCAGGCTCTTTGATTTTCAGGTGGCTTACTGTCAGGATCACAGAAATTGTTCTGGACAATGGAGTTGTCATCCAATCTTTTACAGACCACTTCTTGTCTTTGGACACCTTTAAAAAAAGGAATGGCATCCTTAATTGGAGAGTAGTTTCCCCTCCAAAGGGTGAGGCATGTATTACTTTCCTCTGGGAAGTCAAGTTCACTGGACCATTGCTGTCCTATCTGTTCTGAAACACTTGTCTAGTTCTCTAAACAGGGCAGAACTGTTGCTGATTATAGTCAAACTTTAGACAAAATGATTGTTTTCACATTCAGAACCATAGATGTTTTGAAGCTGCAATTAATGTTTCCATTTTTATGTACATCTTCATGCTTTTCTTTAAAAAGTCCTTAAATTTCCAAAATATGAGATAAAATGTATTAATATACATTTCAGTACAAAGCAATGCATGAATACGCATATGTATTTAAATACAAAGCAACAGGGACTAACTTATTTTCTGACATTTTGTAGGACAGGATAAAACAAGGTCATTTTAAATTAGGAATATATCACATCCACACATTTTACTTATTTCCTTCCATTTATGATTGCATCTTTCTAAGAGCTCATCAAGTTAGAGTTCATAAGAAATGGAACCACTTTTGGACTGCAAGAAACTGGTCTGTTTATTTTAACAGAGTTGGATACCTTTTGATTATACCACTGTCAAAAAGTAAAATATGTTGTACATTATTAATTTACAAAATGCTTATTTTATTCTTAAACTGTAGTCCACGTGACTTATTAGCATAACTAAAAACATTCTTATTCTACAGTTTGCAAAATTCTTACACATATGCTTATGATTATTGGCAGAAATATCCACTACAACTTGCTCACATTTCACAAAATGCAATCACACACACACACACACACACACACACACACACACACACACACGCGCGCGCGCATGCACACACGCACACAGACTTTTTTTAATAAACATCCTTTGTGAAAAGATTTGATATATACTCATTTTGCTTTAGTATCAGGAATCAAGTAATAAGAGACGTATTTCACAATATCAAAGAGAAACAAGTATTTCAGATCATACAAAAGCCGTCATT
Organism: Apodemus sylvaticus; assembly: GCF_947179515.1. Taxonomy (NCBI): domain Eukaryota; kingdom Metazoa; phylum Chordata; class Mammalia; order Rodentia; family Muridae; genus Apodemus; species Apodemus sylvaticus. The sequence continues at coordinate 56,323,866 of NC_067487.1, forward strand.
CATTTTAACAACTTAATCTTGGAAATGGGCATAAAAGCTCAAGTAATGCTCCTCCCTGAACTAAGCCTCCCCTTCCCTAGGAACACATGAGGTGAATGTAAAACAGCACTCACAGCACTCAGGGAAGCACAGATTTGCATGCCAGCTAATTCTATGCATTCTTCTGTCAGTCTACCTGCCTGCCTGTCTCCTTCTTTCCATCTACCCCTTCCTTTCTTCTGGTTATTTTTAAGCTGTAATATCCTTTTTAAAAAAGGAATCTGTTCACAAATGTGGGAATCTTATGAAAAAGGATCTTTTGATGAAGGAAACTTTCTCCTGAAGAACTAGGCTGGTTACATCTCCTGCAGTCTTGTGTTGGTCACATTAAACTTTGAATGTAAGAGATTGATAGGAAAATCTATTAAGTCTATTGATCTCAGGAGACTAAGTTCTGTAGCTTCCATCTCAATGGTGAGTTGTTGAAGAAGGTATATTTTATTGCTTTCAGTGACTCAAGACTCCTAGGATCATCTTCAGTAACATGAATTTAGGGGTCTAAATTATAGTCCAACAGTTTACTGGCAAATGTCTTAAAGTATGTTTTATTTATTCCCTCCCAATCCCTAGGATAACAAAGGACAGCAGTGGAATTTGTTAACTATTGAAATTAAGATTTTTGAGGGAAGAATGATTCACAAGAAGCATAGTGGTGATCCACTCTCAGATGCCCCATGTCTCATCAGATTACCTCTGCATTGTGTCATTCCTGTGGGCACATAACTATGTCCATGTGGCTACTTAGTCACATACCTCCACTGTTGGTCACAGGGCTCAGCTACTCACATTGCTACAAAAAGCAATATATCCAGTTGAAGGAAATGTTCGTTTATATCAAGAGCAGGAGTTGCTTTTTTTAGGTTTAGCATGTATTTCTAAAAGGCATTAAATGTGGCTACTCTTGGAATAAAAATGCTGGCGTTTAATACAATATGTTGGTTAATTCTCAGAATAAACATTAAAACTATGAAATAGAATCTATGTTGCTTAGTTTCAGTGACAGAAACTCTAAGTTAGTTTTGAAAAGTTAAGATAAAAGTTCAGTTTCTTTAAGAGAACATTACAAATGTATTCGCTTAAAGCAGCCTTTATTGTAAAAGCAGCCCTCTGCAACTTGAATCTCATGTCAGACTAGTATAAGTAATTAGCAGAGATTCACATTTCACTTTTATATACATTATAGCTACGTATACAATTTCAAAATGTTTTCTAGGTATATTTACTGCTAAAAATTAAGAAACTAGACAACAGCACAGTGAATCAAATAAACAATGAAAATAGTCTTATGCCATTGTTCTGGAGCCCGGAGCTTGGGTTATTTAGTAGGACCCAGTGATTACGCCTCAACAATACACAGACTCACAAAGTCAATCTGCCACCTCGGGGTGCTGGTACATGATTCACTCTCAACAACATCTAAGACACTTGTGCTTCTTAAACGATTTTGAACTTCATATTAAGCATTAAAAGTTGACTCATCTTTGGCTGTACATTCCATATATCCTTAAAAACTAGGAACTAAGGGGCTTCTAGGTTTTTATAATTTCAGCATGCTATTTTTTGATAAATGAAAATTAATGTTCTTGAAAAGATAACTAAAATTGTTTTATATTTTACAAAGATATTTTTCCTTTTTTGATATTTTTCCTTATACTCATTAATTTTCTTCTAAAATGTTGTATCAATGTAGCATTAGCATATTTCAAATCACCCCACTATATTACACTGTTCTCATCTAATAGCATTCATATTTCCACCTTTGATCCCTACACCCAGCAGGTTGACTGTTTTTCTGTTTTGATTTTAAGTCAGAATCAACAGTATAACTATAAATAAATGAACCTAAATGGACAGATTGTTAAACACAATGTTTAATATAAGGTGAATATAACTTTTAACTTTAGAAAGTAGAAAATACAATGGAAATAATCTAAGTGAACAAGAAAAATGGAGTTTAGAATGTTTGCATATGATCATGCCTTATGTACATATAACCTACTTTAAAGTCGTGTGCAAAACATTGCTAAGTTTCTTTTAAACCTCTTTGTGATCTAGTTACACAAAATTAATATGCTTTCAAATCCATAGTTTATTACCAGAATGAATAAGATGTCCAATAACCAGTCAGTGCACACCAAATGGAAAACAGTTTCATGTTTTAGCATTTCTATCCCTGGAGAGAGGCAGATGATGTGAGAACTTGATTGATGAAATTAAAACTATACTGACTATATTACTCTTAAAAACCTAAAGTTATTAGCACAAAAAGTGTTTTTATGCAATCCCTCCATGTTACAAAAATGTAATTAACTTAAAACATTATGAAAGTATAAATAATTTGCTTTGATAATACACATTGACTTTAAAATTCTAGAAAAAGTATATACTATTTAGAGATTTTTAATTTGCCTATCTTTCATTTCTGATATTTAAGAATCAAATACAATGACTAATTGTTTCAAGTATAGAAATGTACACATAACTCTGGGACTAGAACTGTGTGGCTGCTCAGTGAGGGAAGTGGCTCAGTGATCCAGCATTTGGCTAACATGAGCAAGGCACTGGCTCTAATACCCAACACTGAGCGGAAAAACAAAAGAAATGAATAATACCCCTCACTTTTGGTCTGAAGTTTTAAATTTATCAGATCTTACAGGCCAATAGTTTAAAGTTAGGATCTACTTTTTGCTATCAAAGCCTCTGTTCTACAACGCAAAGACTAAACTTGAATTACTGCTTTAAGTATACAGTATTAGTAAATAGTTTTAAATAGCATTTTGTAATAGTATATAACACAGGAAAAAAAGCAAGGAACACACAGAATGGCAAATGAGTACTAGATGGAACTGTTATTGTTCTCACTGTAAGGGTGGTGGGTGTCTCAGTTGAGGAATCCCCTTCACAGTTCAGGCCAGTTTTGAGTGGAAACCTCAGAGAGCACTGGTCTCGGTTTTGTAATTAAATATCTTTACAAATTTATTTCTAATCCTGCTCTTCTCAAGCCAGTCACCATTTTAAAAGTAGAAAAAAGAAGTTAGTGTTTGAACATTGAACTTGAAACAGTGGCGTGTGTTAACCCAAGAAGTATGAGGGTAGCAGTGGCCAAGGGCAGGAGAAAGATTGAGGTATTCCCAATCCTACAGGACTAATCCTTTCAGTTCTTAGTGTACATTATCAGAACACATGATTATGTCAGTATGGGAAAGAAAGAGAGCTATAAATGTACACATGGGATTGACAGGCTAACTGATCTCCAAATAGCTGAACAGAGTGGCACAATGTGTCATCTTTCCTCAAGAAACAGATTTCTGGAGAGTTAGAGAAGGGTTTATACTAAAAATGTGGCTGGTGGCTAAGGCAATAATTTGCTTAGCCACAGCATCTAAAATAGTTAGCAACCAAGACAACATTATATAACCACAACACACAGAGCATATGGACAGTAATATTAATGTAATCTCTATATTCAATGCAGATAGCATCCAAACAAATGCCAGGGGGAAAAAACTATTTGCTTTTCCTTGGGATGCTGGAATCTGGCTGTTGTGTTGTGTGAGTATTGGCCAGACATACGCATTTGCAAAGCCCATCTGCCTTGGATCTAAGAGCTGGCACCCAGAGTACCAATCAACTCCACCCACATGGCTTCCTTCTTCTGAAGAGCCTACTGCTCATTTTTTAAAGTCATTCAAAAACTTTTTTTCTTTGCCCTCCCAGTGTTTTCTTTCTGTCCTAGGCAACAGTAGATGTCCCCAAGAAACACAGAATGATCAAAGTGGAAATGTTACTCTAAAAATAGTGTAGTTTTCATTGTTAGCCATGGTGGCATATGCCTTTAATCCCACATTTGGGAAGTAGAGACAGGTGGATCTCTGTGGGTTCTAGGCCATTCTGGTCTATATAGCAGTCATGAGACCCTGCCTAAACACAAATATTTTTCTAGAGCAATTGTGTTTACTGAAGGTAAGTTAGGATGGGGCATATAGACAATAGATTTAATTGAGATCACTGCACACACAGAAATTACTATACTGAATTTCTACTATTCAGTATAGTAACATCATTCATGAAAAAAAAGTCTAAATTAATCTGACCTATTAAGGTCTATCAGTGTTTAAAGGTATGATTTAATTGCTATGAGAAAGGTAAAATCTTGACCTCAATTAGAGTATATTAAAATGTGGTAAAAAGGCCATTATATTACATTACTTAGTAAATTATTGCATTTTCAAGTCTGATATATTTAGTTGTATACTCCTCTCATTTTGTTAAATTATTGGGTGATTTTGCATTTCTGGATCTTTATAAGAACTCTTTCATAATCAAGTTAGTACAATACCCCTCCAATCTCACTTTATCTTGTTTCTATGTTTTCCTTAACCTCCAACTGCTTATAGCTCTTGGCAGTGAAGGGTCTAAGACAAAATTTCATTTTGCAAAAGGAGACAATCAAATTCCCATTTGAACATGCTCTAATTTACCTTTGCCCTTTCTCTTTGTTTCAATAGTTAATTTTTGAAGCACTCTCCTGCTCTGTCTGTGTTCCCCTTGTATTCTAGAGTATAGGACTGGCATACAGCTCAGGGTATGTCACTTGGCTAGTATGAATGAAGCCCTTAATTCAATCCCCAGAAACATCAGAGACAGAGATAGAGAGACAGATGGAAAGAGAGAAGCAGAGACAGTCACTACCAACACAAACACTCAACATGTTAGATTTTGTTTTCCTCTACTTCAGATTGACACTTATTTATTTTGACTTTCTAGTATATACCTAATAGTGTCAGTTATTTACAAAATCAAGCCCTACAAGACTTACTTCTATGAAATGACCTCTTAGTGATATTAAATGTGTTAGACATTTTAGATTGGCAAAGAAATTCATTGGACCCTTAATTTAATTAAGTGTGAAGTATTTTTCTCTGCTTCATCTGGTACCTTGAGAGTCTCCCTTGAGTTGTGTATTAGCTCTAGCCTAAAGACTGTATTACACTTCTCTCTCACTTTCTCCTCCCTCTCTCTCCTTCTCTCTCTCTTATTTTGAAGGAGAGTTTAAAATGAAGCCATTTGGCTTCAAAATCTTTACACTAATTTCCTGTTCCGGTCTCCTAAAGTGCTGGGACTACAGGCATGACTGCTAGGTGTGACTCAATATTTCATATTTTTACTAATTAAAAATAATTTAAAATGTTCATTAGAATGGACTTACTACCATTAACATTTACATTATGTCTTTATTGTATGGTTCTTGTAAATAAAACATATCAAAAGATATCACCACAGAAATGATAAAAAATATTTAATGTTTCATAGGCTAAGACAATCTATATGATAAACTCATTAAGATAATTTGAAAATTATTATAGAGACTTAAGTCAGGAAGAGTCGCTATCAGAGGCCATTTTCAATGTGTTTGTCTTTCCTGCTTTCCTTCCTTCTGCTTTGTGCTTTACGCACGCACCAGCCTTAGACTGAACTGACAGAGACAGAGGAAGAACTACTTAGGAACAAATAAGAAGAGAGATGTGTATACATTATTTAAGTTCCCAATCTGGAGGAGAAAAGCATTTTCCATCTTTAAATCCTCTCTCTCTCTCTCTCTCTCACACACACACATACACACACGTACACACACACACACACACACATAGAGGGACACACATATATACACATGCACACACAAAATAGGCTGGTTGGGTTGGGGTATAGCTCACTGATATAATGCTTGCCTACTACTGCAAACAAACAACAACAAAACCCAGTCAACTTAAATGACTTCCAGGGAAGGAAAATGACTTAAAATGAACCAAAAATGCAAGAGCAATGAAACAGACTCTGTAAGTATAAAGGAAAACAGCAATAACACTCTAGCTACTCAGTGGTATCTGATCAGAATACCTATGTAGTATAGATTTTTAAAACATTTATTTTGTATGCATGTGCATTTGTCCAAGTGTACATAAGTGCACCACATGTGTGCATGTGTCCACAGACATCAGAATTGTGTATCAGATCTCCTAGAATTGGAGTTACAGGCAGTTATGATGTGGGTGCTGGGAATTGAATCTGGGTCCTCTGCAAGAGCAGCAAGTGCACTTAACTGCTGAGTCAAATACAAAACAAAACTATATTCTTTGATCTTTAAACAACAACAAAACATGTTCTCTGCAATGACTCTGCCTTCCTTCTCTTCCTCAATCTAAGCACAGCTTTAACTCATCTTTCTTCTCCTGATCTGCAAAGTAAACATTTAATAGTGAAAGAACACTATAAGAAACATTAAAAAAGGAGTTCTTTGGTATGAAATTCTTTCACATCACAAAGAAAAACAAAGGAAACACTAGGGGAAAAACAATGTGGACAGACTATCAGGACAGTTACTAATGCTAATGGAGGACAAACAGAACATTTTAAGTGTAACTGCAAAACTATAATATACAATATTCTATGTATTCCTCTTCTTTGCACTGTTAGTGAAGAATTAATTCCTTGGCAGATAAACAGGTCAAAGTTAAATACAAGGCTAAAGACTAGATGAGTGGTCTTGGGGGCTTTACTATAAAATCGCAAGGGCTATATGAAGTGGGAGAAGTTGGGTAGGTCGTGAAGATGGCAAAAGGATGCTTTAATAGTAGAAAATTGCAAAACAGAACAGAAAATTATCTTGAGGATTGCTGCTCTCTGCAAGATTCATCCTCTGAGCAACAATGCTGTTCTAAAAAGGGGTTCCCTTTTTATTAGAGCTGCAAAAAGAAGTGCTGGGAATTTTCATAAGCACTTATGTATAACAGGAGTTGCACACCTCTGACATTCTAACTTGTAGCTTAAGTTGGTTGACTATAAGAGCCATTTATAAGGTGAGCTTATCTTATTCAAACTGCTTGAGACCTGAAGTGTTTCCAATTTATATTAATGTAGATTTTACAATATTTGCATAGAGTTACTGGTTGAGCTTTCCTAACATGAAAAATCTGACCTCTAAAATGCTCTAAAATACTAAATCCTCCTGGTGTCCTCAGATCTGTGATATTCTGCTCATATTCATTTTAATTTTATAAATGCCAGAGAAAGTTGAAATTGCAATGAAAACCTTTGCAGACTAGCTAGTTAGTTGCAGTTAGTTTTAAAAGTATTAATTAGAAGCGATAAATGATCCACCAGGTAAAGAAAAAAAAACCTGTGATGTCTGGTATCACAGTATATATATATGATAGCTGATGTGTGTGTGTGTATGTGTGTGTGTACTTTCTATGGCATGTCCAAGTCAACAGCTACACTAACTAGAATCACGGGCTGCCATTTTACCACTTTCGCGCTCTACTCAATGACACTGGTCTCTGCTTTCCGCCCCAAATGCCCAATCCTGCATCTCATCAACCTTTGATTTACATTGTAGCCAATTATTAAGAGATGTTTGTTTTTTGAGGAATAAAACTTTTAATCCATATAAAAGCCAATATTTTTAAAATATGGACTGTACCTTAGAATTTCCCAGGGATCTTAAAAAAAAAATCTGATGTCCAGACTAAACCCCTAACCATTTATAAAAGGCGGGGTGTCAGAGGGAGTCAAAGTATCAAGATTTCAGGAACATTTAGAGTCCTTGTCTTTCCAGTCTGTGGCAAGTTAAGAACTGGTTTTTTGGGGAAGGCTTTTGAACAAACTCAAGCTGGTGAAAGAGATACTTGGGTAGATATATAGCAAGTTCCTCTATAGAGGTGCTAAGTGGTGAAAAGCTTTGTTCAGAGTGCGTAATTATTATTACTAGAGAAACACTATGTTAAAGTATTACTAACTAGTCTCTACTGCTGCATCTCTAATTTAAAAATTATTTAAATTGAAGTCTCTTTATGTAAAAAAGTTAATCATAACAAAGGCTATTTAATGTTCTTGTTGAGGATGATCAAAGGATACCAGGCATCACAATTTGTTTTATAAACTATACATTTTTCATTTGTTATTAAACAGCCATGTCACGAAGCCAACTGTAATTAAATAAAGATTATTATGTGGCTTTACGAGCATTTGGATGTAGTGTAGTTACAGGTATAGCTAAACTATCAGGTCCTAAATTATCAAGACCTGTGCTCCCGAGCCAGAAACTGGAGACAAAACCTAACAATGTGTGTTTCCAGATACTCTCCCAGTAGTTCTGATATGTGCTGAACTTTGAGGACAACACTCCCAGGCAAACACTGGTAAAGAGGAGGCATGTGATGACTGAATTTAGTGGGTAAGGATAAAGTAACTGCGAGTTTTACCACTAAAAGTCATGCAGCAAACGTTATATGGTATGAATTATTATTCCAAGACAGGTTCTGCTTTTTGAATCACAAAATAATATTGCTTTCAGTATTAGTTAACACATGATTATGATCATTAATCTAATGGTAGCACATTGGGAACTCATTTAAGTTATACAGTACATAATCATTTCGATAAGGCATAAAGAAACAAATTCTAGAAGAAATAACAAGGTTTATGAAAGAAGGAAAGTCTTAATTTAGTGAGTTTTTTTAAAGAAGAATTATAGTTTATCCTGGTCACATTTATCCTGAAGATAACACCCCCTAGCATCTTAATGTTCCTGATTAACTCAAGGAAGTACTTCATCACTGACTCAGAGCAACTGAATCATCACCAATGTTTGCTATATACTAGATTTGTCATCAGCTCTGCTAAGATACAGAAAAACAACTTTTAATTTCTTATCTTAAAATATCTCATCACAGAAAACTATCATTCTTGTTCCCTGACTCACAGTTCAGAAGTACTTGATGTCAGTACAGTATGTCTAGAACATTAATGAACAATAACACAAAGGGATCTTATGAGACTCCAACTACAAGTTCTTCGAGAGCTCTTCTTGCTCTGTTTTCATTTAAAATCATGAGAGCTTCAAGGCTCCCAATACCTCCCCAGAAGGATCAAAGGTAAAATATCATAATTAATAACTGACTTTAGTTTTTATCCCTAGATTCTAAGTCCTTTTTGTCATTATGGTAAATGATTCTGGACTCTTTTTTGATTAACATTCCTAAGCTGCAAGGAACTTTACTTCTTTCAAAGATATACTTCCAGTATTTAAAGTATCTAGAATTAACAGTAGAGGCACATATAGGAAAAATAAGTTCAATATCTGGTATCTATAACATGTTATCTACCCTAAGACATCCAATTTCCTACAGTGGAAAAAAATATATATATATACCTTTTTGATCATTAGTTTTAGTTGTCAAATTGACACAATCTAGTATCACCTGGGAAGGTAATCTCAGTGAAGAATTATCTAGACGAGGTTGACCTGTGGGCATGTCTGAGGAGGGTTATATTGATTAAGAGGAAAACACGCCCCCTGTGGGTGACACCATTCCCCAGGAAAGGGCTATTAGACAAAGCAAGCTGAGTCCTGGATGCATGCATGCGTTGTTTGTGCTCTGCTCTGGACTGTGAATGGAATGTGACTAGCTGCTTCAAGTTCCTGTGTTTTGACTTTGGGCTTCCCTGCCATGATGGACTCTAACTTATAGTTATGATTAAATAAATATTTCTTCCTTATGTTGTTTTTTTGTCAAAGTATTTTATCACATCAACAGGAAATGAAAATAAGGCATTTGTCAAAATTATTGCTTCATGGATTTATGAGTGCTCATAACCACTTACTGTCTATAAATGCTTTTTCCCCTAGAATGTTTCAGATATTTTTCTAGGAGCAAAATGACCTCTCAAAGACTCAGACTTCAGTGACCAGTCCTTTAACTCTATATGCCTACAGTGCTAGGTTTCAATTGCTCTGAAAGCCAGAAACAGTGATCCAAAATCTTGTGTGTGAAAACACACTCCCTACTCAAAGTTTCACTACAAGAGGTCTGAAATGAAGTCCCCAGATCAGTCTTTCAAATGAATCCCTAACTGAACTGAGGCAGATGGTCTCCAGGTAACATCTGGATAACCAAGACAAATGACAGTTCTACCCACCACATCTGTCAACCTTCAACCACTGACTTCCTTCTCTCAACAGAAGCAATGGCCTCATAAATGCTCATAATCACTCACACTCAAACAGAGTTTGGGTTCCCAGAACCCCCTCAGATATAAGATCAGTAGTTCCAGAATCAAAGTAGTTTACACTATGGAAAAGAAAACTCTTCTTCCAGGGGCTTTTCTTTCCTCTTGTTTTTTTTTTTAGTTTTTTTTTTTTTTCTTCCTCACTGACAAGTCATTGCTATTTTTCAATGAGTGTTATAGAAAAGAATAATCACATTTAAAATTTTCATACTTTTTACTTCAATAATCGGTTTTCTTTTGAATTAAGTTTTCATGCTGCCTCCACCTTTATTGTGCTCCCTGAACAAAAAGAATCATAGGTTGAAAAAACATTGGGAATTCATTTTATCTGTCCTTGGCCTCAGACAAGATCATGTCTAAACCATCCTCAAATGTCACAATTGAGCAAAATAAGGACAGGCAGTAGGGCTCCTTGTTCAGCATTCTGCTGTATACTTGAAGATATCGCCATGCTTCTTTTCCCAAAGCCAGATGACCTCAGCTGGCTGATATTATTATTAGAATGCCTAAATCTTTTTCATTGGCAGTGGCGGCGGCGGCTGCGGCGGCGGTGACAGCAGCAGCAGCAGCAGCAGCAGCTCATCCAGCAGAAGGGCCACCATCAGTGGAACCAAGGCGACAGGGTCCTGGCAGGCCCTGCGCCCGCTATCACTGACCATCGCTGGCCAGTTGGGCTGCAAGTGGCAGAGTTACAGCGCTTTTCACCACACTGAAGCCACATCAGAGCTCTGCCTCCCACCAGTCAGTTACGAGAGACTCTCTACCATCTTGGCTCTCAGATGCCAGAGAGAACCTACAGCCTGAGGTACACAGACTTAGCCCGAAGCCAACATTGCGGGGGTCTAAGCCCGACAGGCATTGGCCTGCACCCAGGCTCTGAGCTGTTTGGGGAGCCATCAGTGTGCCAACCCAGCCAGGAGGTTGTTTGCCCAGCAGTCTGTCCCAGCACTTAAGGCTACGGAACGCCAGAGAGTTCTAGCAGGCAAAGCCAGCTAACAGTCATAGTCCGAGGCCAATGTCGTAAGGGTCTAAGCCAGACAGGCGTTGGACTGCACCCAGGCCCTAGGCTGTCTGGTGGGCCATCTGTGTACCAACCTGGTCAGGAGGTTGTCAGCCTGGCAGACTGTCCAGGGACTTGTAGAGGGGGCACGCAGCACCATCTTGGCTACCTGACAGAACCAGTTAGTAGTCATAGCCCGAGGCGAACATTGCTCGGGCCTGAGCCTGTCAGGCTTTTGCCTGGACTCAGAGCCTGAGCAGCTAGGCTAGCCTTATGTGCACCCACCCAGTTGGGGGATCAGCTGCCCAGCAGAGAGATCAGCACTCAGGAAAAGGTCCCCGCAGCACACACCATCAGCACTCCCTGAAGGAGCAAACAGGCATCACCTGGTTCACAGAGACAATCTGGGGCAAGGCAAACTAGGGTTCCAAGAGCACCCAAGAGGACAGCAACACATCAGCAATCTGCGACAGGGGAAACCCAGCCATCCAGTGTTGCGAAAATAGCCTTACAGCCTCACAGTAGGCTCAAACACCAGCCAGAGACAAGACCTACTAACACCAGAGATAACAAGATGACAAAGGGCAAACATAGGAACGCTACCAACAGAAATCTAGGCAATATGGCAGCGTCTGAACCAGACTCTCCAACAACAGCAAGTCCGGGATACCCCAACACACCAGAAAAACAATATTTGGATTTAAAATCACTGGTCATGGTGCTGCTAGAGGAACACAAAAAGGACATAAATGAATCTCTTAAAGAAATACAGGGGAACATGAATAAGCTAGAAACCTGTATAATGGAAACACAAAAATCACTTAAAGAAATTCAGGAGAATAAAGCTCAAGAAATAGAAGCCAATAAAGAAGAAACACACACACACACACACACAAACTTAAAGAAATGCAGGAGAAAGTGAGTCAAATGGCAGAAGTCATGAAAGAGGAAACACAAAAATCTATTAAAGAAATACAGGAAAACACAAACAAACAAATGAAGGAACTGAGCAAAACCATCCTGGAACTAAAAACAGAAGTAGAAACAACAAAGAAATCACAAAGGGAGACAACTTTGGAGATAGAAAACCTTGGGAAGAAATCAGGGGCCATAGATGCAAATATCAACAACAGAATACAAGAGATGGAAGAAAGAATCTCAGATGTCGAAGATACCATAGAAACCATTGACTCAACAGTCAAAGAAAATGCAAAATGCAAAAAGCTTGTATCCCAGAATATCCAGGAAATCCAGGAAACAATGAGAAGACCAAACCTAAGGATTATAGGCATAGATGAGAGTGAAGATTTACAATTGAAATGGCCAGAAAATATCTTCCACAAAATTATGGAAGAAAACTTCCCTAACCTAAAGAAAGAGATGCCCAGGAATATACAAGAAGCCTACAGAACTCCAAACAGACTGGACCTGAGCAGAAATACCACTTGTCACATCATAATCAAAACCCCAAATGTACTAAACAAAGAAAGAATATTAAAGGCAGTAAGAGAAAAAGGTCAAGTAACATATAAAGGAAGACCTATCAGAATCACACCAGACTTCTCACCAGAGACCCTGAAAGCTAGAAGATCCTGGGCAGATCTCATGCAGATTCTAAGAGAACACAAATGTCAGGCAAGATTACTATACCCAGCAAAACTCTCAATCACCATAGATGGAGAAACCAAGATATTCCATGACAAAAACAAATTTACACAATATCTTTCCACAAACCCAGCCCTACAAAGAATAATAGGAGGAAAACTCCAATACAAGGAGGGAAACTACACCCTGGAAAAAGCAAGATAGTAACCTTCTTTCCTTGAACCCAAAAGAAGATAACCACTCAAATATAAAAATAACATCAAAAATGACAGGAAGTAATAATCACTATTCCTTAATATCTCTTAACATCAATGGACTCAATTCCTCAATAAAAAGACATAGACTAACAGACTGGATAAGGAAATAGGACCCTACATTTTGCTGCATACAGGAAACACACCTCAGTGTCAAAGACAAAACTACCTTAGAGTAAAAGTCTGGAAGACAATTTTACAAGCCAATGGTCTTAGGAAAGAAGCTGGAGTAGCCATTCTAATATCAGATAAAATTGACTTTCAACCTAAAGTTATCAAAGGAGACACGGAAGGACACTTCTTGCTGGTCACAGGAAATATCCACCAGAAGAACTCTCAATTCTGAACATCTACACGCCAAATGCAAGGGCACCCTCATTTGTAAAAGAAACTTTACTAAAGCTCAAAGCACACATTGCACCTAACACAATAATTGTGGGTGACTTCAACACTCCACTATCCTCAATGGACCTATCAGGAGAACAGAAACTAAACAGGGACACAGTAAAACTAATTGAAGCTTTGGACCAATTGGATTTGACTGATTTTATAGAACATTTCACCCTAAAGCAAACGAATATACCTTTTTCTCAGCACCTCATGGTACCTTCTCCAAAATCGACCATATAATTGGTCACAAGACAGACCCCAACAAATATAAGAAGATCAAACTAATCCCATGCCTCCTATCAAATCACTATGGAGTAAGAGTGGTCTCCAATGGCAACAGAAACAACAGAAAACCCACATACACATGGAGGCTGAACAATACTCTACTCAATGACACCTTGGCCAAAGAAGAAATAAGAAAGAAATCAGAGATTTTTTAGAATTTAGGCACAACATACCCAAATCTTTGGGACACAATGAAAGCAGTGCTAAGAGGAAAACTCATAGCCCTGAGTGCCTCCAAAAAGAAACGAGAGAGCGCATACAATAGCAGTTTAATGGCACACGTGAAAGTTCTAGAAGAAAATGAAGTTAATTCACCCAGGAGGAGTAGAAGACAAGAAATCATCAAACTCAGGGCTGAAATCAATCAAGTGGAAATAAAGAGAACCATACAAAGAATCAACAAATCCAGGAGCTGGTTCTTTGAGAAAATCAACAAGATAGATAAACCCTTAGCCAGACTGACCAAAGGCCAGAGAGAAAGTATCCAAATTAACAAAAATAGAAATGAAAAGGGGGATCTAACAACAGAAACTGAGGAAATCCAAAAAATCATCAGATCCTACTACAAAAGCCTATACTCAACACAACTGGAGAATCTGGAGGAAATGGACAATTTCCTAGACAGATACCAAATACCAAAATTAAATCAGGACCAAATAAATCATCTAAACAATCCCATAACCCCTAAATAAATAGAAGGGGCCATAGAAACTCTTCCAACCAAAAAAAAAAAAAAGCACAGGACCAGATGGTTTCAGTGCAGAATTCTATCATACCTTCAAAGAAGACCTAACACTAATACTCTTCAAACTATTCCACAAAATAGAAACAGAAGGACCACTACCCAACTCGTTCTATGAAGCCACAATTACGCTGATACCAAAACCACACAAAGATCCAACAAAGAAAGAGAACTTCACACCACTTTCCTTTATGAACATCGATGCAAAATACTCAATAAAATTCTTGCCAACCGAATCCAAGAACACATAAAAATGATCATCCACCATGATCAAGTAAGTAGGCTTTATCCCAGGGATGCAGGGATGGTTCAATATATGGAAATCCATCAATGCAATCCACTACATAAACAAACTCAAAGAAAAAAACCACATGGTCATTTCATTGGATGCTGAAAAAGCATTTAACAAAATTCAGCATCCTTTCATGCTTAAAGTCTTGGAAAGAACAAGAATTCAAGGCCCATACCTAAACATAGTAAAAGCAATATACAGCAAACCGGTAGCCAACATCAAACTAAATGGAGAGAAACTTGAAGCAATCCCACTAAAATCAGGGACTAGACAAGGCTGCCCCCTCTCTCCTTATCTTTTCAATATTGTTCTTGTACTAGCTCGGGCAATTAGACAACATAAGGAGGTCAAAGGGACACAAATTGGAAAGGAAGAAATCAAACTATCACTATTTGCAGATGATATGATAGTTTACTTAAGCAACCCCCCACCCCCAAAAAAAAACTCCACCAGAGAACTCCTACAGCTGATAAACAACTTCAGCAAAGTGGCAGGTTATAAAATCAACTCAAGCAAATCAGTAGCCTTCCTATACTCAAAGGATAAGCAGGCTGAGAAAGAAATGAGGGAAATGACACCCTTCACAAACAGGTCAGTAGCTACAAACAGTATAAAGTACCTTGGTGTGACTCTTACCAAACATGTGAAAGATCTGTATGACAAGAACTTCAAGACTCTGAAGAAGGAAATGGAAGAAGACCTCAAAAAAATGGAAAAATCTCCCATGCTCATGGATTGGCAGGATTAATATAAATAAAATGGCCATTTTGTCAAAAGCAGTATACAGATTCAATACAATCCCCATCAAAATCCCAACTCAGTTCTTCATAGAGTTAGAAAGAGCAATTCTCAAATTCATCTGGAATAACAAAAAACCCAGGATACCTAAAACTATTCTACTGAGCAATAGTGTTAAAAACTGCATGGTATTGGTACAGTGACAGGCAGGTGGATAAGTGGAATAAGATTGAAGATCCAGAAATGAACCCACACACCTATGGCCACTTGATCCTCGACAAAGAAACTGAAAACATCCAGTGGAAAAAAGATAGCCTTTTCAACAAATGGTGCTGGTTAAACTGGAGGTCAGCATGCAGAAGAATGCAAATTGATCCATCCTTATCTCCTTGTACTAAGTTCAACTCCAAATGGATCAAGGACCTCCACATAAAGCCAGACACTCTGAAGCTAATAGAAAAGAAACTGGGGAAGACCCTTGAGGACATCGGTACAGGGGAAAAGTTCCTGAATAGAACACCAATAGCATATGCTCTAAGATCAAGAATAGACAAACGGGACCTCATAAAATTACAAAGTTTCTGTAAGGCAAAGGATACCATCAAAAGGACAAATCGGCAACCAACAAATTCGGAAAAGATCTTTACCAATCCTACATCAGATAGAGGGCTAATATCCAATATATACAAAGAACTCAAGAAGTTAGATCCCAGAAAGCCAAATAACCCTATTAAAAATGGGGTACAGAGCTAAACAAAGAATTTTCACCTGAAGAACTTCGGATGGCTGAGAAGCATCTTAAAAATGCTCAACTTCATTAATCATTAGGGAAATGCAAATCAAAACAACGCCGAGATTTCACCTTACACCAGTCAGAAAGGCTAAGATTAAAAACTCAGGAGACAGCAGGTGTTGGTGAGGATTTGGAAAAAGAGGAATACTCTTTCTCTGCTGGTGGGGTTGCAAATTGGTAAAACCACTCTGGAAATCAGTCTGGCGGTTCCTCAGAAAACTGGGCACACCACTTCCGGAGGATCCTGCTATACCACTCCTGGGCATATGCCCAGAGGATTCCCCAGCAGGTAATAAGGATACGTGCTCCACTATATTCATAGCAGCCCTATTTATAATAGCCAGAACCTGGAAAGAACCCAGGTATCCCTCAACAGAAGAGTGGATGCAAAAAAATGTGTTATATATACACAATGGAGTACTATTCAGCCATTAGAAACAATGAATTCATGAAATTCTTAGACAAATGGATGGAGCTGGAGAACATCATACTAAGTGAGGTAACCCAGTCTCAAAAGATTAATCTGGTATGCACTCACTAATAAGTGGATATTAGCCTAGAAAATTGGAATACCCAAAACATAATCCACACATAAAATGATGTCCAAGAAGAAAGGAGGAGTGATCTGGTTCTGGAAAGACTCAGTGTAGCAGTATAGGGCAAAACCAGAACAGGGAAGAGGGAAGGGGGTGGATGGGAGAACAGGGGGAGGGAAGAGGACTTATGGGACTTTTGGGGAGTGGGGGTCCAGAAAATGGGAAATCATTTGAAATGTAAATAAAAAATATATTGAATTAAAAAAAGAGGTTTCATACAGAAAAAAAAAAAAAGAATGGCTAAATCTTAAATTATTTGGACTCATCCTTAATCTGCCTTTATTCTACTTTACTAAAGGCCTAACTTGAATATACATTATCCTAATAAAGACTTTTTTTGTTGGTAGGTAGAAAGGGGAAGATTAATTTACAGAATACTTAAAAAAGTGATTTAATTACCAAATGAAAGATTTATGTATAAATGTCAAATATAAGTGCATGCATTTATGGGAATAAAATGTGAATTAGTTAAGGGTAACTGAAGTGGCATTAATCATTGATATCACTAAATGAAGTGTTTATACAGTATATAGTTTTGAAAAATTTATATTATGAGTCATTAGACTCATGAAAAGTGTGGGAACAGGATAACTTCTAAAATGGCTTACAGGTTCTACTTAACCATGTTTTATGGTATTTCACATGAGTGAATATTAATAGAGCATTATTCATCTTCTCTTTTGATTTTTCATGGTGTGTTGTCTTTACTACTGAAATTAGAGTTATAGTAATGGATGACTTTAATATTTATGATTTAAAATATGGATTCTGTCATATGGTAATCATTTTTTTCTGAAAAAATTTTTTCCTATTCAAATACTTGAGGCGTTTAGAGATCCAGTGGATAAGGTCCAGGGAATGCATATACTTTACACAGTTTAGAATGGGAATGTGTTATTTATTTCAATTTCAGTACTCCAAACACTATTATTTTAGATGTATACTTTGGCTTTGGAATGGTGAGGTACTCTCGGTCTCCTGGCCATGAAGGATGGGTTTGCCCCTTGTCTATTGTAACAGAGCTCTGTGGTGGAGGTGGTGCACTTAGTCTCCAGAGAGAAGGAAGATGCTGTGTTCACAGCACTTCTACTCACCAGTCCATGAAGCAGCAAGGGTGTTGGCTTTGAAGGAAGCCAACTGTCCTGCTCTCCCAGCCAGAGGTAAAGAATTGCATTGGTGGCCACTAGAGGGAGGAGGATTAGGAATAGAGTAAATTGTGGGGAAAAGGCACCCATGAAAAACGCACATGGGACAACCAACACATCACCAACCACTGCCTAACAGCTATGTCTACCTCACTGAGGGATTATAATGGGGTCACTAACATCATTAGCCCAGAGACCCAGACAACAGGAATTATGTAGCATCCCAGTATATTGCCCCTTAACTTTGATTGCTGGAGAAGGGAGTTTGAATGGGATTGTGGGAAACACACAATCATACAAACACAAACACACAAGCACACATACATTCTCATGTCCCATTACAACATGTTGCATCTGTGATGTATGATCTTGCTGGTTTTGTAACTTAAAACTCCTGATGTTCTTTACCAAGAATGTGTTCATGAAAAGCAAACAGCCCACCTTCAAGATAGTCTTGGAGAAGCACCAGCAGAGATACTCATTGTGCCAAGATGTATTTTACCAACAAAATCTGTGTGAATTACATGAGGTTGAAAGAAACAGAATGTAATATAATTAAGCAAAGTTTCTTTTGCTAAATTACAGCTTGAAGCAAACCTGCAAAAAATGTTTTCAATTAGCTTCTTTAGCATACAAAACACAGCTCAGAGTAGGTTTTGCTCCCACACTGCCAGCTGCCGGCTGCCTAGTGGGTGTCTTACCTCCAGCACAAGTAGCAGAGCACTCGGCCCAGGGCTGGTGAGACCACATGAAGCCAACTTCATTATCTCCACTGCCAGTACGAATGATAGGAACATTGAACTTGTACCTAATTCCCAAATTCTGTTCCTGGAGTAGAACCTGCCATTGAAAACAACTGGTGAAGATAATTAAAATACAATGAGCCTTCATCCAAATATGTATTATTTCTTCTGAAGAGGAAAATGCCAATAGAGCAAATCTTTTCAGGAAATTTGGAACATTTACTTATATACTTTAGCTTTTGACAATCTCACTCTGTGGTCCAGGCTGACCATGAACTCACCACAACTTAAAAATTATTATATTTTTGATATTTTTTGGTGAATGTCTATGGGTGAGTGAACATATGCCTTGCAGGATGTACTTGCAGCATGTTAGAGGTCAATTTGCTAAAATTGGTTCACTCCTTCTATTGTGTGGACCATGGGGACTGAACTCAGATTGTCAGGCTAGGTGGTGAATGTGCTTGTCTGATGAGGTTTAAAGACAACTTTAAAGCACATGACTTTATATAAAATGTTCTTTTTTTCCTGTTCATGGGTAGTTTGTCACTATTTTTATTTATACTTTAGAACAAAAAACTTTTACTTAAAACTGAGCAGTAGTGTATGCCTTTAATCACAGCACTTGGGAGGCAGAGTCAGGCTGATCTCTGAATTTGAGCCAAGCATGGTCTACAGAGAGAATTCCAAGACACCAAGGGCTATACAGAGAAACCCTGTCTCAAACAAACAAACGAAGAAACCCCCAAAACCAAACAACAAAACAAAAGAACAACAAAAACCCCAAACAAAATCAAACACAACCCCCTGCCAAAACTTTTACTCAAGAAAACATGAAAAGATAAAAGCCATCCTGAAAGAGACTTATGGCCTTTACTCTGCAGTCTCTACACCTTTATGCAAATCATTTTACATTTATCCCCTTAATTCCATCACCTGTAAACGGGAGCTGATTGAACTTGACTCCTTCCTACCCTATGATATGGAAATGACAGTGAAAACATGATGACATAGACACATTTACCATTACAATGAGGTTCTCGGAGGTGGGTCCTAGAGCTTCCAAGGATTCTGGTTCATCTGTCGGTCTCTTGTAGTGAAAAGCTGTCCCCGAAACATCAAATTTCCTAGGCCAGTCAATAGTCCAGGCACCATTAATATAGTAATCATCCCCTTCAGATTTTAAAGCTAGAAAAGAAAAGAAAAATCCACATAAATATTTGAAAGTTCATTTATCAATATATTGTGTATCAACTATGCACTATATAGTTTATAATGAACGACCATTTCATTCACAGATGATGCCAGGCCATTTCCCCCTTCCTTCCCTTTTCCATCTGTCTCTTCTCCCTCCCCTCCCCCATTTGCTTTTATTCCTCCCAGATAGTGAAAGACTTTATTATAGGAAAATTTCTACTTTGGATCCATCCCACCCTCTTAAATTAAAAAGTGCAGAAAAAAAAGGGATTTGGGCAATATCTATACCCTGGGTCCCCAGGGCAGGAAATAGATGATAGCTGGACAGGCTGAGGGTAGAAAGCCAGGGCTCTTAATTCCTCCATCTGTGAAAACCAGACACTGAGAGACTATGGAGCAACAGGGTAGGGTGAGATGACACCAGGCTCATGAAAAACCTGGGGTAGCTATGGCCTAAGGCCAGCCTGGGGTGCAGAACAAAGCAAGGGTGGCCAGTAAGGTTATGAGTGCTCTTGCTTTATGTCTGAGACAAGGTCTATCTGTGCACCCAGGGCTGGTCTTACACGTGTAAGTGGTCTCCTGCCATAACCTCCTGAGTGCGTGGTCTACAGAAGGATGGGAGGGCACTATACCATCTGCTGACCATTTTGAATTCAAGCTGGAATCATAAACTCGCAGCAGCTGTGACGTCTGCATTAGTTCTGCACGGTAATGGGTTCATGAAACAGTCAGGCAGGAACAGGGAGGGGCTTAGGGGTCCCTATCCATCACTGCTGAACTATTTGCTACAGTCAGACCCAGGAAAAAGGGACTTGTTGCCTTCAGTCTATATCCACTGGTGACCCCATTAGCCTCCAGTGGATACTTTCAGTTCAACAGCCACACAGATGATTCTGGTTCAACTAAGTAAGTGGTCATAAAACAGAACTACAAGTCATAAGTTTGAGAAAGGGAATGGGGAGTTTGATAGGGATGGAAGTATGCAGGGAAAAGAGGTAATAACAATGAATTATACGCATACATGTATGTAATTGTCAAAGAACAGAATTAATAATGATGAAACAATGTGAACTAAACAACATCAATATATTGCCTAAGAATTCATAATATCATTGGTGGAAAAAAAAAGACACATTTACATGGGAGGAAAAGAAAGGCATTAGGAAAAAATTTTAAAAGCTACTTCACAGGAGGGTAGGAGTGAAGGGCAGACTTTCCTTCCTAAATATCAGAAGAGTGATTAAGTGGCTATGGTGAGGGAAGACTTGTGATTCTGGCACCTAGACAACAGAACCTCTCTACAAAACTCGTAAATTAGCTAGTGATAAGTCTATTAGCTTCAGCACGAAGGGACTGAAAGGACTGTAGTATATACCTTTCTAGAACATTATTGTCCTCCCATCCCCTAGCAAAATGTGTCAGTACTTTCTTGCTTTCAGATATGCTGAAAAGATTCACTCACCTTCCCCCATGGCTAACTAGACTCTTTAATAAGACTGTCAGCTCTTTCTAAGCCTCTCTCTGTCTCTCTCCTCTCTCTCTCTCCTCCTTCTTCCCCCACAGTCTTTCACACCCCCCTCTTCCCCCTCCACCCCCTCTCTCTGTTCTCTAAAATAGGGTCTCATGAGGTAATCCAGACTTGCCTTCCACTCCCACTTCACTTTCAAGGTGCCTCAGGCCCAGGTTACAGGTGTACTGGACTTATCTAGTTTCAACTAGATTTAAACACTATTTTTTTTTTTACAATACTCATTTTCAAACATTGTTTCCCTTAGTATTCTCTCTTTGTGTCTGCCCCTCTCTGTCACAACCTTCTTCTCTTCCTCTCTCTTGGGCCCAGGTGCTTACATATATTAGACAAATGCTTGATTACTGATCTACATCCACAATCCATTTCTGTCTTATTAAA
Organism: Apodemus sylvaticus; assembly: GCF_947179515.1. Classification (NCBI taxonomy): domain Eukaryota; kingdom Metazoa; phylum Chordata; class Mammalia; order Rodentia; family Muridae; genus Apodemus; species Apodemus sylvaticus. The sequence continues at coordinate 56,345,662 of NC_067487.1, forward strand.
AATTAATTCAGAATTAGGTTTTGTAAGGACATCTGAAGCTTTGTTACAGTGTGGCAAAACAAAACAAAGAAACATATATCTAAAACCACTAGGGTAAAGATTAACAATTGAACTGTCATTTATACCTGTTCAGAGAGAAGTAAATCAGTTCTCTTCAGTACGTGACACTGGGCATATCAACCACCCCAGGATGGGCCTTATGTTCAGAAGAAACTGACCAACATATAATGGGGCTCTATGGGGGTTTTTTGTTTTGCATGTGAGTGCATGTGTGCTTTGATTTGGTGTTGTTTTTGTTTTTTGTTTAGGGGGGTGTAGTTTTATTTTGTTTTCTTGATTTTGGGGGAATTTGTTGTACTGAGCTTTCATTTGATTTTTGAGAAAGAACTTAAAAGTTGGGTGAATAGGGGAGAAGGATCTGGAAGAATTTGAGGGGAAAATATATAAAAATATATTTAAATTTAAAAATTGTCTTAAATAACACTCCTCCACTGCTGGTGGGGTTGCAAGCTGGCATAACCACTCTGGAAATCAGTCTGGCGGTTCCTCAGAAAACTTGCCATGACACTTCTGGAGGACCCTGCCATACCACTCCTGGGCATATACCCAGAGATTCCCCAGCATACAATAAGGACACATGTTCCACTATGTTCATAGCAGCCCTATTTATAATCGCCAGAACCTGGAAAGATCCCAGATGTCCCTCAATGGAGGAATGGATACAGAAAATGTGGTATATCTACACAATGGAGTACTATTCAGCCATTAAAAACAATGAATTCATGAAATTCTTAGGCAAATGAATGGAACTGGAGAATATCATCCTAAGTGAGGTGACCCAAAAAGAACACTCAAGCTATGCACTCACTGATAAGCGGATATTAGCCTAGAAGCTTGGAATACCCAAGACACAATTTACATATCAAATGATGATGCCCAAGAAGAAGGAAGGAGAGGCCCCTGGTCATGGAAAGGCTCCGTGCAGCAGTATAGGGGAATACCCGGATGGGGAGGTAGGAAGGGGTGGATTGAGGAACAGGGGAGGGAAGAAGGTTTATGGGACTTTCAGGGAGGGGGGGGATCCAGGAAAGGGGAAATCATTTGAAATGTAAATAAAATATATTTAATTAAAATTACATACAAAAAAGAAACATAGAATATTTAAAAATTTAAAAATATTCTGTTTCCACAGAAAGAAAACAACATTCCAACAAAGAAAACTTAATAATCATAATAAAGCACAAGCAAAAATGTCTTGAAATTATTTTCTCTAACAAAAACTTTTTAAAGACTATAAATATATGTGAAGAAGTTGTAAAGAAATCAACACACAAGTTTAAGTTGAAATTTAGATCATACAAAGAAAGGAAGTATATCAAGTAATGACTAAATGACAAATATATGAGTAAATATTTTGTTTCTTATTTAAAATTTTTAAAGGATTTTTTTTTGGGGGTGCTGGGAACAAACCCAGGGCCTTAAGTGACATCCCCAGTTCAGCAACTGTGAAATACTGACAACACATTGTAGGGCTAGTTACATATAGAAATTCGCATACTTTGAAATAGCACATGGGCATATAAGAGACAATAAAAGTAAACCATTATAAGTGTTTTGCATTACAAACAAGATGGCATGATGTAATTTGAAAATGCAATGTGATAAATTACATGGGCATTTTGTAAATCCCTATGCCACCATGACTAGAACAGTACATCAAAGTTAATAATAATCTAATCATACAATTGACTAGTAGATAGTAAATGAGATATCATACTCTTGATTAGTCTTTAAAATATATGAACGTAATACACAATAGGTAAAAATTACATAGGATCATATGTAGTTTACCATATATACTCATAAATTGCAAGCTGGTGGGCTTAAACGCAATGATATTGGTAGCTACATTAAATACAAATTATCTAACTCAAAAGTTGACAACTGTAAACAACCATCTATTTCTTTTCATGAAGTTTTATTAAAATATAGTCATATCCATTCACCTACCTCCATCTGTGGCTGCTGTCTTACTACAAAGGCAGAACTGAATAGCCTTGCCAGAGGCCATATGTCCACAGAGTGAAAATTTTGGTTATCTGGTCCTTTTTAGAAAATGTTTGTTAGAAACCCCAACACACATTGAGAGATCATAGCTTTAATAGGTAGACTGTTAGATACAATAGAAAATCAACACCAAAATATATCTAGTATATAAAAGGCCTGTTTTAAATTTAGCCCATCATCAGCATGTGTGTGAGTGAGTGAGTGCTAGCACATGAGTGGCATGGCACATGGGGGAGCCAGAGGTATACTCTCTTTACATCATAGGATCCGGAGATTGAACTCAGCTTCTCAGGCTCTCATGGCAAATGCTTTTACCCACTGAACCGTCTCACAAGCCACATTTTAAATACTTAATTGTTTTTATTTAGTGGTGTGTGTGTGTGAGAGAGAGGGAGACAGAGAGAGACAGAGAAATACATAGAGGTGTACAGCTGCTAAATAAAAGCATATTTTTTAAATATAGAAGTGCTTACATATGGAGTATACATGGGAAAGAAAAGATTTACCACATGACATGAAAGTTTAAAGAGGAATAGTTGGGGTAGACAGGTAGAAGGAAGGTAGATGGGATAGGAAGATGGGGTAAAGGAAACAACCAGTACCAAGTTATGCATGAAAATACCATCAGGAAGTATGCTATGCTAATGTTTATGCCTTCCTACTTGTATGAGCCCATCCTGAGGTCAGAGATACGCTAGACTTGCAGCTGATCCCCATCTACAGAGTTGTCTGCACTGATCCATTATGCAAGCAAAGATCACAAGTCAGATAAAGGATAGCAAAGCCATGGAACTCAGCTATGTCACCTAGGAATCAGCCTGACTGTGGCTATAAGTGAACTTCATGTGTTACTTAGCTGATACACAGAAATACTCCAATCAATCTTCAGAATGCTTATTTGGCACAGCATGAGACGGATTCTAGAAACTTATTCTAAAAGGTAGGAACCCATTTTCATTTCTAGGAATCAAGCCAGAGCCAGATTTGGAGTAAGATCCAGAGTCAAACTCAGACAGTAGTCCAGAGTAGTCCTCAGAAATAGAGATGATGGGGAAAAGACTACCTTTGCAGAGGAATTCCTAGCAGCAAGACTGTCTGCTAGGAATGAGAACAGGAAGATGAGAGAAAACAGACAGAACCCAGCAACAAAGGAGTTTATTCCTGGGAGTGCCCTCTCTTAGCCAGTAGTTAACTATCAGAAGACTAGGGATCAAGAAGGGAAATGATGTCTCGACTACACTACAATATAGCTTCCTTAAGGTGACCAATACCAACCAACCAACCAACCAACCAACCAACTAACCAACCAAACAACCAAACTCCCCACATCTAACTCCTGATATGCAAAGCATAAAACAAGAACACAAGTAGTATGAAAAATCAAGACAACTTGCCTCCTCCAAAAACTATCAATCCCAGATAACACCCTGAGTGAGAAATAGGTACATAAAATTTCAGACAAAAAAAAATCTCAAAAGAATGATTATAAACATGCTTAAAAAAATAAATGAGTAAATAGTTGGGCAAAGTAAAGAGGTCAACATACAATATAAAAATGAAAATGAAAATATAGAAGAAAAACCAAATTGAGATGTTAGAGATAAAAAAATCAATCAAAAAATAAAAAATTAAGAGGAAAGCCTTACCAATAAATAGAATAAAGGGAAAATGGGCTATCAGGAGTTGAAGATAAAGTAGAAAAATGGGTACATCCAATTAAAGACATTGTTACTTAAAAATATATATATATAAGTAGAATGTGAGAAGATCTTTGGGATACCATGAAAAATCAAGTCTTTGAACTAAGGACATGGAAGGAGAAGATCTACATTTCAAAGACATAAAAAATATTTTCAATACAATCATAGTAGAATTTTTGCAAATCTAGGTAAGAGAAATCCATTTGGGAATACAAGGCTTGAAGAACATCAAATAGCTCCAGAAAAGAAACTCCCCATATCATGTCATAGTCAAACGTACTAAATATACTGAACAGTGAAAATGAATTGAAAGCTACAAAAGAGAAACACCAAGTTACATATAAATAGAGGTCTATCAAAACAGCTGACATTTTAACTGAAACTTTTAAAAATAAGAAAGACTTGGGAATATGTATTTCAAGTTTGGGAAGATTACAGCTGTTGGACCAGATTGTGATACTTGGTAAAACTCAATGTTATAATGTGGAGAGAGAGAAAAGATGACTCATGACAAAAGCAGGTTATGGGAGTTTATGACCTCTATGCCTCCCAAAAAAAGACACTGAAAGCAATGTTCTACACTGAAAAGGATGACAAGCCCAACACAGAGGCTGGAAAGGGGCAGGAAGGGACTGGTAAGATAAATGAAGATTAAGAAAAGGCCAACATTGTAACATCAACAAAAGGACAGGAATTAATACACATTTCAATAACAGTGCATGAGAATGGCTTTGTTCAAGGTTGACCTATTAAAGTTAAAGAAAAAAGAACAAAGAAAAGAAAGGGGATCCCTAAGGACACAGGAACTGAGGAGCATCCTGGGATAGGATCCTTCCTGTTTCCATCTGCACCTGGAGCTGACTCTGTGCCACAGCTCTCTACACCCAGGTCCTGCCTGGAGAGAGCTGATCTCCTAGGAGTGCTGACACACACCTGTGAGCACAGGTAGGACCTCCACTTCTGCTCAAATTCCTGCCCCAAGAGGGATGTGCCCAGAACCATCAGGACACAGGAATGAAAGAACAGGCAGGGAGAAGTCAGAGTTTCACTGATACTAAAACCACACAAAGATCCTACAAAGAAAGAGAACTTCAGACCAATTTCCTTTATGAATATTGATGAAAAAATACTCAATAAAATTCTTGTAAACTGAATCCAAGAACACATCAAAATGACCATTCACTATGATCAAGCAGGCTTCATCCCAGGGATGCAGGAATGGTTCAGTATATGGAAATCCATCAACAAATTCTACCACATAAACAAACTCAAAGAAAAAAAAACACATGATCATTATTTCATTTGTTGCTGAGAGAGCATTTGAGAAAATTCAACATCCCTTCATGTTAAAAGTCTTAGGAAGATTAGGAATTCAAGGCCCATCCTAAACTCAATAAAAGCAATATACATTAAACCAGTAGCCAATATCAAACTAAATGGAGAGACACCTGAAGCAATCCCACTAAAATCAGGGACTAAAGAAAGCTGCCCACTCTTTCCTTATCTATTCAACATAGTACTTGAAGTTCTAGCTAGAGCAATTAGACAACAAAAGGAGGTCAAAGTGATACAAATTGAAAAGGAAGAAGTCAAAATATCACTAATTGCACATGATATGATAGTATACTTAAGTGACCCCAAAAATTCTACCAGAGAACTCCTATAGCTGATAAACAACTTCAGCAAAGTGGCCAGATATAAAAGTAACTCAAATCAGTAGCCTTCCTCTACTGAACAGATAAATAGGCTGCAAAAGAAATTGGGGAAACGACACCCTTCACAATAGTCACAAATAATATAAAATATCTTGGTGTGACTCTAAGCAAACAAGTGAAAGATCTGTATAACAAAAACTTCAAGTCTCTGAAGAAAGAAATCAAAGAAGATCTCAAAAGATGGAAAGATCTCTCATGCTTGTGGATTGGCGGGATTAATAGAGTAAAAAGGGTTATCTTGCCAAAAGCAATCTACAGATCTAATGCAACCCCAATCAAAATTTCAATTCAATTCTTCATAGAGTTAGAAACAGTAATTCTCAAATTCATTTGAAACAACCAAAAACCCAGGATAGTGAAAACTGTTCTCAACAATTAAAGAACATCTGGGAGTATCACCATCTTGACCTCAAGTTGTACTACAGAGCAGTAGTGCATGGTATTGGTACAATGACAGGCAGATAGATCAATGGAATAGAATTGAAGACCCAGAAATGAACCCACACACCTATGGTCACCTGATCTTTGACAAAGAAGCTAAAATCATCCAGTAGAAAAAAGACAGCATTTTCAACAAATGGTGCTGGTTCAACTGGTGGGAAACATGTGGAAGAATGCAAATTGATCCATTCTTATCTCCCTGTACAAAGCTCAAGTCCAAGTGGACCACGGACCTTCACATAAAACCAGAAACACTGAATATAATAGAAGAGAAAGTGGGAAAACTCTTGAACACATAGGCACAGGGGAAACTTTCTTGAACAGAACACCAATAGCCTATGCTCTAGGATCAAGAATAGACCAATGGGACCTCATAAAATTGCAAAGCTTCTGTAAGGCAAAGGACACTGTTAACAGGACAAAATGGCAACCAACAGACTGGGAAAAGATCTTTATCAGTCCTACATCTGATAGAAGGCTAATATCTAAAATATGCAAAGAACTCAAAAAGTTAAACTCCAGAGAACCAAATAACCCCATTTAATAAATGGGGAACAGAGCTAAACAGAGAATTCTCAACTGAGGAATATCAAGTGGCTGTGAAGCACCTAAAGAAATGCTCAACATCCTTAGTCATCAGGGAAATGCAAATCAAAACAATCTTGAGATTCCTCCTCACACCAGTCAGAAAGGCTAAGATCAAAAATTCAGGTGACAGCAGATGCTGACAAGGATATAGAGAAAAGGGAACACTCCTCCACTGTGGGTGGGATTGCAAGCTGGTACAACCACTCTGGAAATCTTTCTGGCAGTTCCTCAGAAAATTGGACACAGTACTACTTGAGGACCTAGCTATACCACTCCTGGGCATATACCCAGAAGATGCTCCAACATGGAATAAGGACACATGCTCCACTATGTTCATAGCAGCTTTATTTATAGTTGCCAGAAACTGGAAACAACCCAGATGTCCCTCAACAGAGGAATGGATACAGAAAATGTGGTATAATTACACAATGGAATACCACTCAGCTATCAAAAACAATGACTTCATGAAATTCTCAGGCAAATATATGAATCTAGAAAATATCCTGAGTGAGGTAACTCAGTCACAAAAGAACACACATGGTATGTACTCACTAATAAGTTGATATTAGGCAAAGAACATGGAATTCCTTTGCTATAACTCATGGATCACATGAAGCTCAAGAGAAAGGAAGGTCAAAGAGTGGGTGCTTCAGTCCTACTTAGCAGGGGGAGCAAAATAATCAAGGGAAGTAGAGGGTGGCAGGGTCTTGGGAGAAAGAGAAGAGGAGGAGCGGAAAAAGAGGGGAAGAATCAGGTATGGTAGGAGATGGAGGAGATATACAGAGGGTCAGGAAATTGAACAGAGGTATGTGCCAATGGGGGATGGGGGAACTGGGGGTAACAAACTGAAATTCCCAGATGCCAAGAAAGCAAGAGCTTCCCAGGATCCCACAGGGATGACATTAGCTGAAATACACCACAGAGGGGAGGGAGAACCGGTGGAGACCATATCCAGCAGTTAGGCATGGCCCCTTGGTTGAGAGATGGGGCCACCCACCATTCTCCAAAATTTTAACCCAGAATTGCTCCTGTCTAAAGGAAATAAAGGGACAAAGAGTGGATCAGAGACTGAAGGATAGGCCATCCAGAGACTGCCCCATCAGGGGATGCATTGCACATGCAGACACCAAATCCAGACACTATTGTGGATGCCAAGAAGTGCTTGCTGACAGAAGCCTTATATAGTCTCCTGAGAGGCTCTGCCAGATCCTGACCAATACAGATATGGTTGCTCACAGTCAACCATGGCACTGAGCATAAGAACCCCAATGAAGGAGTTAGGAGAAGAACTGAAGGAGTTGAAGGGGCCTCATCTGGCATCAATGGGAGGGGAGGCCTTTGGTCCTGTGGAGACGCAATGCCCCAGTGTAGAGGAATGCTAGGGCACTGAGGTTGGAGTGGGTAGGTGGGTGGAGAAGCACCCTCATAGAAGTAGGGTAAGTGGGGATGGGATAGGGGGTTTGTAGAGGGGATACCGAAAAGGGGATAACATTTTAAGTGTAAATAAATAAAATATCAAATTAAAAAAAAAAGAAATTGGATCAGGTCTGGGAGAAGTTAGGAATTGGGAAAGAATAAAATACACTTTTTTATGAAAAAAGAAAAGAAAAGAAAGAAAAAGAAAAGGCAAACCTCACAAATCTATAAAAATCCCTATAAAAATGAGCAAATAATTATTACTAAGTCTCAAAATACAAGGGAAGTATAAAAAGAAATTAGTTGAGGGCTGAAAAGATTCAATTAAGGACAAATGTCACTCTTATAGAGAACTTAAGCTCAGTTCTTAGCACCCATGCAGATTGGTTCATATCTGTCTGTAACTTTAACTCTAGAGGATCTGTGCCATAGGCATCTGTATTCACATGCACATACCCACACTCAGACACATACAAACACAGAATTAAAAATAATAAAATTAAAAAATAATTATCTTTAAAAATAATTTTTTAAAGATATATAATTTTGTTACTGGGGGTAACAAACTGAAATTCCCAGATGCCAAGAAAGCAAGAGCTTCCCAGGATCCCACAGGGATGACATTAGCTGAAATACACCAGCTGAGTTATGTAATGATAATACCTGAGTTATGTAATGATAATAATTAAAATTGGAAAATAAAAATTAAAAATTGATCCACTTATAATGTCATTGCAAAGCAGAACATAATGAAACAGTGTTGTTATTCCCTGGGAGAGGGCTTGCCTATCACGTACAAGACTCTAGATTTGAATCTACCACTGACTGGTCAAAACAACAAGAATACTAATGTCAGAAAACATGTCCAAAACTTATATAATAAAATATCAACATAAGTAGCCTAAGGAAGGCTAAAATAAATATATAAGTGTATTTAACAGGTACTGTTAAAATGTATTTAAGATATTAATTCTACACAATTGAAGTAAAAAAAAAAAAGCAAAACTTAACTTGAACAGGGGAAAATTTCCTGAATAGAACACCAATAGCTTATGATCTAAGATCAAGAATTGACAAATGGGACCTCATAAAATTACAAAGTTCTGTAAGGCAAAGGACACTGTCAAAGAACAAAATGGCAACCAACAAATTGGGAAAAGATCTTCACCAACCCTACATCCGACAGAGGGCAAATATCCAAGATATACAAAGAACTCAAGAAGGTAGACTCCAGAGAGCCAAATAACCCTATTAAGAAATGGGGAACAGAGCTTAACAAAGAATTTTCACCTGAGGAATATTGAATGGCTGAGAAGCACCTAAAGAAATGTTCAACATCCTTAGTCATCAGGGAAATGAAAATCAAAACAACCTCACACCAGTCAGAATGGTTAAGATCAAAAACTCAGGAGAAAACAGGTGCTGGCGAGGATGTGGAGAAAGAGGAATACTCCTCCACTGCTGGTGGGACTACAAGCTGGTACAACCACTCTGGAAATCAGTCTGGCGGTTCCTCAGAAAACTGGGCATGATACCACCGGAGGACCCTGTTATACCACTCCTGGGCATATACCCAGAGGATTCCCCAGCATGCAATAAGGACACATGCTCCACTATGTTCAGAGCAGCCCTATTTATAATAGCCAGAAGTTAGAAAGAACCCAGATGTCCCTCAATGGAGGAATGGATACAGAAAGTGTGGTATATTTAAACTATGGAATACTATACAGCTATTAAAAACAATAAATTCACAAAACTCTTAAACAAATGGATGGAACTGGAGAATATCATCCTAAGTGAGGTGGCCCAATCACGAAAGAACACACATGGTATGTACTCACTGATAAGTGGATATTAGCCCAGAAGCTTGGAATACCCAAGAAACAATTAACATATCAAATGATGCCCAAGAAGAAGGAAGGAGAGGCCCCTGGCCCTGGAATGGCTCAGTGCAGCAGTGTAGGGAAATACCAGGACAGGGAACCGGGAGGGGCTTGATTGGGGAACAGGAGGAGGGAAGAGGGCTTATGGGACTTTCAGGGAGGGGGTATCCAGGAAAGGGGAAATCATTTGAAATGTAAATAAAGAATATACCAAATGAAAAATAATTTGAAAAAAGTACAAATTTAAAGATTTAATGCCTAGAAAGTCTCTATTATCCAATCTAGTATGGCTTTGATTTAAGGATAGACAGAGACTAAAATCAGGAATATATACAACAAATAGACCCATGTGTTCAGCTGATATCTAACAAAGGTAGCATTGTAATCCAATAGAAGAAATCACATGCTTTTCAAAATGTGGTGCTACAGAATTTCACTATCTCTATGGGAAAAAGAATCTAAAACCTTCCTTTATACATTCTATAAAAACTAATTGAAATGAGCTGTTTTATGTAAAAGTGAAAACTATTCTTTGTTTTGTTTTTGCTTTTTGGTGCTGTAAATTCAGCTGAGGGCTCTGCGCATGGTAGATATCAATTCTACATCTGAGGTTTGCCTATAATCCCTTAAAGCTATCAATTCTTGTTCTGACTGCAGTAGTGCTGACTACAACCATCACTTCTTGAAGAATACTGAAGAGAATGTTTACACCCTTACAACACACATTCCCAGACAGAACATGAACGCAAGCCATAAGAGTTCAAGGACATTTTCACCTGAGGTAGGCAGATCATAATTTCAGTGCAGCTTAGGCTACACAGCAATGTTCATATTAACCTGGGAAACACAGCAAGGATCAGTCTCAAAAACCCAAAGGATAAAAATAGCTAAAATGTTTGTTAGGCACTTGACAAAAGATGCCCAGCCTGGTGCAGTGTGGCACACCTTTAATCTCAGTACCTAAGAAGCAGAAACAGGTAAGTCTGTCTTCTAGGCCAGTCTGATCTACATAGTAAGTTCTAGAACAGCCAGGGCTACATAGTGAGATCTCACAAAATAAAGTAAAACAACTTATTTCTATACGGTTAAAGACTGTGTTACTAAGCATTGACAAGAATATGAAAAACTAGAATTCTTCTGAATAGCATGCATAACACTTTAAAATACAACCATATATTTCTTTTTTATTCCAGGAATTTGGGGGTAAAACCAACAACTTGAAGAATTTAATGTCTGCAATGTGATGACTTGACACACTGTAAAATACCCACTACCTAGTTGCTCTTTATATGTGGTGAGATGACTGTTCTGTTAGTAAATTTCAAGGATATAATTGGGTAGAAGCTTTCTGAGATTAAAACCTTCCAGGAAGGTGAAACAATAGGTGTTCTAAGGGAGCAAAAAACTGGAAAGCTCCTTAAATAAGGAAGTAAACACATCAAAGCAGCTCCAGAAGCTCATGAAACTGAGTGGTCCTATCTCCTCAAGGCCTCAAAAGCCATAAAGACTGTCAAGTCACCCTCAGGTGAGCCGTGGTGAAATGAAGGCGCTAAGACAAGGCCTGCCCCCTGGAAGAAGTAGAGACAGCCACATATCCTCAAACAGGCAGATGTCCTTGAAGAAATAAAGAGAAACTGCTCAAGGTACTGCGCTGCCTGCAGGCTGTGCAGTGCCCTCCAGGTTCCCATCCTTTGCGGACTGTTGTCTATGTTGGGCTGGACTTGGTGAGGCAACCATGTCTCTGCTCTTGTAAGTAAGCCCTCATCCGTAAGCCTACAAGGAACACCAACTTTGGTAATGTCCAGCTTCAGTCTGTCTTCACTTCCCTGTCTCCAGTGAGTACATGTTTGTTTACATTTCCTCATGAACAGTGTCACAGAACAATGCATTATTATTACATATAACTCCAGGATTTAGTTATTATTTAACTGAAATCAGCATCTCTTCACCTAGTATTCTATCGAGACCTCCTGTAATCAACCTTGTTTCTATTTTGTTTTTATGAAATGTATATTTTTAAAGTGTACATATAAATGTTGTCTATATCAGTATCTGGTTTACATCCATTTGCAAAATGTTTTTTGGTTTTGTTCATGCTGTCATAGATAGTAGGATTTTCTTGTTTTATCTTTCTTTATTTTTTTTTTCAATTTTTAAAAGTAAAACATAATCTTGTCCTCTTCCTACCAACCCTCCCATGTATGTCCTCCACTCCCTTTCAAATCCGTGACCTCTTATTAATTATTATTATTGTTTGATAATAATACACATACACACACACTGCAACCTGAGGAGTCGGTTTAGGGTCACTTATATGTATATTTCTTAGGGCTGACCACTTAGGGCTGGATTAGATGATCACTTAGTGTATCTGTCTGAGAAAAAATGCATTCTCCCTCTCTCAGCAGCTTTTATTGCTTGTAGCTCTTAATCTAATGGTGAGGCTCTGCATGAATTCTTCCATCTGTGTCAGTTTATCAGGTCTTGTTTAAATAGCTATATTTCTTTTAATTTTAATATGTATATATGTATGTGTCTGTGTATATAGTATAGTGCCCCATACTCAAGAAGAAGGTGTCAGATCCCATGAAACTGGAGTTATAGGCAGTAGTTATCTGTCCAACACAGGTACAGAGACCTGAATTCATGTCCTCTCCAAGAGCAGTCCATGCTTTTAACTACTGAGCTATCTTTCTTTGTTTTATTTTAAGGTTGAGGAATATTCCTCACAAAAATATAACACGATTGTTTTATTCTTTCATTTCTTAGCACACAGCTTGTTTGCATATCATGGGTTTTGTGGATAATGCTGTAATGGACATGTGTTTATGTAAGTATGTGAACATGTAAGTATAGTAATATCCTTGAGATGGTGAGTATTTTAATTTGTAATATATACTCAGAAGCAGAACTGCTGGACCATATAGCTCTGTTTTTAATATTCTAATAAACAATCGTCTCTTTCCTCTAATGATTACACGTTTGCAATCTCTCTCTCTTTCCTGCTCTGTTTGTCTGTCTGTCTATCCCTCTCTATCTCTCTGTCTCTGTTCCTCTTCTCTTTCTTTCCCCAGAGTCTCTTGTGGTGGCCAGGAACTACCATGCAGCTGAGTGTGACCTTGATGGTCACACTGAGCCTCTTGCCTCTGCCTCCCAAGTGCTGGGATTTCAGGCATTTATTACCATTGTCATGGTTATTTCTTAAAAAGTTAAAAGGTAAATTAAAAAGTTTAATTTCTTAAAAAGTTAAATGAGGTAAGTTCCTTCTAGGAATTTATCCAGGAGAAGTAAAAACACATGTTCACAGAAAGTTTGCTTATCAATATTCAAAGAAACTTTATTCGTGGGAGGGAAATAGTTTAGTTAGGAAAGTGTTTGCATTGTAAGCATAAAGACCTGAGGTTGAGCATCAGAACACTCATCCAAAAAAGTCAGGGACAGTGGCATGTGCCTATAAACCCAGTTCTGGGGAGGAAGAAATAGATGGATTTCTTAGGTTCAGTAGCCAGCCAGTCTAGACTAACCTGCAAGCCCCAGGTCCCAGGTAAAGATTCTATCTTAAAAACAACGTGAAAGGCTGATGAAGCATGACATCCAATGTTTACCTCTGGTCTTCACGTGAATATAAACATGTACACACATACCAGGACACACAGATACACAGGCATACTCACACACACAAATATACATATACACAAAAGCATTACTCACAATGGTAAGAGACTATGTTTCAAATATCCATCATCATTGACTAAATATTATAATAATATTATAAAATTAGCATTATTAATTATTATAATGTACATATATACACATACACACCACACACATGTGAAAAATAAAAAATAAATTAAAAACAGATCAGTGTTTGTCTGAGACCAAGGTTGGGACTAACAGAATTAAACCTGAAAGAGGAATGAAGGCAATTTAACTATAAAAGGGATAAGGTTTAGAATCATAGATGTGTATTCTATCTTGGTTGTAGCATTTATATAATTATTAATAATATTCAAACTATGGTGATCATGTATTCTATTATATGTAAGCTATACTTCAATAATATAAGTTAAAAATAAGATTAATAACATGGTAAAATATAAACTATAAGCCTCTAATTTTTCTGCTTAGTATTTTTATGTTTAATGGCTGCAACTTGCAATATCTTTCTTTCAGTATTATGTCTTTCACATCACTAATTAAAAAAAAATTCTAGGAAAATAACTTACCAATGTAATTTTTTGACATGGAAACTTCTCTTACTTCAATATGAACAGAGCCTCTTGGTATCTGAACCACTTCCATATAACCTGGAATACAGAAGACCGCCAGCAATAAGCAGCTAACTAGAAAATGGGTGCTTAGCATCTAACAGCAGCAGTGCTCTCAGTACTTTAGTTCCTCCTGTGACTTTGTACTCCATAACTGCACAATAAAAACAAATCTCCAGTGTGTCTATGAAGACATTTTAGAGAAAAAAAAATGTTTAACTGGGGAGTGGTGGGAGGGAGCTTGAGATAGGCTATGACTATATAGCCCTTGGGTGGCCACTTTGTAGATCAAGCTGTCCATGAACTCATAGAGATCTGCCTGCCTGTGCCTACTATTTTTTTGGTCTAAAATAATCTCAATATATCTTGCGGCCTTAGCATGTGTAGCATTTGCTCACCTTTCTTTTCTCAACACATTCTCCTCCACTAATACTCTATGGGTTACCATAGTTTGAAGAAGCATGGCAAGTTGGAAGTGGTAGTATCACTCGGGTCATAGCTACCCAATGAGGCTGAAAGACCAGAATCACCTATGCCTGGGAATTCAAAGCCAGACGGGGTAAGTTAATTAGGACTCTATCAAAAAATGTAGGGCTGGGGTATTGAAACCCAAATGGAAGAATATTTGCCTAGTATAGTCAAAACCTTATTTTCAATCTTCAACAAACTGTCCTCCCCAAAAGGCTAAGTCAAATAGCTTTAAGATAACTTTATGAAACTACATTTAACATGTTAGAGACTGAAAGGACCAATGTCTGGGGAAAAGATACTTCTGGCCTACCTAAAGGAAGCTTTCAGTAGGGAAGAAAGGAAAAGCAAGTGTCTTTACTACTGCAGTTCACCAGAGGAAGAATTCTTTCTGTACTCACCTCCTCTGGGCAATGAGTCATTGAAGAACCCTTCAATGGCATCACAGGTGCTTCCATCCCCACCACAGACTCGGCACCTATCTTCCCTAGCATCAGATCCCAAAATATTATCACAACCTACGTGCTGAAAATAGAGAATATTCAGTGTGTCAAAGAGGGAAATTTTTGGAACCATAACTAGTCAAATACATATAACTTATTTACTTGTATTTCCAGTAAAGGAAATCAAAATAGGAAATACTTTCCCATCTAATGTCATTTTTCTCTTTAGTTAACATTTCTAAATACTTAAACTAACAAAAAATTGATCCCCTAGAAATACAACTATTTCTAACTTATATTTCTCTTTCATTGGTAGATACCATGATCTAATCCTTTAGAATATTGTAATTTATTAGTAACAGACTCTTCCTTTTACTCCCAGTCTAGTAGTTCAAGAACTAGGGGGAAAAAAGGACTCATGGTCTCCTACAGGGCACTAAGAGGGAACTCTACTGAGCTCCTCTGTGGGGCTATACTAGAGTCCTACTGAGCACATCCTCTGCAGGGATATAATAGAGAGGTCCTACTGAGTGCATCCTCTGCGGGACTGTAATTGTCTGCCTATCCTGAACCAAGGCCTTTTCCAGCCCATTGTTAGTGATAGTTGCTAATTATAATGTTCATACCTGAGTAAGCTTAAAAAAAAAGAAATACATGCTTCTAGTTTGGGAATCAAATTGGTATAAACAAAGGAGTTGTAAGCATTCAATTTAAGAAGCTAAGATTTTGCATTTTAATGTATTTAATTACAAAAACATGGATTTTTAACATGTATATGATATATTTTGGTGCCTGAATTTATACATCTGAAATTTCCCCCAAATAAAACCTAGAATTATATCTTGTCATCTAGAAAACTGTCATAAAATATATTTCCTTTGAGAAGATAACGTACTATACAAATACACATAAACACAAATCTCTCTTTTTTTCTGTTTACACACACACACACATACACACTCACAAACACACATAAACACACACACATTAACTGGATCATCAAATCTAGAAGCAAGTTATCAAAAGGAATTTGCAAATTATGAAGGTAAACAAAGCACTACTTTTATCTCTTCTTTCTCGGTTTGTAT
The DNA here is from genome assembly GCF_947179515.1 of Apodemus sylvaticus. Taxonomy (NCBI): domain Eukaryota; kingdom Metazoa; phylum Chordata; class Mammalia; order Rodentia; family Muridae; genus Apodemus; species Apodemus sylvaticus. Next base: position 56,361,739 of record NC_067487.1, read on the forward strand.
CACTTAGTAATGTGTTTTTCTTCAAAGTAAAACAAGCAAAACAAGTTATAAGAACAGTGGTATTGTGACTTTTCTTATTATGATAAGATCCATGGATTTGATTCAGACCCTTTCCAAGTCTTCTGGCTAATGCTAAAGCAAATGCTTTAATAAGACTGACTGTGTAATGAAAAGCATCATAATTCTTTAAAAGGAGATAAAGTAGGTGGAACACAGCTATTTCACAGTTTGAGAAAAAGATTACACTATGAAATACATAAATGCCTTCCAATAGGAACATATGGTAGCCACATGAAGAGTCGAATCCTTACCTCCCTCTTCTTTTATTGTTTATAAACAAAACAGGAGAATAATTCAAATTCAAAACCAAAAAAGTATAACCTTCAAATTATTATAAATATAATTAAAATTCCAGAAGAAATCACCTTTGGATGATTTTGTAATGTGAATGGATCATTTTGCTTTGTGCATGTGTGTATGTGTGCATGTGTATGTGTATGTGTGTATGTATCTGTATTGTTGTTCTTTATTATAATTTATCTAAAATGTAGCTTTAAGAAAACAACATAGAACTCATCACAAGCTTCTATCTGAGAGAAGACCAGACCCCCAACAGAGAGAAGTAAAACCTGAGCCACCTTGCATTCTCCATTGATACAGATATCCAGTGAGTCCGCATTGCACTGGGTTCCATCTATCACAGCAGGGGCTCGCTCTGTGTAGAAATTGTAGCCTTCAGCCAGGCAATTTAATGCACAAGGTTTTACCCCACCTAGACAAATAAAACGTAAAAGAAAAAAGTGGAGTGGTTCTTCTATGAAAGGATGATTCAATGTTATTCATACCAAATTCACTGAGTGCACACTTTATACTCTAACCCTTTTTAAACACTTTGGGTATATTTTTTTTTGCATATACAACATAAAGCAGGCCTGCTGAGCTGCTTTGTACTTTAAGCCATTCAGATGTACCAACTATATATTACAATAGATTTTAGGTAAAAAGAATCACAGTGAAAGTCACTGAATGTTTTTTAGAAGTATGAAAGGTGTAATGTTTTTTAAAATGAGCTAAGAAAATAAAATTCTAGGAGATATGAAAAATAGTTTTTAGAACAAATAAGAATTATGTTATAGATTCACTAAATCCCATATAAAAACTCTGCTGTGTCAATCAAGCAGGGCACACCCTATTAAAACAAAACTAAATCTGTACAAGTCATAAAAACATCATACTCCAAGGGTCAGGGAAATAATTTCATATGAAGTCAGCAAATCAACGATAAAATTAACAATGCCACTAAATATATGTATTTCTTATTAGATTAGTAATAGATCACAAATGTGAAAAATAATATTAGATTTTAGTAGTTGAAACAATATGTAGTATGATTTATGAGAAACATAATAATGGCTATTTTAATGTCTTGTAGATGTATATCTCATATCTATATATCTAGATATACATCCAAATATATAAATCTATAAATAAATACTATGTATTTGTGAGTGTGTGCACATATGGCTCATGCCATAGTGTGTGTATTTGTAGGTCAGAGAACAAGTCATGGATGTCACTTCTCTCTTTTTACCATGTGGGTCCTAGAAATCAAATTCAGGTCATTTGTCTTGTTGACTGAGCTATCTTGATGGCCCAGACATGTGTATATTTAAGTTTGATGTAGAAAAAAATAGACAAAAATCATAGCAATGCATGTATATCATAAATTTGTAGTATATAGTATATACTATCTCCAAGATCAAAAAATAAAGAGATGTATGTCTACAGTATCTAAGTACTGTGGCATATGATTAAGGGACCAAACCTAAGAATATATGTGGTTGACGAGCCAAGATAAAAGTTTAAGTTACAGAAAACCTATTCAAAAAAATTATATCTAGAATTTCTTCAGATCTGGGAAAAGAAATGATCATTTAAGATCTATAGTTACTTGGAACACACTAAATATACATGACCAGAGAAGAGTCTTTTTTACAACATATTATAGTGAAGATGCTAAAACTAGTAAATAAACTATTGAAACTAGTAAGAAAAAAAATGCTACCTCAATTGCAAAAGCAAAAGCATCCAAATACACACTATCTTGGCAGAAGCCCTAAAATCCAGAAAAATTTCAAGCTCTGATATTAACTATCAACCAAAATTATGAATTCTAGCATGTTATCTTTTAAAATCAACTGTGAAATAAATGTATCTCAAGGTAAGCAAAAAAAAAAAAAAAAAATCTAACCAATTTATTACCAAAACAGCACTGTAGAAAATATTTGCCATCTGATCTCCATCTGGCCTGGGAGCTAGGACTGTCCCACAGCCCTCCATACCCAAATCCTGCCTGGAGAGATTGCCCAGAGAGATGTCTCTCAGGAGTGCTCTCACTCTTAGGCCCATAGGTGAGACCATAACTTTCACTCCAATTACTGTCCAAAAGGAACCCACTGGAGCGCACAGGGCACAGGAACAGGATCCTTCTGGTTTCTATCTGCACCCCAGAGCTAAGGCTGTCCCACAACACTCCTTATCCAAATCCTGCCCAGAGACAACTGGTTTTCCCAAGATGCTGACAGACCTAAGATTACAGGCTCTCAGGCTCAAAAGTCCACAAGAGGGACAAGCTCCAGTCAAGACCAAGTAACCAACTAACCAACAAGATCAATACCAGAGATGGCCAGATGGTGAGAGGCCTAAGCAACAAAAAACAAGGCTACTTGGCATCATCAGTACCAGTTCTCCACTACAGTAAGTCCTGGATACCTCAACACACCGGGAAAGCAAGATTTGGATTTAAAATCACATCTCATGATAATGATAGAGAACTTTGAGAAGGACATAAAATAACTCTCTTAAAGAAATACAGGACACTGGTAAGCAGGTAGAATACCTAAAGGAAACCCAAAAATCCTTTAAAAAAATAAAAAAAAAAAACACTGAAGGAATTGAACAAAAACCATCCAGGATTTAACAATGGAAATAGAAACAATAAAGAAACCACAAAGGGAGACAACCCTGGAGATAGAAAACCTAGGAAAGCGATCAGGAGTCATAGACGTAAGCATCACAAACAATACAAGAGATAGAAGAGAGAATCTCCGGGCAGAAGATACTATAGAAAACATTGACACAACAGTCAAAGAAAATGAAAATGCAAAAACTCCTAATCCAAAACATCCAGGACACAATGAGAAGACCAAACCTAAGGATTTTAAAGGACCAGTAAATATCTTCACCAAAATTATAGAAGAAAACTTCCCTAACCTAAAGAAAGAGATGCCCATGAACATATAAGAAGCCTACAGAATTCCAAATAGATAAGACCAGGAAAGAAATTCCTCTTGTCACATAATAGTCAAAACACCAAATAAACAAAACAAAGAAAAATATTAAAAGCAATAAAGGAAAAAATCAAGTAACATATAAAGACAGACCTATCAGAATTACACCAGTCTTCTCAGCAGAAACTATGAAAGCTAGAAGATCCTGGGCAGATGTCATACAGACACTAAGAGAACACAAATGCCAGCCCAGGTTACTATACCCAGCAAAAATCTCAATTACCATAGATGGAGAAACCAAGATATTCTATGACAAAACCAAATTTACACAATTATCTTTCCATAAATTCAGCCCTACAAAGGATAATAGGTGTCTTCTTTCAACAAACCCAAAAGAAGACAGCGATACAAACTTAATTCTAACAACAAAAATAACAGGAAGCAACAATCACTTTTCCTTAATATCTCTTAACATCAATGGACTTAATTTCCCAATAAAAAAGATATAGACTAACAGACAGGACCCAGCATTTTGCTGAATACAGGAAATACACTTTAGTGACAAAGACAGGCACTACCTTAGAGTAAAAGGCTGGAAAAAAATTTTTAACAGCAAATGATCCCAAGAAATGAGCTGGAGTAGCCATTCTAATACAGAATAAAGTCTAATTTCAACTAAAGTTATTTAAAAAGATAAGGAAGGACACTTTAAACTCATCAAAAGAAAAATCTACCAAGATGAACTCTGAATTCTGAACATCTATGCTCCAAATGCAAGGGTACCCACATTCATGAAAGTGTTCCCAAAAATTCCACCAGAGAACTCCTATAACTGATAAACAACTTCATGAAAGTGGCTGGATATAAAACGAACTCAAACAAATCAGTATCCTTCCTTTACTCGAAGGATAAACAGACTTAGAAAGAAATTAGAGAAACTCCTAATTTGTGACACCCTTCACAATAGTAACAAATAATATAAAATATCTTGGTGTGACACTAACCAAGCAAGTGAAAGATTCTTAGGACAAGAACTTTTAGTCCCTGAAAAAAGTAATTGGAGAAGACCTCAGAAGATGGAAAGATCTCCCATGCTCATGGATTGGCAGGATTAATATAATAAAAATTGCCATCTTACCAAAAGTAATCTATAGATTCAATGCATTCCCCATCAAAATTCCAACTCAATTCTTTTTTTTTTTTTTTTTTTTTTTTTTTTTTGAGAGAGGGTTTCTCTGTGTAGCTCTGGCTGTCCTGGAACTCACTCTGTAGACAAGGCCAGCCTCGAACTCAGAAATCTGCCTGCCTCTGCCTCCCAAGTGCTGGGATTAAAGGCATGCGCCACCACCGCCCGGCCCCAACTCAATTCTTCATAGAGTTAGAAAGAGTGATTTGCAAATTCATTTGTGATACCAAAAAACCCAGAATGGTGAAAACTATTCTCAACAATAAGAGAACTTTTGGGGGAATCACCATCCCTGACCTCAAGCTATATTACAGGGGAGCAATTGTGATAAAAACTACATGGTATTGGTACAGTGACAGGCAGTAAGATCAATGGAATAGGATTTAAGACCCAGAAATGAATTCACATATCTATGGTCACTTGATCTTTGACAAAGGATCTAAAAATATCCAATGGAAACAAGATAGCATTTTCAATAAATGGTGCTGGCTTAACTGGCAGCCAACATGTAGAAGAATGTACATTGACCCATTCTTATCTCCTTGTACAAAACTCAAGTCCAAGTGGATCGAGGACCTCCACTCAAAAACTAGATACACTAAAACTAATAGAAGAGAAAGTGGGGAAGAGCCTTGAATACCTGGGCACAGGAAAATTTCCCAAACAGAAAACCAATGGCATGTGCTCTAAGATCAAGAATAGACCAATGGGACTTCATAAAATTGGAAAGTGTAAGGCAAAGGATACTGTCAATAGGACAAAAGAGCAACTAATAGATTGGGAAAAGATCTTTACCAATTCTACATCTGAGATACGGCTAATATCCAATATATACAAAGAATTTACAAAGTTAGACTCTAGAAATCCAAACATATGACCTCCCCAGCCTTAAACAGTTGCCATAAGTGGCCATATCCAAGGCAAAACAGACCTTAAACAATTGCCATGACAGGCCTTATTGGCCTAGATTGAGACATCTGCCTTGGCTACAGTTACAGGTTCCCATGGGTACTTTGCTGATTTGGCTGCTGCACTGACATTACAATATACTCCAGCTAAAACAAGAGATAGTTTTTGTTTTTGTTTTTGTTTTGTTTTTGGATTTTCCATTTATATACACTATGCTAAGAATTAAACTTTAAGACTTGATCAAAACCTTTTCTTGACTTTATTCTTCTCTTGCCTTCCACCCCTTTCATTTCTAGCCTTTCATTTAGGCAAACTCTATTCGTCCTTTATCAGCTGGACTGCTACACAAACAGCCCTATTGTGCTAAAGAAATAATTCTCAACTGAGGAATATCGAATGGCAGAGAGACACCTAAAGAAATGTTCAACATTCTTAGTCATCAGGGCAATGCAAATCAAAACAACCCTGAGATTCCACCTCACACCAGTCAGAATGGTGAAGATCTAAAACTCAGGATGTGGAGAAAGAGGAACACTCCTCTACTGTTGGTGTGATTGCAAGCTGGTACAACCACTCTGGAATCAGTCTGGTGGTTCCTCAGAAAACTGGGCATGACATTTCTGTAGGACCCTACTATACCACTCCTGGTCATATACCCAGAGGATTCCTGGGCATGCAATAAGGACACATGTTCCACTATGTTCATAGCAGCCTTATTTATAATAGCCAGAAGCTGGAAAGAACCCAGATATCCCTCAATGAAAGAATGGATACAGAAAATGAGGTATATTTACACAATGGAAAATTACTCAGCAATTAAAAACAATGAATTCATGAAATTCTCAGGCAAATGGTTGGAACTGAAAAATAACATCCCAGGTGAGGAAACCCATTCACAAAAGAACACAAATGGAATGCTGTCACTGATAAGTGGATATTAGCCCAGAAGCTCTGAATACCCAAGACACAATTCACATATCAAATCATTCCCAAGTAGAAGGAAGGAGAGGGCCCTGGTCCTAGAAAGGCTTGATGCAGCAATGTAGGAGATTACCAGGACAGAGAAGTGGGAGGGGTTGATCGGAGAATGGGCATAGGGAAGAGGGCTTATGGGACTTATGCGGAGGGGGGAACTGGAAAAGGGAAAATCATTTATAATGTAAATAAAGAATATAGAAAACAAAAACAAAAACTCAGGGGACAGCAGATGCTGGTGAGTATGTAGAGAAAGAGAAACACTCCTCCACTGCTAGTGGGTTTGCAAGCTGGTACAACCACTCTGGAAATCTCTCTGATGGTTCCTCAGAAAATTAGAGATAGTATTTCCTGAGGACCCAGCTATGCCACTTCTGGGCATATACCCAAAACATACTCCAACATGTAATAAGGACACATGTTCATAGCAGTCTTATTTATAATAGCCAGAAGCTGGAAACAACCCAGATTTCCCTCAACAGAGGAATGGATACAGAAAATGTGGTACATTTACACAATAGTATACCACTCAGCTTTTAAAAACAATGACTTCCTGAAATTCTTAGGCAAATGGATAGAACTAAAAAATATCATCCTGAGTGAGGTAACCCAGCCACAAAAGAACACACATGGTATACACTTACTGATAAATGGGTATTAACCCAAAAGCTTGGAATACTCAAGATAAAATTCATAGATCATAAGAAAGTCACATAGTAGGAAGACCAAAATGTGGATGCTTCAGACCTACTTAGAAGGGGGAACAAAATACTTGTGGAAGGTGGAGGGTATGAAGGGCTTGGGAGGAAGAGAAGAGGGAAGGGTGAAAAGGGAGACAGTATCAGGTATGAGAGGAGTTAGGGATAATATTCAGAGGGTCAGGAATTTAAACAGATGTGTAGCAATGGGGGATGGGGAACTGGGGGTAGCCACAAACAAGTCCCAGATGCCAGGAAAATAAGAGGCTCCCAGGACCCAATAGGGATGAGCTGAAATGCTCATCAAAGGGGAGGAAGAACCTGTAGAGACCATATCCAGAGGTTACTGTAAGGTCTCTGGTTGGGGTAAGGGGTCACCCACTCATCTCCAAATTCTTAACCCAGAATGGTTCCTGTCTAAAAGAAATATGGAGATCAAGTGTAGAGCAGAGACTGAAGGAAAGGCCATCCAGAGACTGCCCTACCTGGGGATCCATCCCATATACAGTCACCAAACCCAGACACTTTTGCAGATACCAAGAAATACTTGTTGACAGGAGTCTGTTATAGCTGTCTCCTGAGAGGCTCTGCCAGAGCCTGACAAATACAGAGGCAGATGCTTGCAGCTAACCAGTGGACTTAGCATGGGGTCCCCAATGGAGAAGTTAGAGAAAGGACTGAAGGAGCTGAAAGTATTTGAAACCCCATAGGAAGAACAACAATATTAACCAACCAGACCCCCCAGAGCTCCCAGGGACTAAACTACCAACCAAAGAGTACACATGGAGGGACCCAGAGCTCCAGCCGAATATGTAGCAGAGGATGGCCTTGCCTGGTATCAGTGGGAGGAGAGGACCTTGGTCCGGTGAAGGCTGGATTCCCCAGTGTAGGGGAATGCCAGGTGGGAGTGAGTGGGTGGGAGGGGGAGCATTCTCATAGAAGTAGGGGAGGAGGACTGGAGAAGAGAGTTCTGGAGGGGAAACTGGGAAAGGGGATAACATTTGAAATGTAAATACATAAAATACCCAATTTAAAAAAAAAGAATGGAAACCTGCAGAAGTTTTGTGTTGGGGATATGGATTTGTTTACATCTCCACAGGAAATAAAAAGCTATAGATATCATCAAAACTGATAGATTAGAATTGAACAGAAGAGATCTCCTGAAGTTCTTGGCGACTGACTCAAAAAGTGCTTTTTTTATTACTGTATACGCAGAACTCAGTGGACTATTGGAGAACATACATGAGGAACAAAATAAAATCAAGGAAAAAGCAGCAGGCACAGAACTAGAAATCCTTAACAGCTTAGGTGATAGGAAACACACACCCTGGAGGGGCACTACATGTGCCCCTTACTGAGACCCTCCATGTGAAACATCAACAACATATTCACTTGGTCAAAAGTAATTCAGTTGAAGACACATTTGAAATTGTCCAGGTTTCTTTTCTTTTGTAAAAAAAAATAATAATAATAAAGGATTGTGAACCGTGGTGTGGGACAGTCTGTAGCCTGGTTGAAGCAAGGCCATTGTGGAGAACCAATAGAACACTCTACAAGGGACTGGACCGGTGATCTATGCTCTCAGACTGCTGACTCCTCAACTCCGCAATCCTGTGGCCATCAGTCACGTGTGGCTATGCCCCAGGCCCCTAGTGTTCTGGCTGGACTCCACCCTTACAGTTACCTGGCTGTTGCCAGGTAAACCAGTTTACTATAAAAGAAGGCTTCTTGCCCCTCCCCACTCTCTCTTTGCCCCTCCCCACTCTCTCTCTGCCCCTCTCTCTGCCCCTTCTTACCCCTCCTCACTCTCTGTCTGCTCTCTCTCTTGTCTCCCTCTCTCCATTCTTTTCCCTTTCACGTGGTCATGGCCATCCCTCATCCCTCTCTCTTCTCCTTTTTCTTTATTTTTCTATCTCCTTTTCTCTTTCTATTTTTCTAATAATAAAGAATTGAAACTATGTGCTGTCTCTTATCAAAACCCACCGCTTAGCTGCATGGAGCAGGCCTCAACGTCTCCAACCAACAGGGAAGGATCAAACCTCCTCTCGGCCAAGCAGCTTCCTCCACAGGTGCCCGGGAGGTCCATGCCAGAAGGCACCACCTTCTGAGCAAGGACCTCCTCCCCACTAACCAGGCAGTGTCGTGCTCTATTGGTACCCAGGCGGTGTGTGGGCCTGTCAGTGTTCCCCTATCCCCCCATGCGGGCTTTGCCTACCTGTGTTTCTCCTATGTGGGACCCACACCGTGGCCGCCCCCACTCTCCTTTTTTTTCCCACAAAGGATGGATAAAAACAAAAAAAACAACCAAACCAAACCAGTCAACCAACCAAGAAACAAAAAAACAATAATGTACATAATGTGCCACCCCAAGTACCTAACGAGACACATGATAGAAGGAAAAAGCAAATTGCCTGTGTTTGCAGATAGCATATTCTTGCTTTTATAAAATAACTTTTCACAAAGTAACTAATTGACTAACTAAATATTCTCTTAGAAATTAAGTATATTCAATAAAGGTGTTGGTATAAATCTTAAGATCAGGTGTATATGGCCTATCTGATAAAGAAATTAAGATGATTCATACATTCTAATTTATAAAGAATAAAATATTTTGGAGTAAAATTTTTTAAAAAGCACAAAAAGAGAAACTATTCAAAGAAACATTATGTTTGGAAGAAAGATTGCTGTAATCATAAGTAAAAAATACATTTCATGGAGAAGTAGATTTCCTAGTTCTCCTTTAGTACTAGGAAAACGTCAACTGTGCAACAATAAGTAAACCAGCAAACTCTCAATATAAATAGGGAACAAAAACCAAACAAACAACCAAATCCAGTCTAGAATAAAGTCAACAAAATTATAGGAATTGCTACTCTCCTATGAATAATAATCTTAATGCTTCCTTTAAAATATGAAGATTAGCATAGTGGGTTAAAAGATAAGATCTAATTATTTACTGCCTATAAAATACTCGTCTTGAGAGACAGAATGCCATGTGGAAAGGAAGGGTTAAATGGGAAGGAAGATCAAAGGGCAGGGGTGGAGGAATGAGTGTGGAGAGGGATGACTAACATTACATGTGAAATGACAAACAGAAGTCTACTGCTGAAAAGCTTCCTGAAATACATGCATAGTCATATACACAAGGAGTTTAAAGGAGTTACACTGTAATGAGAAGACTATGTCTCTCTCATACAGTACGGGCTGTCAATGAAAAGCCCAGTGCTAGGCTAGGTGTACGTTACTTATTTTCCAGTTGTTGTTCACGGGGGTCCCATAGAGCTTCCAGAGAGCATTACAGGCCATTGCTATTGTTCTTGGTCACCCTATAGGATTTGATGGCGAGATTCTCTTGCTGAAAGCACCATAGAGCTGAGTCACAGGGCAGGGAAATCAAGCTAGCACAGTCTCAGAGGCTTCGTGTGCACTGACCTGCTTTCTTTTTAAAAGTTCTATGCATGCAACTAGGGAAGAAAAATAAAAAGTTTTTCCTAGGTACGAACCCTGCAACATACAATAAAAACTGATGCAATAGGAATATTATGAGTGTAAGCAACAATGATCTGATTGGATTTAATGCCTGCACCACAAGCAGAACCCATGCTGAGAACTGTTAACTGGGCACACAAGTCAGTGACTGGCCAGGTCACAGGTCCTAGGGGAGTGTTGCCAGATATTTCATTCACATTGAGGCAGTGAAAGGCCAATGATTGGAGGGGAGAGAGGAGGAGCTAAGAGAAGTGAGGGGAAGAGAGAGAGGAGGCTTGGTGGAACTGAGCTGAGCAGGGAAGGAGGTGTGACTATCCAGATGGCTTCAGACGGATTCCTGGTGTTTTGAGAGGTTAGAAATATTGGGATAAGACTTTATCATTGTAAATTGGCATTATGTAATCGGGAGTTTTATACACATAAAGATATTTTGTTAACTATTCAAGTTTAAGAGTCATGCTTTCCGGATACTTGGAAGGAGTGGGTGCTGGGCAGAAGCGTGGGACTCCCATCTTTTACAGAGTGGTGGAGAGGAAACACAGCTGGGATGCTGTGAGAGCTAGCTGAAGAGAGAATCACCCTGAGCAGGGCATGCTGGGACTTGGTGCAGAGGCCTGGCAGGGTAGCACTGTTTAAATAATTATTTACCCACTACAGGGGACAACTTAGTGGTCTTACTCAGCTAACTGGACCCATTATAAATTGGCCTGGTGTGTTCTTATTTTTACACTTAGAGGTCAGTGTCTCTCAGTCCTCATCAGAGAACCTTCTTTTTGTAGTAATAGTGGAATGCAGAAATACCCACAATTCATTAAAATGTGAAAAATCAAAGAATGTGAAGAAGGCCCTTGTGGTAGGGAACACCTTTAATCCTAGCACTCAGGAGGCAGAGACAGGTGGATCTCTGTGAGTTCAATACTAGCACAGGTCACAAAAACCAAAACAACAACAGCAACAAACAAAAACAACAACAATGAAACAAACAAACATACTGTAGAGAACTCACATCTGTATCACACCCTTCCCCTCAGGCTTGGGAAGTAGTTTGGAAGAGGGAGTAGAAAGATTTTAAGAGCCAAAATTACCAAATATCTGAAGCAAAAATAACAGCATCATTTTACACATTAACACATAACAGCTGTGACTGCTTGCCTAAGACCTGCTCAAGATCAAGCCAGCTTGAGTAGGAGGGGCTTATGAAGTTCTTCTCCTAGCTGTGGAGCTATTGGAAATTAATGGCTGATGGAGATGCTCCAGATAGTTCTACATCCCTGCACATACTGGCAGTGCTAAGTTGACCCAGTGGGTTAAAAGAGAGAGAGAGAGAGATCAAGAAAAGAGCACATGCAGTTGGGAGGGAAAAATGCTAGTGAGGCTGATAATGGGGAACTCAAAGGGGAAGAAAAATGGGGTGTGTTTGATTAAAATGCATTTTATACATATGTGTTGTGAAATTGTCAAACAATGAAAGAGAATCAAGCCAGATGTAGGGGTGCATAAGTTAATCCTAGTGTTTGGGAGGCAGTGGCAGGTGGGATCTCTGGGTTCAAGGCCAGCCTGGTCTACACAGTGAGTTAGTTCTAAGAGAGCTAGAGCTACACAGTGAGACCCTGTCTCAAAAATATAAAGTAAAATAAAAAGAAATCTATCTCACTGGCAAAGATACAAACAGTAAAGCAATCAAGCAAGTGGAAGCACAGATACAAGTGATCATATTTACATCTCAGAAAGCACACTGAAGCTTTATAAAGATTACTATCTATTTTTGTTAAGGGGAAGAACACATCAAGCTGCTATAAAAACTCTAAAGCTATAAGCATTAAACATTTATGTATCCAATGTTTACAATGTACCAAATTTCACAAACTTTATTCTAAAGGGATAGTTAAATCCAAATATAGAAATAATTGAGTGACTTTTCAATAAATTAAACACATAATCCAAAAGTTCAACAAAGAAACTTAAAAGTTAAATTTATCAAATGTAGATATTTATTACAAATCTACAAAATAATGCACCCAAAATTTTCTCTAAACTGGATCACATTTTAAGTCATAAAGTAAAAGCAAAACAAAAACCATACAATTTTTTGCATTTTATCCGATCATAGTAGAATGAAACTAAAAATAAATATCAAGAAAAATTACAGATAACAGAAATACATGGTATGATCTGTGAGTCATCTGAAAAAATAAGGAAAGATATTTAAAAACTCCTAGAATTAAAGGCAAAATTAAAATACAATGTATATGCATCTTTGAAACACAAAACAGACAATTTTAAGAAGGATTTTAGTTGATTCTCTTAGAAATTATATCTATGATTTACTTCAGATATCTCATCTGAAGACCTTTCTATAAGTGACCGTGGGCACTCCAAAATTTGACAAGCCTCCTCCTCATTTCCCAAGGCCAGCAGTCTAAATGTGATCCCACAAACAGCAGATGCAAATTCCATAGACACACAACTTTGAATAAAATGCTCACAATTTGAGCATTTTAGGGCCATTACCTGAGGGGATACAAATAGGAGGCTCTTAGTACCTGGACAGGCTTAGTGGGGCCAGAGAGCGTATTCAGTCTAAATACTTCCTAAGAGAGAACATGTAGTTTACAGCTAGCACATTTATAGTCAGCACCTAGCTGAGCTGCCTAGTGAAGATATTTAGCTGTCTAGAAGCCAATCAATATAGATTTTAGGAGATATCTTGATATCTACCATGAAGATATCAACAAAAAGGCTTCATGAATAATAAAAAAATCACCACTAATGACACCACTAATAGAATGCAATAATATTCCAGGAAACAAGTCCAAAAATGAAGATTTATAAATAATTTAACAAAGAAAGAAAAAAAATGACTTGGCAATTTGCATCCCCTTGACCTCCTAATGTTGTCTTATTGCGCTAGCTAGAACTTTGAGCACTACACTGAATAGATATGGGGAGAGTAGGCAGCTTTACCTTGTCTCTAATTTTCATGGGATTGCTTCAAGTATATCTCCATTTAATTTGATATTGGCTGTTGGTTTGCTGTATATTGCTTTTTATTATGTTTAGGTTTGAGCCTTGAATTCTGATATCTCCAATACTTTTAACATGAAGGGATGTTGTATTTTGACAAGTGCCTTTTCAGCATCTAATGAAATGATCATGTGATTCATTGAGTTTGCTTATATAGTGGATAATGCTAATGGATTTTCATATTTTGAACCAACTTTACATCCCTTGGAAGAAGCCTACTTGATATGTTCTTGGGTTCAGTTTGTGAGAATTTTATTGAGTATGTTTGCATTGATATTCATAAGTGAAATGGTCTGAAGTTTGTTTTGTTTTGTTTTGGTGGGTCCTTGTGTGGTTTAGGTATCAAAGTAATTGTTGCTTTGTAGAATGAATTAGGTAGTGTTCCTTCTGTTTCTATTTTATGGAATCGTTTGAGGAGTTTTGGTATTATCTCTATTTGCAGAAGATATGACAGTATGCATAGGCAATTCCAAAAATTGTACATCTACAGAGATCTACAGCTGATAAAGAACTTCAGCAAAGTAGCTGGATATTAAATTAATTCAAACAAATCAGTAACCTTCCTTTATACATATGATAAATTGCCTGAGAAAGAAATTAGGGACACAACACCCTCTTGGAGCTGAAGAAATAATACACAAAGTGAAAAGTGTATATGAAAACAGTAAGTTGATTTAGTGAAGTACAAGGAAGACTCTGTGGACTCACAATAAGGTCATTTGGGGAAAATACAGAAATAAGAATAAAGAAAGTCTACAGGATTAATGATAAACCATCAAAACCATTCATACTACGGGGTTCTTAAGAAAGAAAAAACATGGAAGAAAGTTTATTTAAAGAAATAATGGCTAAAAACTCCCCAAATCTGGGGGAGAAGATGGGCATTCAGGAGTATGAAACAAAGATCTTCAACAAGTTGAAACCCAAGATTTCACTCTCTCTCTCTCTCTCTCTCTCTCTCTCTCTCTCTCTCTCACACACACACACACACACACACACACACACACACACACACACACGCAATTATTATTAGGTTTTGGATGAAGCTAAATGGTAGCATGACTGCCAATCATATGTGAGGCATTTAATTAAATCAACAATCCCATAAAACAAAAAAGAGTTACCAAAAAAAAATTTTTTTAAAAAAATACTGAAAACAGCAAGAGAGGATTATAGAGTACAAGTAAACTCCGTGTATCTCTTCAAGGATTTCTACACACAGCTACATGAAAGCAAGATGACAGATTCAAATTGCTAAAATAAAAACATTGCTACCATCTATATTTTATCTGATAAAATTCTTCAGAAATGTAAGCATGATGAGGTGAGTAAGAGCTAAGGAACTTCATAATCATAGGACAAATCATGAGAAAAAAGCCAAGGAAGTTCTTCAAAAATGAAATAAATATATGTTAATTAGTAATATCAAAGTATAAAAGTCACCAGCACAGGTTAAATATAAAATTGAACTCAGAATAATAGGAAAACCACTATGGCAGCATGTAACCAACCATAACTCTGGCATAATGGCTAATAGGCAAAAAGTATTTTAAAACATCTAAATCTTATTTGTTAATAGGCATAGTGATAGTTAATCTCCACTGTTTACTTTGCTGGACTAGAATCATCATGGGAGAATCCCTCTTGGGTTGTCTATAAAAGTGTTTCTAGAAAAGTTTACCTGAGCAGGGGAGAGCCAACCTGAATATGGACTGAAAAATGGGCTGAAAATTATCCAATGGACTGAAAAAGGAAAAAGCTAGTTGAACATCAACATTCATCTCTCTCATTGTGGTTTTAGTAAGAATGGTCCACACAGGCTCGTATTTTTGAATACTTAGTCACCAGAGAGTCGAACTCTGATAGCACGAGAAGGATAAGGAGGTGTGGCCTTACTGGAGGAAGTGTGTCACAAGGGAGTGGGCTTTGAGATTTCAGAAGCCCATGCCAGGCTCAGTCTCTCTCGTTCTCCCTGCCTATGGATCAAGATGTAGCTCTCAGTTACTGTTCCAATGCTTGCCTGTTTGTGTGCTGCCATGTTCCCCACTATGTAAACTCCCATTAAAATGCTTCTGTTTATAAGAGTTACTTAGTCACGGTGTTTCTTCATAGCACCAGCACAGTGACTAACACAGCTCTCTACTTCATGAGGACAGAATGTACTATGACCAGCTGCCACATGGTCCTGCCATCATGCTTTCCTCAACCTGGGCGACAAAAGAAATCCTTTCCCTCAGTTGTTCTCATTGAGAATTTTATTACAACAAGAAAACTTATGTACAGACACAGACACACACACAGACACACACACACACACACACACAAACACACACTATAGAAAGTTGTAAAATGTGGCATTATAAAAAGAAGTTAAGAGGGTTAAAATGTATACATTTTTTATTTGACTAAATTTAGATTATTGTTAGCTTAAAGTGTATCATCATCATAATAATAAAAATATTTCATGTAATCCATTTTATTAATCAATTTTACTAATAATATTTCATGAAATTCATAAAGCAAAAGCTTTTGTGGATAAAATTGTCACAACAGACACAGTTACTCCATTTTATTAAAAAAATCTTCTCAAGTACATGCAAAACAGTCTTTAAAGTATATACTAGGTTAGGATACAAACATAAGATCAAAATAATATCTAGCATTTTTTCTGGCCACTATGATTAAGTAAGACTTATACTAGGGGCCATGCAAAAAAGAGGTGGAGGAAAGGAGAGATGCCATGCCTGAGAGGAGTTCAGGACAGAGAGGCATAGCCACCATGTGAAGGAGGGAGCCAGGAAAGCACAGCTCAGAGGGTGCCCAACTGGGTCCAGGGCAGCTAAGATAGAACACAGAATTAAAATCAAATATTAGTCCCCGCTGCCATCTTCGCTCCCAGTAGGACAGGACGAGTACTACAAGCCCCAGGTACTAAGATACCTGAGTTTAAGATCTCTGGGGAAGAAGACTGCTGGGCTGCTGCCTGCGCCCAGGACCTGGGCAGATTGATGGTTCTTCTGTGTGCCAGCCAGGCGTGGGTCCTGTGCCCTGCAGGGTGGTTGGTACTTGGAGGGGATACCCGCTGCCATCTTCACTCCCTGATGGAGCAGACAGGCAGCACCAGGTTCCCAGAGACAACCCAAGTATAACATTGCATGGGGCAGAACACAGCAGGGCTCCAACAGCACCCAAGAGGATGGCAGCACATCAGCAATCTGTGCCAGGGGAAACCCAGTTATCCAGTGGTGCAGAAATAGCCTTATGGGCCCCCAGGAGGTTCAAGCACCAGCCAGTGACAATAGGACCAACTAATGCCAGAGATAACCAGATGGCAAAAGGCAAACGTAGGAATGTTACTAACAGAAATCAAGGCAATATGGCAGCATCTGAACCCAATTCTCCAACAATAGCAAGTCCTGGATACCCCAACACACCAGAACAACAAGATTTGGATTTTAAATCCGAATGGTCATGATGCTGTTAGAGGAACACAAGAAGGACATAAATAAATCTCTTAAAAAAATACAGGAGAAAATGGATCAAAAGTTAGAAGCCCTTACAAGGGAAACACAAAAATCATTTAAAGAAATTCAGGAGAATATGGGTAAAAAGATAGACGCCAATAAGTAAGAAATTCAAAAATCAGTTAAAGAAATACAGGAGAACTTGGGTCAACAGGCAGAAGTCATGAAAGAGGAAACACAAAAATCTCTTAAAGAATTACAGGAAAACACAAACAAGCAAGTGAAGAAACTGAGCAAAACCATCCAGGATCGAAAAACAGAAGTAGAAACAACTAAGAAATCACAAAGGGAGACAACTTTGGAGATAGGAATCCTTGGGAAGAAATCAGGGGCTATAGATGCAAATATCAACAACAGAATACAAGAGATAGAAGAAAGAATCTCAGATGCCGAAGATACCATAGAAACCATGGACTCAACAGTCAAAGAAAATGTAAAATGTGAAAGCTTGTAACCCAAAACATCCAGGAAATCCAGGACACAATGAGAAGACCAAACCTAAGGATTATAGGCATAGATGAGAATGAAGATTTACAACTTAAAGGGCCAGCAAATATCTTCAACAAAATTATGGAAGAAAACTTCCCTAACCTAAAGAGAGAGATGCCCAGGAATATACAAGAAGCCTACAGAACTCCAAACAGACTGGACTAGAACAGGAATACCTCCAATCACATAATAATAAAAACCCCAATGTACTAAACAAAGAAAGGATATTAAAGGCAGTAAGAGAAAAAGGCCAAGTAACATATAAAGGAAGACCTATCAGAATTACACCAGACTTCTCACCAGAGACCATGAAAGCAGGAAGATCCTGGGCAGTTCTCATGTAGACTCTAAGAGAACATAAATGCCAGCCAAAACTACTATACCTAGCAAAACCCTCCTCAATCACCATAGATGGAGAAACCAAGATATTCCATGACAAAACCAAATTTATACAATATCTTTCCACAAACCCATCCCTACAAAGGATTATAGGAGGAAAACACCAATACAAGGAGGGAAACTACACCCTAGAAAAAGCAAGATAGTAAACTTCTTTCATCAAAGCCAAAAGAAGATAACCAAGCAAATATAAAAAATAACATCAAAAATTACAGGAAGTAATAATCACTATTCCTTAATATCTCTTAACATCAATGGACTCAATTCCCCAATAAAAAGACATAGACTAACAGACCTGATACTAAACAGGACCCTACATTTTTCTGCATACAGGAAACACACCCCAATGTCAAAGACAAACATTACCTTAGAGTAAAAGGCTGAAAGACAATTTTACAAGCAAATGGTCTCAGGAAACTAGCCGGAGTAGCCATTCTAATATCAGATAAAATTTCAACCTAAAGTCATCAAAAGAGACATGGAAGGATGCTTCTTGCTGGTCAAAGGAAAAATCCATCAAGAAGAACTCTAAATTCTGAACATCTGTGCTCCAAATGCAAGGGCACCCACATTTGTAAAAGAAACTTTACTAAAGCTCAAAGCACACATTGCACCTAACACAATTGTGGGTGACTTCAACACTCCACTCTCCTCAATGGACTGATCAGGAAAACAGAAACTAAACAGGGACACAGTGAAACTAATTGAAGCTTTGGACCAATTGGATTTAACAGATATATATATATATATATATATATATATATATATATATATATATATATATATATATATAGAGAGAGAGAGAGAGAGAGAGAGAGAGAGAGAGAGAACATTCCATCCTAAAGCATAAGAATATACCCTTTTCTCAGCACCTCATGGTACTTTCTCCAAAATTGTTCATATAATTGGTCACAAGACAGACCTCAACAAATATAAGAAGATTGAAATAATCTCATGCCTCTTATCAGATCACTATGGAGCAGCCTTATTTATAATAGCCAGAAGCTGGAAAGAACCCAGATGTCCCTCAATGGAGGAATGGATACAGAAAATGTGGTATATTACACAATGGAATACTACACAGCAATTAAAAACAATGAATTCATGAAATTTTTAGGCAAATGGTTGGAACTGGAAAATATCATCCATTTTCCTAAGTGAGGTAACCCAATCACAAAAGAATACACATGGAATGCAATCACTGAGAAGTGGATATTAATTAGCCCAGAAGCTCTGAATACTCAAGACACAATTAGCACATCAAATGATTCCCAAGAAGAAGGAAGAAGAGGGCCCTGGTCCTGGAAAGGCTTGATGCAGCAATGTTAGGAGATTACCAGGGCAGAGAAATGGGAGGGGGTTGATTGGGGAATGGGCAGAGGGAAGAGGGCTTATGGGACTTATGGGGAGGGGGCAACCAGGAAAGGGGAAAGCATTTGGAATGTAAACAAAGAATATAGAAAAAAAGGACTTATACTAGGGATAAAAGTTTGGTCCATGATACAAATCAATAAATCTACCACATCACTACTAAAAAGCAAAGGATAAAAAACTTAAATGACCATTCAAACACATACAGAAAAAAAAATGACAAAAATCCAATCAACTTTTCATTATAAAAATTCTAAATTAGGAACAGAAGGAATGTATTTTAACACATTAAAGACCATTATGATAAAGCCATAGCTAACATACTACACAAATAAGAAAACTCTGAGGCCTTTCTTCTAATCTACAGAAGAAAAGAAAGCTGCCCATTCTCATCCCTGCTAGTGGACACACTACTAGAAGTATAAGCCAGAAGAGCAAAGGAGTAAAAGGCATACTAATTGAAAGTAAAAACCTGATTACAGAACCCTAAAGACCACACAAAAATCTTGTTAGAAACAATAGAAAAAAATACAAAAAAAAAAAAAATCCCAGAATTCTTACAGAATCACAAAAGACATTGAATAGCCACATAAATCTTGAGCAAATTTTATCCTGTCTATAACTAATGTGGGCACAGAGGAGGGAGTAGAAACTGAGAGAATGGCCAGCCAATAACCTGCCCAACTTGAGAGCCAACCCATGGGCAAGTACCAGTCCCTAACACTATTAATAATACTCTGTTCTGCTTGCAGACAGCAGCATGTTGTCCTCTGAGAGGCTCCACCAGTGGCTGACCCAGACAAATACAGCCACAGCTAAACAGTGAATGGAGCTTGGGGACTCTTATGGAAGAATAGGAAGAGGGATTGCAGCCCCTGAAAGGGGATAGGAACTCCATAGGAAGACCAACAGAGCCAACTAACCTCGACCCTTGGGACTAAACCACCAACCAAAGAACATACACAGGCTGAAAAAGAGGTTTCACCACACATATGTAGCAGATGTGGAACTTGACCACCATGTGGGTCCTGAACAACTGGAGGAGAGACTGCCCCAAAAGCTGTTGCCTTCTATGTGATATGTTCTTCTAGCTGGGCTGCCCTGTCTGTCCAAACCTGGCAGAGAATTGAATTTCCAGGGTTGGGGGATACCCAAGAGGGCCCCACCAGCTCAGAGGAGAAGTGGATAGGGGAAGAATTGTGGGAGGGGTGACTGGAACGGGGAGAGTTGAGTGGGATGGAAAGAGGAAAAAGTAAAAAAAAAAAATAAAAATTAAAAAAAAAACTAAAAAATATGAAAAGGAATAAAGCTGGAAGAATCACACTTGCTGATTTCACATTGTATTTCAGAACTCTAGAAAGCAGATTAGTGCGGTGATTCTAAAACAGGCAGTATAACAATGAAAGATTGATTTCATTTCACAGAGATTTGTGAAATAAGCCCATGTATACAAAGCAAGTGATCTTCAACAAATTCACCAAGGATATATAAGGATAATCTTAAATACGTCATGTAAAGAAAACCAGAAGTTCACATGGAAAACAATGAAATCATAGTCTTATCAGACACCACATACTAAATTGTCCAAAATGAATTAAAGACTTACACATGAGAGCCAAAGCTATTAAGCTATCAGAAGAGAACTGGGATAACATCCCATGACATTGGGATTGCAGTGGATTTTTGGAAATGACACCTATAGAATAGGCAATAGATGCCAAAGTAAACAATTGGGGCTGTATAAAATTAAAACACATTTAAAAACCCAGAAAGTAATTCTTTAAATGAAAAGATAATCTGTGGACTGCTAAAACATATTTGTAAAGCATATGTGCTGTAAGGGTCAATACCCCAAATAGATAAAGAACAAGAAAAATTTAGTAAAAACAAGAAAAAACCCAGCTAAGAAATAGCCAATTGTATCAAATAGACATTTTCCTCAAAAAGAGTTGCATATAGCTCATAGGTACTTGGGAAAGTAATCCAACACAAGGAGGGAAACTACACCCTAGAAAAAGCAAGAAAGTAATCTTTCAACAAATCCAAAATATAGCCACACAAACATAATTCTACCTCTAACAACAAAAATAACAGCAAGTAACAATCACTTTTCCTTAATATCTCTTAACATCAATTGACTCAATTCCCCAATAAAAAGATACAGATAAACAGACTGGAAATGTAAACAGGACCCAAAATTTTGCTGCATCCAAGAAACACCCCTCAGTGACAAAGACAGTCACTAACTCAGAATAAATGGTTGGAAAACAATTTTCCAAGCAAATGGTCCCAAGAAAAAAGCTGGAGTAGACATTCTCATATCAGATAAAATAGAATTTCAACAGAAAGTTGTCAAAAAAGATAAGGAAGGACCCTTTATTTTGGTCAAAAGAAAAATTCACCAAGATGAACTCTCAGTTCTGAACATCTATGCTCCAAAGGGCACCCACATTCATAAAAGAAACTTTACTAAAACTCAAAGCACATCATATCGTATTCCACACAATAATGGTAGCAGACTTCAACACTCCACTCTCAGCAATGGAAAGATCATGGAAACAGAATCTAAACAGCAACACAGTGAAACTAACAGAAGTTATGAACCAAATGGATCTAACATGTATTTACAGAACATTTCATCCTAAAGCAAAAGAATATACCTTCTTCTCAGCACCTCATGGTACCTTCTCCAAAAATTGACCATATAATTGGTCACAAAACAGGCCCCAACAGATACAAGAATATTGAAATAATTCTATGCACCCTATCAGATCACTATGGTCTAAGGCTGGTCTTAAGTTCTAACAAAAACAAAAGAAAACACACATACACATGGAAGCTGAACAATGCTCTACTCAATAATACCTTGGTCAAGGTAGAAATAAAGGAAAGAAATCAAAGACTTTTTAGAATTTAATGAAAATGAAGGCACATCACACCAAAACTTATGGGACACAATAAAAGCAGTGCCAAGAGGAGAACTGATACCTCTGAGTGTCTCCAAAAAGAAACTGGAGAGAACTTACACTAGCAGCTTGACAGCACACCTGAAAGCTCTAGAATAAAAAGAAGCAAATGCATCCAAGAGAAGTAGATGTCAAGAAATCATCAAACTCAGGGCTGAAATAACCAAATAGAAACAAAAAGAACTATACAATGAATCAACAAAACCAGGAGCTGGTTCTTTGAGAAAATCAACAAGATAGATAAACCCTTAGCCAGATTAACCAGAGGGCACAAAGACAGTACCCAAATTAATAAAATTGGGAATGAAAAGGGAGTTTCCATTCCATAAGGATGGAAACTGTGGAAATTCAAAAAAAATCATCAGATACTACTATAAAAGCTTATACTCAACAAAATTTGAAAATCTAGATGAAATGGACAATTTTATAGACAGATATCACGTGCCAAAATTAAAACAGAATCAGATAAACCATCTCAATAGTCCCATAGCCCCTGAGGAAATAAAAGCAGTCATTAACAGTCTCCCAACCAAAAACTGCCCAGTACCATATGGATTTAGTGGAGAATTTTATAAGATCTTCAAAGAAGACATAATACCAATACTCTTGAAACTATTCCACAAAATAGAAACACAAGGAACACTACCCAACTCCTTCTATGAAACCACAATTATGCTTATACCTAAACCAAACAAAAACCAAAGAAGGAAAGAGAACTTCAGACTAATTTCCCTTATGAACATTAACTCAAAAATACTGACTAAAAATCTTGCCAACCAAATCCAAGACTAGATCACAATGATCATTCACCAAAATAAAGTAGGCTTCATCCAGGGATGCAGGGATGGTTCAATACAGGGAAATCCATTAATGGATTTCCCTGTATTGAACAAACTCAACAGAAAAACAAACTCAAAGAAAAAAATTACAAGATAATTTCATGAGATGCTGAAAAAGCATTTGACAATATTCAGCATCCCGTCATGTTAAAAGTCTTGGAAAGAACAGGAATTCAAGGCCCATATTTAAACATAGTAAAAACTATACAGCAAACCATAGCCAACATCAAACTAAATGGAGAGAAACTTGAAGCAATCCCACTAAAATCAGGGACTAGACAAGGCTGTTCTCTTTCTCCATGTCCATTCAATATAGTATTTGACGTTCTCGATAGATTAATTAGACAGCAAAAGGAGATCAAAGGAATACGAATTGTAAAGGAAGAAGTCAAACGATCACTATTTGCAGATGATAAGATATTATACTTATGGGACCCCAAAAACTCCACCAGAGAACTCCTATAGCTGATAAACAACTTCAGCAAAGTGGCCAGATATAAAATTAACTCAAACAAATCAGTAGCCTTCCTCTACTCAAAGGATAAACAGGCTCAGAAAGAAACTAGGGAAATAACACCCTTCACAATAGTCACAAATAATATTATATAACTTGGTGTGACTCTAATCAAGCAAGTGAAGGATCTGTATGACAAGAACTTCAAGCCTCTGAAGAAAGAAATCAAAGAAGATCTCAGAAGATGGAAAGACCTCCCATACTCATGAATTGGCAGGGTTAGTATACTAAAAATGGCCATCTTACTGAAAGTAATCTATATATTCGATACAATCCCCATCAAAATTCCAATTCAATTCTTTATAGAGTTAGAAAGAGCAATCTGCAAATTCATTTGGAATAACAAAAAAAAAAAAAAAACCAAAAAACAAAAAAAAACAAAAAAACAACTCTGGATAGTGAAAACTATTCTCAACAACAAAAGAACTTCTGGGGGAAGCACCATCCCTGACATCAAGCTCTACTTCAGAGCAATAGTGTTAATAACTGCATTTTTAACAAATGGTGATTGATCAACTGATGGTCAGCATGTAGAAAAATGCAAATCGACTGATTCTGATCTCTTTGTAGTAAGCTGAAGTCCAAGTGGATCAAGGACCTCCACATAAAACCAGATACACTGAAGAGTATAGAGGAGAAAGTGGGGCGGAGCCTTGAACACATGGGCACAGGGGACATTTTTCTGAAGAGAACACCAATGGTTTATGCTCTAAGAACAAGAATTGACAAAAGGGACCTCATAAAATTACAAAGCTTCTGGGGGGCTAGAAAAGGGGAAATCATTTGAAATGTAAATAAAAAATTATATCGAATAAAAAAAAATTACAAAGCTTCTGTAAGGCAATGGACACTGTCAATAGGACAAAATGGCAGCTAACAGATTGGGAAAAGATCTTTACCAATCCTACATCTGATAGAGGGCTGATTTCCAATATATACAAAGAACTCAGAAAGTTAGACTATAGAGAATCAAATAACCTGCTTAAAAATGGGTACAGAGCTAAACAAAGAATCTTCAGGTGAGGAATATCAGATAGCTGAGAAACACCTAAAGAAATGTTTAACATCCTTAGTTATCAGGGAAATGCAAATCAAAACAACCATGCGATGGTACCACACACCAGTCAGAATGGCTAAGCTGAAAACTTCCGTTGACAGCAGATGCTGATGAGGATGTGAAGAAAGAGGAACACTCCTCCTTTGCTGGAGGGATTGCAAGCTGGAAATCAGCTTGGTGGTTCCTCAGAAAATTGGACATAGCATTACCTGAGGACCCAGCTATACCACTCCTGGCATATACCCAGAAGATGCTCTAACAGGTAATAAAGACAAATGCTCCACTATGTTCATAGCAGCCTTATTTATAATAGCCAGAAGCTGGAAAGAACCCAGAAGTCCCTCAACAGAGGAATGGATACAGACAATGTGGTACATTTACACTATTGAATACTAATCAACAGTGATTTCATGAAATTCTTAGGCAAATTGATATCTCCCCGAGTGACATAACACAATCACAAAAGAATACACATCATATGCACTCACTGATAAGTGGATATTAGGCCAAATCTCAGAATAAACAAGATACAATTCACAGACCACATGAAGCTCAAGAAGAAGGAAGACCAAAGTGTGGGTGCTTCAGTCTTTCTGAGAAAGGGAACAAAATACTCACAGGAGTAATTATGGAGATAAAGTGTAGAGCAGAGACTGAAGGAAAGGCCATCCAGAGACTGTCCTACCTCAGGATTCATCCTACAAACAGTCACTAAGCCCTGACACTAGTGTGGATGCAAAGAAATGCTTGCTGAGAAAGGAGCCTGATACAGCTGTCTTCTGAGAGGCCCTGAGCATGGGGTCACCAATGGAGGAATTAGACAATGGACTAAAGGAGATGAAGGCGTTTGCAACCTCATAGTAAGAACAACAGTATTGAACATTTCTTTAGGTGCTTTACAGCCATTTGATATTCCTCAGGTGAAAATTCTTGTTAAACCCTGTACCCAATTTTTTATTAAGGTTATTTGACTCTCTGGAGTCTAACTTCTTGAGTTCTTTGTATATATTGGATATTAGCCCTCTGTAGGATGTAGGGTTGGGAAAGATCTCTTTCCAATCTGTTGGTTGCCATTTTGTCCTATAGACAGTGTCCTTTGCCTTACAGAAACTTTATACTTTTATGAGGTCCCATTTGTCAATTCTTGATCTTGGAGCATAAGCTATTGGTGTTCTGTTTAGGAAAGTTTCCCCTGTGCCCATGTACTCAAGACTCTTTCCCCAGTTTCTTTTCTATTAGTTTCAGTATGTGTGGTTTTATGTGGAGGTCCTTGATCTACTTGGACTTGAGCTACTTGAGTACAAGGAGATAAGAATGGATGGATTTGCAGTCTTCTGCATGCTGAACCAGCATCATTTGTTGAAAAGGCTATCTTTTTTCCCACTGGGTGGAAAAAATCAAAGTGACCATAAGTGTGTGGGTTCATTTATGGGTCTTCAATTCTATTAAATTGATCTACCTGCCTTTCACTGTACCAATACCATGCAGTTTTTAACACTATTGCTCTGTAGTTCTGCTTGAGGTCCAGGATACTGATTCCCCCAGAAGTTCTTTTTTTTTATTCGATATATTTTTATTTACATTTCAAATGATTTCCCCTTTTCTGGTTTCCCACTCCCCAAAAATTCCATAAGCCCTCTTCCCTCCCCCTATTCCCCCCATCCACCCCTTCCCACTTCCCTGTTCTGGTATTGCCCTGTACTGCTACACTGAGTCTTTCCAGAACCAGGAGTCACTCCTCCGTTCTTCTTGGACATCATTTGATGTGTGGATTATGTTTTGGGTATTCTAATTTTCTAGGCTAATATCCACTTATTAGTGAGTGCATACCATGATTGATATTTTGAGACTGGGTTACCTCACTTAGTATGATGTTCTCCAGCTCCATCCATTTGCCTAAGAATTTCATGAATTCATTGTTTCTAATGGCTGAATAGTACTCCATTGTGTATATATACCACATTTTTTTGCATCCATTCTTCTGTTGAAGGATACCTGGGTTCTTTCCAGCTTCTGGCTATTATAAATAGGGCTGCTATGAACATAGTGGAGCACGTATCCTTATTACATGCTGGGGAATCCTCTGGGTATATGCCCAGGAGTGGTATAGCAGGATCGTCCGGAAGTGGTATGCTCAGTTTTCTGAGGAACCACCAGACTGATTTCCAGAGTGGTTGTACCAATTTGCAACCCCACCTGCAGTGGAGGAGTGTTCCTCTTTTTCCACATCCTTGCCAACACCTGCTGTCTCCTGAGCTTTTAATCTTAGCCTTTCTGACTGGTATAAGGTGAAATCTCAGGGTTGTTTTGATTTGCATTTCCCTAATGACTAATGATGTTGAGCATTTTTTTAAGATGCTCCTCAGACATCCGAAGTTCTTCAGGTGAAAATTCTTTGTTTAGCTCTGTACCCCATTTTTAATAGGGTTATTTGGTTTTCTGGGGTCTAACTTCTTGAGTTCTTTGTATATATTGGATATTAGCCCTCTGTTTGATGTAGGGTTGTTGAAGATCTTTTCCCAATGTTTTGTTGCCAATTTGTCCTTTTGATGGTGTCCTTCAAGGCTGCCCCCTCTCTCCTTATCTTTTCAATATTGTACTTGAGATACTACCTAGGAAAATTAGACAACATAAGGAGGTCAAAGGGATACAAATTGGAAAGGAAGAAGTCAAATGATCACTATTTGCAGATGATATGATAGTCTACCTAAGTGACCCAAAAAACTCCACCAGAGAACTCCTACAGCTGATAAACAACTTCAGTGGCAGGTTATAAAATCAACTCAAGCAAATCAGTAGCCTTCCTATACTCAAAGGATAAGCAGACTGAGAAAGAAATTAGGGAAATGAAACCCTTCACAATAGCCACAAACAATATAAAGTACCTTGCTGTGACTCTGACCAAACAAATGAAAGATCTGTATGACAAGAACTTAAAGTCGCTGAAGAAGGAAATGGAAGAAGACCTCAGAAAATGGAAAAATCTCCCATGCTCATGGATTGGCAGGATTAATATAGTTAAAATGACCATTTTGCCAAAAACAATATACAGATTCAATGCAACACCCATCAAAATCCCAACTCAGTTCTTCATAGAGTTAGAAAGAGCAATTCTCAAATTCATCTGGAATAACAAAAAACCCAGGATAGCTAAAACTATTCTCAACAACAAAAGAAATTCTGGGGGAATCAGTATCCCTGACCTCAAGCAATACTACAGAGCAATAGTGTTAAAAACTGCATGGTATTGGTACAGTGACAGGCAGGCAGATCAGTGGAATAGGATTGAAGATCCAGAAATGAACCCACACACCTATGGCCACTTGATCCTCGACAAAGGGGCTGAAAACATCCAGTGGAAAAAAGATAGCCTTTTCAACAAATGGTGCTGGTTAAACTGGAGGTCAGCATGCAGAAGAATGTGAATTGATCCACCCTTGTCTCCTTGTACTAAGCTCAACTCCAAATGGATCAAGAACCTCCACATAAAGCCAGACACTCTGAAGCTAATAGAAAAGAAACTGGGGAAGACCCTTGAGGACATCGGTACAGGGAGAAAGTTCCTGAACAGAACACCAATAGCTTATGCTCTAAGATCAAGAATTGACAAATGGGACCTCATAAAATTACAAAGTTTCTGTAAGGCAAACCCCCAGAAGTTCTTTTACTGGTGAGAATGGTTTTTAGCTATCCTGGGTTTTTTGTTAATCCAGATGAATTTGAGAATTGCTCTTTCTACCTGTATGAAGAATTGAGTTGGAATTATGATGAGGATTGCATTGAATCTGTATATCGCTTTTGACAAAATGGCCATTTTACTATTTTAATCCTGCCAATCCACAAGCATGGAAAATTTTTCCATCATCTGAGGACTTCTCAGATTTCTTTCTTCAGAGACTTGAAGTTCTTGTCATACAGATCTTTCACTTGTTTGGTCAGAGTCACACCAAGATATTGTTTGTGGCTATTGTGAAGGGTGTCATTTCCCTAATTTCTTTCTCAACCTATTTATTCTTTGAGTATAGGAAGGCTACTGATTTGTTTCAGTTAATTTTATATCTGGCCACTTTGCTGAAATTGTTTATCAGCTGTAGGAGTTCTCTAGTGGAGTTTTTGGGGTTGCTTAACTATACAATGGTATCATCTGCAAACAGTGATCGTTTGACTTCTTCCTTTCCAATTTGTATCCTTTTGACCTCCCTTTGTTGCCTAATTGCTCTATCTAGAACGTCAAGTACTATATAGAATAGACATGGAGAAAGAGGGCAGCCTTGTCTAGTCCCTGATTTTAGTGGGATTGCTTCAAGTGTCTCTCCATTTAGTTTGATGTTGGCTACTGGTTTGCTGTATATCGCTTTCACTATGTTTAGGTATGGGCCTTGAATTCCTGTTCTTTCCAGGCTTTTAACATGAAAGAATACTGAATTTTGTCAAATGCTTTTTCAGCATCTAATGAAATGACCATGTGTTTTTTTTTCTTTGAGTTTGTTTATATAGTGGATTACATTGATGGATTTCCCTGTATTGAACCATCCCTGAATCCCTAGGATGAAGTCTAATTGATCATCGTGAATGATTGTTTTGATGTGCAAATCAAAATAACCCTGAAATTTCACCTCACAATTAATAGTCAGAATGGCTAAGATAAAAAACTCAGGAAAGAGCAGGTGCTGGCGAAGATGTGGAGAAAGAGGAACACTCCTCCACTGCTGGTGGGATTGCAAGCATGGTACAACCACTCTGGAAATCAGTCTGGTGGTTCCTCAGAAAACTGGGCAGGATACCACTGGAGGACCCCGTTATACTACTCCTGGGCATATACCTAGAGGATTCCACAGCATGTAATAAGGATATGTGCTCCACCATGTTCATAGCAGCCTCATTTATAATAGCCAGAAGCTGGAAAGAAGCCAGATGTCCCTCAACAGAGGAACAGATGATGTGGTATATTTACCCAATGGAATACTACTCAGCCATTAAAAACAATGAATTCATGAAATTCTTAGGGAAATGGTTGGAACTGGAAAATATCATCTTAACTGAGTTAACCCCATCACAAAAGAACATACATGGTATGCACTCACTGATAAGCGGATATTAGCCCAGAAGCTCAGAATGCCCAAGACACAATTCCCGTATCAAATTATGTCCAAGAAGAAAGGAGAGTCCCCTAGTCCTGGAAAGGCTCGATGCAGCAGTGTAGGGGAATATCAGGACAGGGAAACTGGAGAGGGTTGATTGGGGAACAGGGGGAGGGGAGAGGGCTTATGGGACTTTGGGGGGGGGGAACCAGGAAAGGGGAAATCATTTGAAATGTAAATAACGAATATATCAAGCAGGGTGGTGGTGGTGGTGGTGGTGGCTGCAATGGTGCCGCAGGCTTTTAATCCCAGCACTTGGGAGGCAGAGGTAGGTGGATTTCTGAGTTTGAGGCCAGCCTGGTCTACAGAGTGAGTTCCAGAACAGCCAGGACTATACAGAGAAACCCTGTCTCAAAAAACAAAAAACAAAAAACAAAAAACAAAAAACAAAAAAAAATATATCGAATAAAAAAAAGAACAATAGTATTAACCAACCAAACGCCATCCCCACATCTCCAAGGGACTAAGCCATCAATCAAGAGGTATACATGGCTCCAGCTGCATTTGTAGGAGAGAAATGTCTTGTCAGGCATCAGTAGGAGGAGAGGTCCTTGGTCCCATGAAGGCCTGATAGATGCCCCAGTGTAGGGAAATCAAGGGAGGGTAGGTGGGAGTGGATTGTGGGGAGGAACATCCTCATAGAAGCAGGGTGAAGGAGGATGGGTTAGGGTTTTTCTATAACATTTGAAACATAAATAAAGAATATATTCAAAGTCGGGCAGTGGTGGTGCACGCCTGTAATACCAGCACTCTGGGAGGCAGAGGCAGGAGGATTTCTGAGTTCGAGGCCAGCCTGGTCTACAGAGTGAGTTCCAGGACAGCCAGGGCTATACAGAGAAACCCTGTCTCGAAAAAAATAAATCCAAAAAACCAAATATATATATATATATATATATATATATATATATATATATATATATTCGATACATACAGATGTACATAAAAAGCTAAAAGAGACATTTCATATAAACAGACACAAACATACAGAGGAATACATTTAAATTATATGATGCAGGCCTGTAGGCTACAAAGCAAGACTTTGTTGCAAACACAAAAGCAAACCAAAAGCAAAATCAATAATAAACTAACAAGGTGGGCATGGTAGCATGGTATTCCCAGTACTTCTGAGGGTGAGGTAGGAGGATCATGCATTTAAAGTGAGCCTGGCTTACATAGAAAGACCAATTTTAAGCAAAACAAAACAAATGGCCAAATAACCTTCTTTAAAAAATGGACAAAAGTCTAGCTATCTCTCACCTTTCACAGAGATTCTATCCCATCTCAGTCGGAGCAGACAGATATCTTTAACAATGTAAAAAGTAAGAAATACATGCTGTGGAGACAGGAACTCTTAGGCATGATGGTTATGGATATAAATAATATAGTTATTATGAAAAACGAAATGAGAGTGCTTCAAACCATAAGAAATAGAACAGTGATAGGAAAGCAATGGTATTAATATTGTGCATCAAAGATACATCTACAAGTACTTTTATTGCAGTACTAATTTCTATTTCCAACATATGAAGTCAATGAAGATGATTGCTATTAGATGAACAGCATTTTTAATGTGGTATGTAAACAAGATTGAATATTATTTAGCCATGGCAAGAATGAAGCACATCATAGCTGGCAACACTGATGGAACTAGAGTACATTATATTGGGGCAAATAAGCCAGGTGGACAAAGACAAAGGTCATATATTCTTACTCATCTGTCAAAGAGAAAGAGTCGATCGCACTGAATGAGCAACAATGGTCACCATAAGATAGGAAGCAAATGGCAGTCAACATATAGAAGGATGCAAATTGACCCATTCTTATCTCCTTGTACTAAGCTCAAGTCCAAGTGGATCAAGGACCTCCACATAAAACCAGATACACTGAATCTAATAGAAAAGAAAGTGGAGAAGAACCTGGAGCACAGGGAACAGGGGAAATTTTCCTGAATAGAACACCAATAGCTTATGCTCTAAGAACAAGAATTTACAAATGGGACCTCATAAAATTGCAAAGTTTCTATAAGGCAAAGGACACTGTCAGTAGGACAAAATGGCAACCAGCAGATTGGGAAAAGATCTTTACCAATCCTACATCTATAGAGGGCTATTATCCAATATATACAAAGAACTTAAGAAGTTAGACTCCAGAGAACCAAATAACCCTATTAAAAAATGGGGTACAGAGCTAAACAAAGAATTCTCAATTGAGGAATACCAGCTGGCTGAGAAACACCTAAAGCAATGTTCAACACCCTTAATCATCAGGGAAATACAAATCAAAACAGCCTTGAGATTGTACCTCACAGCAGTCAGAATGGCCAAGATCAAAAATTCAGGGGACAGCAGATGCTGGCGAGGATGTGGAGAAATAGGAACACTCCTCCATTGCTGGTGGGATTGCAAGCTGGAAATCAGTTCGGAGATTCCTCAGAAACATAGCACTACCTAAGGATCCAGCTATACCATTCCTGGGCATATACTCAGAATATGCTCCAACATGTAATAAGGACAAATCCTCCACTATGTTTATAGCAGCCTCATTTATAATAGCCAGTAGCTAGAAAGAACCCAGATGTCCTTCAACAGAGGAATGGATACAGAAAATGTGGTACATTCACACAATGGAATACTGCTCAGCTATTAAAAACAATGAATTCATGAAATTCTTATGCAAATGGATGGAGCTAGAAAATATCATCCTGAGTGAGGTAATCCAATCACAAAAGAACACACCTGGTATGCACTCACTGATAAGTAGATATTATCCCAGAAGCTCAAAATACCCAAGACACAATTCACATATCAAATGATGCCCAAGAAGAAGGACGGAGAGACCCCTGGTCCTGGAAAGGCTCGATGCAGCAATGTAGGGGAGTATACCATGACAGGGAGATGTGGGAGGGGGTTGACTGGGCGACAGGGGGAGGGGAGAGGGACTTTTGGGAAGGGGGAATCAGGAAAGGGGAAATAATTTGAAATGTAAATAAAGAATATATCTAATAAAAAAATATAAATAAATAAATAAATAAATAAATAAATAAATAAATAAAATCCTCTTTTAAAAAAAGAACATGCACAGTATGCACTTGCTGATAAGTAGATATCAAAAGCTGGGAATACCCAAGTTACAACTCACATACTACATGAAGCTCAAGAAGGAAGACCAAAATGTGGATACTTTGATCCTTATTGGAAGGTGAATCAAAATACCCATGGTTCACAGTCAACCAATAGACTGAGCACAGGGTCCCCAGTGGAGCAGCTAGAGCAAGGACCCAAGGAGCTGAAGAGGTTTGCAGTCCTGCAGGAGGAATAAAAATATGTGCCAACCAGTATTCCCAGAGCTCCCAGGGATTAAAACACCAACCAAAGAATATGCATGGAAGGACCCATGGCTTCAGCTACATATGTAGCAGAGGATGGCCATTTCAGACATCAATGAGAGGAGAAGCCATTGGTCCTGTGAAGGTCCAACACCCCAGAGTAGGGGAAAGCCAGTCAGGAAAGTGGGGTGGGGGGAGGTTGGTGAGCAGGGGGAGGTGGGATGGGATAGGGGGTTTTTGGAGGGGTAAAGAGGAAAGGGAATACCATTTGAACTATAAATAAAGCAAATGTCTAATTTTAAAAAAGTAAAAAAGATAGGAAGTAAACAAGCAAGGGAAATGGAGAAAAGATAACTTTCAGATGTCAAAATACAGCTAAATAGGAAGAATTGGTTCTCATATTCTATGTAGCACAGTAATACAAACGATAGTCTCCAATTTGCTATATCCCTCCAAATAATTAGAGAAGAGTTTGACAGCCTATAACACATAAGAGTATGTCGCCAGTTACCCTGATATTATCATTATATTCATCAAATGACCATACTGTACCACTTAAGCATAGACATTAATTAAAAATAAATTAACAAAATTTAAATTGCCTTAAAAGGAGAAATAAAGTTGGGGAGGAGATATAAAAGAAAACACAAATGGCAAGTACAGGAAAGGGAATGCTCAACACAGTGGGCTGAAAATACAAATTCACTTTCCATGCAAACCTCAAGTACTGAGTAGGATGTTGGAGGAAATAGAATTCTCAAATGTTGTTGGTGGGAGTATAATATTCAGTTTTGACAAACATCTGGCAATTTCTGTGAAAATTCAAATCTCCCCTGTGCTATTGTGTAGTATCTCACTCTGCTTCATCCCCAAAGAGAAGGTGAAGCATACTCATGGAGACCTAAGCGAGCACTCATATCAGCTTGCTCACACACGACAAGTAAACACTAAAACACCCCAGGCATCCACACAAGAAGGCAAAGCGAAGTCATTACCACAGAATACCACCCAGCAATACAAAGATTGAACTCCTATCCATATCACAGTATGGATGAATATTTTTAAAAGGCAAAGGCTAGAAATAAGTCCTGCAGAAAGAATAATGGGCATACTTCAACTCCATGAAGTTCTTGAGTAGGCATAACTGAACTATATAAGAAAAATGAGCAATACATGCCTCTTGGAATGGTCAGTTGACTACTGACTATGAAAAAGTATGAAGACTGTTTTGGGACTAAACATTTATGTCCTCTCTAAACTTCTATGTTCAAATCCTAAGCCCAATATGATGGCCCTTGAAGTGGGAGCCCTTGGGAAGTCATTGGGCCATGAGAATTGAGCCCTTATGAACAGGATGAGCGTCCAGGTGCTTCTCCCGCTTTGTGACATGTGAGGTACAATGAGAAGATGGTAGTCTGCAACTCAAAAAGAGTTCTCCCAGAACTCAACCCTGCAGGCACTCTGATCTTGGGTTCTAGTGGCCAAAGCTGTGAGCAGTAAGTTTGTGTTGCTTTAGATCTCGAGTCTATGAAAAGCAGTTATAGATCTGAACCAGTAAGGACTAGAGTAATTATGGAGGTAATGGTGATATTCTGTATCTTACTCAGGCTTCTGGTGTAAATGCAGTTGGTAAAACTCAGAGAAAACACAGGTAAGATATTGTCCATATTCTATGGCAAAAGAAAAGGCTGAGCGAAAAATCGAACGATGGCCAATGACACACATGACAAAGTATTAAGAAGAAAATAGCTACAGGTTAACGTAAAATACATCAAAATCAGGATGATTAGTAAGTAGCTAGATAGATGGGTATGCATTCATACAATAAATAAATAGTAAGATATTGGTGGTAAGTACATAGGTGTTACGGTCTAAACCTTTTAAACACTGTTCTTATATAATTTTAAAGATGGATTTTAAAAAATGGTGTTTTTTAATAGTACATTAAACATTTCCACACAACAAAATTTAGTTTATGCTTTGAAAGTAAAATCCCTATCTGCTTAATGACAAATATTAGTCTTTGATATATTTCCAAAATAAGGACCAAAAATATTTTCAGCCAATGAAAAACATTTAACTAGCCAGGCATGGTGGCACATAATTGCAAGCCCAGCACTCAGGAAGTGTTAGTCGGTAGGAGAGTGAATTTCAAGCAAGCCTGAGCTACACAGAAAAATCTGTCTCAAAAATAAAACACAACAATAAAAACTTCACCCAATACAATAATTAAAATAGGGCCAGCAAGTTAGCTTAATGGACAAAGATGCTTGCCTCCCCGCCTGATGACCTAAATTCAATCTACAGACCCCAAAAGATGAAAGGAGTAAACTGACCCCTGTAAATTGTCCACATAAGAGTCTTGTGCTCATGTGTTCACACACAATAGCATAAAAAGAAAAACAAAAAGCAGTTGGAGTTGGTTTAGGGATAATTGCAAATATTTGATGATTATAATTTACCCCAGGAAAGTCTCAAGCAGAGCTCATATTTTATGAGTTTTACACAAAAACATATTTTCTAGGATTTTAACTTGTTAAAGAGAATTGGTTTTTAAAATATAATTTCTAGTAATTTGTAAATTGCTGCATATATACTATCATAGGAAAGTTAAAACATGAGACTTATAAAATAATACAAGCATTTTTTTTTTGCTTTGACTAGCACATACTAATTCTAACTAACATGTCCATGAAGGTCTGAATGTGTACACATGCTCTCATATTTGCAAAGCTCTCAAGCACGAGTGCTCTGCCGGGTCATACATTACCTCCAGTATAGGGTTTCCAGTTATAATGCTTTCCCCGGAAAGGCATACTGTCAAAGTCTGCACACTGTTTTTCTCGAAAATCTCGGGAACCCAAAGGGCATGGCTAAAATAAAATAAAATCATAAATGGTACCATTGTTGTAAAATACCAAAACCAAGGGACAGTGTCCCTGAAATTTGTACTTACTGACTGACACCCTATCACCTCTGGGTGTCTTTCTGACTGACACCCTATCACTTTTGGGTGTTTTTCTTAC
This sequence comes from Apodemus sylvaticus, assembly GCF_947179515.1. Classification (NCBI taxonomy): domain Eukaryota; kingdom Metazoa; phylum Chordata; class Mammalia; order Rodentia; family Muridae; genus Apodemus; species Apodemus sylvaticus. The sequence continues at coordinate 56,397,961 of NC_067487.1, forward strand.
TGTCACCCTATCACCTCTGGGTATCTTTCTGACTGATTAACACCCTATCACCTTTGGGTGTTTTTCTTACTGACTGTCACCCTACTACCTCTGGGTGTCTTTCTGACTTTTGTTTTACCACTTTACAATAAAGATTCACATAGAAGCATCCAAATTGTAAACTAAAAGTTGTCAATGAGAAGAAATGACCACAGTGTTGGACAGTCGCCATGGAACTTCATACATTTCTTTACATAGCCCTCTGACCACCTGACAAAGACACACAGAAACCAGACAAGAAAGGGAAACACAAAATCCCTTGATAACAGTATTTGAAGTCTGGGTGCCATAGAGGTTTGTAGATTTTATTTTAAGGCACTGAGATACAGAGTATTAAGACAACTTTCAGCTTGTAAATTGTGATTTGTACCCTGATTGCTACAAATACTCCACAGAGAAAACCATAAGTTGAACTGGGAAAAATTCTAGGATTCAACTACAAGCACCATCAAATTAAAGAGGTTTCAACTTACTAAAATGCAAATTTCATTCTTTAACCTCACAGAAAATGAAATGTTAGATTGGTGCCAAATGTGTACATATTTTTAAGGGGTAAAGAAAATGGTAAGGAAACAACTGAGTATAAAAGCTTCTTCTACCTGAAAATTTTAAAGAGAGAAATCTTGCCAATATAGCTAGGTCTAAAGTATAAATTCCATAATCACCCTTTACTCAACTCTATTGTTAATATAACTGCATAAAGAATGAAAGTATATTTCATGGAATGTTTTAACAATAGAACAATATGTTTCATCTTTTAGAATCCTATGGCATTAAAAAAATCCTATAAATTTTTGAAATACCAAGAAAACTTTCCCCTTAAATATAGAACAAAATATTTCATGAAAGATCAAGACAAGAGGAGGGTAGCATTGGAGATCCAATCTGGACACACCATTCACACTGAATGAGAACAATGCGGTGCTGAAACATACTTCAACTCTGGAAATACTTAGCTCAGAATAAATGACAAGGGAGTTACAAGCATCCTCATAGATAATCTTGAGGATTTCTCCTAAAACTTTCCTTGGACATCTACCTTTGCTTTATACAGTGCCCAAGATCAGTAAATGATAGTAGATAGTTGCTAATTAGTCATAAACAGTAAAGAATAAACATAAATGTGTGAAAATAATAGATAATGGTATGAAAATATTTACATGGCTATCATTATATAGATTATGGCTCGAAATTTCTATTATATTAAGTCTAAAGCCTTAGATTTAAAAATAGTGGCATAAGTTTAGATTATGTTAAGAGTTTTAAATCTTAAAATATATTCAGTGTAGTAAAATACTATACCATCAATTCTAAACTTAAGGCTTCTTTTCATATTCTTACTCTTTTGCGTACTTTTAGCAAAGATGAAAGAGTAGCTATTATGAGCTATGCAGTATGTCATGCTATGCTTGCAAGGCCTCCTTTTCATAATCTGTTAATATTTGGATCTTTGGAATATTCACATTCGCCATGTCATTGTCATCTACAAAGTTCTTGCTCAAGAATCATACAATCAAGCAAAATGTGCAAGAGCCCCTCCCAATGTTTTCAGTGATTATGATTTTTGAGGAGGCATATTCATAGTTGGATATATATATGTCAAAAATGGCTGGACAGAATAAGGAATGTTTGTTTTTCCAAGTTATTTTTCCACTTTTTAAAGACTAATTTTATTTTTAATCATGTTTATATGTTTAGGGGGACAAGAGAATACGCACATGGATGCCACAGTAGGTGCCAGATTCCCTGGAGCTAGAGTGACAGCTGCTGTAATTCACCTGCCGTGGCTTCTGGGAATTGTATTTGGGTCCAAAGAACAATACATGCTTTTAACCAATGGACCATCTCCGTGGTCCCTTTCTAAGCTATTTTCAAAGATTTTCATGAGAGCTAAAGTTGTCTGCCAGTGGTTTTACCAAGCACCAAATCTGCTTTTGGAGTGAATACCAATTTTAAAAATATATATAATTTAAAAGTTTATTCAAGTACAGTTTTAAATTTTGTTGAAACGACTGAAGTGGAAAAAGTACAGAACTCTTTCAAGATATGTAAGTAGTAAACAATAGCATCTTACAACTTATTTGTCAGTGCTGCATGTGTGAAAGACAAATGTGCCATTTGATAAGCTAGGGAAATACTGACTTTGAAAGAAAACTCTGAGTATGTCCCAAAGTATTGTAATTGAGATACTTAAGAAAAACGAACTAGGGGAGATTATTAAGACTGTGTTGTGGATTATTAAGACTGTGTTGCAGATTATTAAGAGGAAAGCCAAATAAGGCTATGCAGGCAGGCAGGCAGGCAGAAAGAGATTATGTATTCTGAATGGTGGGAAAGGTCAACCTTTACCAAAGGGAGGAACCATACAGATAGAAAAGGAGAAGTAACAGTTCTTATACAAGCATCAGCACAGGCAAAGCTTTGAGGTAACACATTAAGGCATTCACTGAATACAAAATTAAAAATGCTGCTTTTTAATATTTTCTAAAGACCCTTTTAAACAGAAGAGATACAAATAGTCAATAAATTATATTGCCATTTAATGAAGCACCTGGATGGCATTACATGAAGTTTCTGACTTATTTCTTTCTTCGGAGTGCCTTTCCTAAGGTCAGCTACAATAAAATTAAATCATAGTTGTAAAATGTCATTTAACTAGTCCTAAGTACTCTATGCAGACTTCAGAGATCTTTAGGTATGTTGGCTACTTATTCTCTTATAGCATTCTCATGAAGTAATCATAATAATTTAATAATATTTTATAATAAAATGAATTAGGAATACAGAAAGGTTGATTCGTAAAAATAAATTTCAGAGTGTAAAGATAGCTCCTTCATCTGAATGGGAATATCCTCCTGCTTCATTACAAATGATGTAGAAATAATATAAAGCTTAATATGTAAGTAAATGGTCATGTCAGTGCTCCAATACAAATATTTACCAGGAGTGGGGGAGAGGGAGGGAGGGAGAGTCAAATTTAATCGAGGCAACACAACTTGGCACCTCTGTTTTGAGCATTAATATGATAGACATACTTGGTGGGTAATATTCAAACTTCATTATTAGTTTTTGAGCCAGCACAGAATTATATCTTTCAAGATTAAGTGTGAGAAATTATATAATGCAGTTTGAACAAGATGCTTTGACTTTACGTATAACTATCCCCAAAGTGGTCACCAAATTTGTAGAAACTTTTACAGAAGAATAAACACTTTTCTGAGAGCTACAATTGTTAGCAACTTCCTTACTTTCTGTCAAAACTTGCCTTCCTACAACCAAGTGATTTTATTCTTTCTTCTGAATCTATATTGAACAAACCTCCCTAGACAGAAAGACACCATGGACATCTTAATTACCCAGTTGTCTCCTTAAAATAACACAAAAGAACGGGACTAAGTTCACTTAAGTATTTATGAGTTGCTCAATATGTCTCAGATATAATCTAGGCTTTAGGATTACAGGGAAAAAATAAAACCTCAAATCTCTACTTTTGTGAAACACATCCTAATTTGGTATGAGAAGAAGGATGAAGCAGAGGTCAAAGGTCAGAGTAGTGAGGTGGGAGGTCAGTTGTTTGAAACTCTGAAAAAGATTTAAAAGAAACTGAGAGAAGAGCAAGAATAAAGCTCCAAGGCTGAAATATGTTGATGTTTGCACAGACTACTCTAGAGGGTGAGTGGTTTAGGAGGGTCTGGATGGAGTGGTTTGTATGACGTTTCTAGAGTGCATGCTCTCTTCTGACTTCAATGTTATCACCAGGGAATGCTCTGAATATGAGATGATTAACTATACATTAAACAGGAATCAGGTTTGCTGTTTGGAAAGTGATTAAAGAAAAATAGTTTTTGAAAGAAAAATTTTGTAAAAGCTATCTTTGTTCAATTAAGATAAATGGAAGGTTTGACATGTAGTATGTTTTTTAGGTGACTTAATAAAGACAATGCCAAGACAGAAAACAAAGTAACCAAATATGCTCTCTCAAAACCAGCAAGTAGGGCTCTGTGACCCCAAGAGCAATTCCACAAGCCTCAGTCTCCAGAATTTGCAAGTATTTTCAAATCAAACCACAGAACAACCCCAAACCCATATTTATCACCATTTTCTCAGGTCTGACATTAACACATTCTATAAACTATATTGTAGTTTCAATTATTCAGATAAATAAGTATTTAATTTTGCCTAAACTTAACATTTTATTGGTAGATTATTCTACAAAGAAGGCAAATCCACTGAGAAGGAAAAATTGTTACAGTAAGACGCTTCAGGGTCTGCTGGCAAACTTGGAAGTGGCATTTCCATTACAAGACTCATCCTAGTTTTGTCTGAAAGAACAGGATAAACTTGGAAGATTACAAATCTTTTTCTTTTATGTCTTTCTTTCACTTGTAAAAAAATACCTGTATATCCTATCTTGAAAATCACATCCCAAGTCTTACTGGATGCTGAGTGTGGAATGGGCTGAAAGTGAAACCCTTGCTTTTCCTCTTTCCTCTTCAGACCATGAAGGAAGCTGGCAGACTGGATGGCGTAGACTTCCCCATCACCAGAGAGTGGCAGGAAAGCTGTTCCATTTTCCTGTGCTACTTCTTTCCCACATTTTGAATTTTCTTCCTTTCTATCTGTATGCCAAATGCACACCTACTTTACTCTTACTACACTTGACCAGCTTTCCTTGACCAGAGACTTCCTTCTTCGGGAAAGCAACATAACCATCTTAGCAGGATTTATCCTGTTTTAGCTAAAGGTGCTTGAAACTGAAATGCTATTCCAGTTAGCAAGTCATGCATTTGGCAAGTTAATGTGAAACATGGATGCATTTGGTTGTCTAACCTGACAGGCATCTTGGTCTATATTACATAAAGATACCATGATGGCTAACAGAGGTCTTGCTTTTGGACTTCTCATCACAAGTCCAGATAAGATCCCCAGCTCTCCAGCTATCACATTTTATCTACCAGTTGATCTTACACATTCCCAAAATTAAATGTAGTGGTAAACATATACAATGAATGTGGTTATTTGAATGAGAATGGCCACCATAGACATATATATCAGAATGCTTGTTTCTCAGTTGGTGGAGCTGTTTGGCGAGGATTAGGAGGTGTGGCCTTTGTTGAAGGAGCTATGTCACTGGGTCTCTCTCTCTCTCTCTCTCTCTCTCTCTCTCTCTCTCTCTCTCTGTGTGTGTGTGTGTGTGTGTGTGTGTGCGTGTGCGTGTGTGTGTACCTCACAAGTGGAGGGTAGAGAACAATCTGCAGGAGTCTGCTCTCTTTCTGCTGTGTGATATTACAACCTTATATGATAGCTTTGCAAATTAAAATTGTTTCTACAGTATACCTCATGAATTTCAAATACCCATTTGTAGCAGAAAAGTTCCCTAACCATAATAAAATGTTTATTATGCCTTGTGATGCTTAAACTTCTTGTAAGAACAAAATATATCAAGTTCTAGTCTATACTATAGAAGTTAATCCCTACTTCTGAAAACACCTTAAGTTCACATTAGCCTAGGAGATAGTGCTCACTCAGACACACATTTGTGCACACATATATATTGCATATATTTCCAAGAAAAAATAGTTGGCACATGACTATTTGCTAATTATAATCTGAAACACAGTATAATACTGATAACCAATGGATCAACTTTACCTTGTCATCACTTAATCCTGCATCTCTCTATCAGAACTACCAGTTCTGAAGTTTCAGAATGTTCTCAGCTATCTGGTTCTGTTGCAGAATAAGGTTAGACTGGAAGTAAGACAATGTCAAAAGTGACCAAAGGCTTTCAGAGAAGCCTGCTCTGCTATACTCACTCCTGAGACTCCATTTGTCGTAATAGCACCAGATAACCAATAACCAGCACTTCAATTTATTAGATCACTTCCATAGTGCTAGTCCAGTCCTGAGATTTTGTTTGTATATGAAACTACATTAAAACCTACAAGTAAAGGTGTAATAATAGCTATACGTGTCTATTCAGTACTAGAAAGAGCTCTAAGATACTTTATTTATGTTAAATCTTTCCATTCTCAAAACAAACAAAAAAATCACTCAGAAATTTGGTATAGTTATATCCTATTATTTAGAAGCTGACAGAAGTTTAGTGAGGTTACATAGCTTGCCAATGTCACAGAGAAGTAGAGTTGGAATCAGGATTCAAACTCAAGGCAATTTTATTCCCAAGTGAACATTTTTTCTTTAACCACAATTCTAGCTCCAAATATATGCTATAATTTTCCTGTCTACAAAACCAAGACAACAATACTGTTTAAGATTTCAGCAAAGAACTGTTTAAGATTTCAGCAAAGAACTGAGAAAAGGAAACTGAATACGAACATATAAAATTAAGACCACACCCAATTACATTACACAATTTATACTTGAATTAAGACAGATTACAGAAGACCTAAAAAACCCTTTACAACAGACCATTATTTCACATTGAGTATACAAAGAGGCAAGAAAATGGGTAAGTAACGAGAAACTTTACTTTGTACTCCAGGAACTTAGGCATGTCTCCAGTAGTTTTATTCTAGTCTTGTATGACAACAAGTCAAAAATAACAAAGACTAAGAAAAGAAAGGAAATTCTTTCTAGATATTTTTCAAATATCTAGAATATTTTCAAATATTTTTCATGGTCCCTAATATCTTTTATTTAGACTTTATGTAAAATTTGATTCATCTGTTGAAAAGCGAAGTTTCCTTGATAAGGAAGACTACCTTATCTGTGGTAAATAAGTAGAGTGCAGTTAGCTATTATATTGGGTGAGTAAAGTGGAGGTTGTAAGTTCTCCTCCAAGATCCATGATTTCACTAGCCCTGAGTAGTTGGCTAGATTCCAGTAGTAAGCATGGCTTTCTTCTTGAGTCTTAAGTCCAATGAGAGAGCTGATGGCTATCACCAAAATATGGATGCTACTACTGAAGACCATTACAGAAAACAAAACCAATCAAAATGCATAGTTTTAAAATATAGTTTCAATAAATACATCTATATAATAATTCCTGTACCTAAGCTTCAGGTAACATTGTTGAAAGAGCCAGAATATCAGAGAGTTTCCTGTGTGACAGTTCATCATGTTAAATGTCAGAAGCTATGCCATTAAAGTATCACTAATATGACTGCCTAGCCATGAGTTACAAAAGGACAACACACATGTTAAAACAGATGAGGTAAAGTTCACAAAGCATCAGCCCTATACAAAGAACTACAAGTAACTAAGGAATGCTGAGAGTAGAAGAAGTAGTCAATATTGCTTTTTTTTTTTTTAAAGATTTATTTCTTTTATATATGTGAGTACACTGGAGCTATCTTTAGACACCAGAAGAGGGCATTGGATCCCATTACAGATGTTTGTGAGTCACCATATGGTTGCTGGGAATTGAACTCAGGACCTCTGGAAGATCAGTCAATGCTCTGAACAGCTGAGTCATCTCTTCAGGTCAATTGTGAATATTGTTATCCAGGAAACATCACACCAACTGGTTACTAACACCAAATGGTCATCCCTAAAAACATATACATGCATACATTCATACACACACACACACACACACACACACACACACACACACACACTCGTCAGGAGGCTAACATAAATGAGCAGGCAGAAATCTCCAAGGACTCCTGTGGCACAGAGCTCTTGTGAAAGGAAAAGGGGTAGTGCCATGTAGTACTGCTTTCTGTGTAGGGTTACCTGGTGTACTAGTTAGTGGCCCACATTAATGCAATCAGTTATGACCTATTGTGCTCTACAAAAACAAGGCTACAAGAGAAGAGATTACAACAATAGTTTACCATCATCACAGCTCTTCTAAATTTACATTAAAAAACAAAATTTAAATATCCCAAGCCAACTCACTCCTGAGGAGAAGGGGGAGAATTCCTTTTGGTCCAGAAGGAGAAGCTGATTGCAGGAATAGGTTGAATATACATTTAAGCACTTAATAAAATCTAGCACCAGCCCCTTCTACTACTACTTGTATAATTGCTACTTCAGTTACTAACAATGGAAAGTAAAGACTTCAGAGATGAACATCTGTGCTTTAACTAACATCTGTTGTTTCCTGATTCTTCTTAACAGCACTCTGACAGTTTGCCTAAGAATCTACTTCTCAGAAAAGGTGACCATAAACCCTACATTAGAGGTAAATCAGAGGTAATGTAAGTGAATTATGATATGTCTATTCTATTTGGTAGTGACTGGTTTAAGGATGAGTAAACAGCTCCCTAGCAAAAGAATGAATGAAAACAACAAATACAATAAAGTTGATTGCGGGACAAAGTTCACTGCAGCAACTTTTGCCCTGTCTCCTTCTTTAGACAGAATCCCTATGACAGTTTAATCTTGTTTCTTCTGTGAATACTATCAGAGTGAAAGTCTACTTCTTTCTGGGTCACTCTCACTATAGAAGCCAAGAGCCATGGATTATGTAGTGTTATTCAATATAGTATAATATTTAGATGTAACACATGGAACATATCCTCTCAGAGAGTTAAAAACATTTCAAGATTACATATAATGCCTAAAGAAGGCTGTGTGAAGCCTGTATCTGAAAATACAGAATACAAATTATATTTTTAAAATGAATCAAGATATATTTTCTTTGAAAGCCTTATGCATAACATTTACAATTTTTATGATTTTTCTATTGTATTGGTAAATTCTAGTTGTGTATTGACCAATCGATCATGACTAGACACAGGACTGTTCAAATTTAATTGAAAACTGTTTATCAGTTATTCAGCCACATATCATATCAAATGCTCATAAGTTAACAGGGCTACTGTTATCAGCTGCCAGGATTAACAGTAGATATAGAGATTATTTCCATAACTTGAAACAAGTTCTTTAAGATATTTTTGGTCAGTAGAATATATTCTAGAAAACTTTAATATGCACATATTAGATACATTAAAGCTTGTCCATGAGCCAAGTTATATTTATGCAATTAATTTTAATACATGAAAAATAAATTTTAGTATGGTAACTGAGTTACTTCAAGTTCTAAATCGGTAAGGTCAATATTAATGAAGAAACAATTATATATGCATCATGATTCTCCTTATAGTTCACTAAAAGTTGAAATAAAAGGCAAAAAATAGTAACAGAAATGCTAGCATTCCAATACTACATTCTCCAATTAGAGCTTCTGAGTCCTGAGAGTAGACAATGGGAATAGGAATGGGTTTAACATTTTTCTCATGTTCAGTTGCCTAATATGTATTACTTATTTTGAATAATGCCTATATTATTGTATGTTAATTTCTTCAATTATATAATAGTAGAAGGAGATGTGAAGTAGGAAATGGGTTTGTGTTTCTTACTTCTCCCAAAGAGTATGATACTTGACAGAATGATCCTTTTTATCTTTTATAAAATCTGTTTTTCTGGCAATGATGAATGCCACTAATCTAAATCAGTTTGAGGCTTAATGAGTGAGGGTCAATTTCTCGCCTGGAGGGGAGATTTGGGCATATGAGAATGAGAAAGTCTCACCCTATATACCAAGTACCAAGGATATCATATCCTGAGTATCTTCAACATTCACAGGAGAGAGCCATCAGTCTGACTAGCTGGGAAGTTCTTTCAATTGCTTCATCTCCACTCAGCTCTGGGCATACATCCCATCACCACCTTCTGCAATCTGCTCACTTGTTATACCATAAATTCAAACATATTTCTTTCTGATCTCAATTCCTACCCAACTCACTCTATTTTCATATTATACTAGTCTTATTTTGTTTTGATTTTGGTTTTGGTTTTACTTTTATGACTTTTTAAAAGTCAGTTTCTAATTTTCTCGCACACAGCCCTCCTAAGAGTCCACTTTCTTTCCTTGTTTGAGCCTGTCTCAGCACTTCAGTCATCACACTTGCACTAAGGCACTCCCTGGTGTGCTGTGTTCTTGTCTTTCCCAACTTGTTCATATCTAAAGCCTAATATGTATAGCTCTTTCAGGGGCTTCTAAATGCCTCCAAACAGATTCCAGACTATTAGCAAACTGGTTTGCACTTCATTCCACTTTAATAAAATTCCCTTCTATAGAAATGAATCCTTAAATTCCTAATCAGCTATGTGCCAATTTTACATATGTTTATAATGTATGACTTTCATCAACAGATTGTTATTATTCTGTTGTGAACCCTGCATTTAAGTGATTTTTTTTTTTTTGGATATATAGAGTTGGCATTCAACTTAAGTGCATGAATAGTGCTAGTAACTTAAGAAGTCTTATAACCGAAGATACATGTAATTACTCTAGGATCTAAGTTTAGCATAATAAAATATGAGAAATACGTGTAATAAAAAGAGACTAAAAAGAGAGGAGTGGAGAAATTTAAGTACAGTATTCAGGAGAGGCCTAGTTGAGAAAGAGAGTGTGAAGTAAAGAAGGGATGGACAGCTACAAGGACACCGGCAAAGGGAGTGGCCAAAGCAAAGCCACTCCCTTTAGTTAGTTGGAGCACAGTAAATGATGAGGAATCTGCTAACAGATTAGTTCAACACAGCAATGAAAGTCAGATTGTATAAATCATTCTAACTTTTGTAATAATTTCAGATTTAAAAAAAATGGTATGGAGGGGACTAAAGAGTGAGGGTAATCTGACTTAGTCTGTCTCCTATGTTGAGAACTGGAGGGTATAACATTAGTGGTAGCAAACTGACAAATGAGGTTATTAACAATTGATGATGAAACTAGACTAGTTTAGTAGTAAGACACTGGCCTAAGCATGTGTAAAGTTCCGGACTTGATAACAAGCACTTCAAAAAATAAAAATAAAAGTCTATTAAACTGATAACTAGAAATAGTGGTAACACTGACCAGAGCAGAAGTAGCAGAAGTAGTGAAAATTTATCAGATCTGACATGTCTTTTTAAGGCAAATCCAACGGAATTTCCTGAGGGACTGGATGGATACAGATGGTGAGACAGGAAAGACTGGGTGTAAAACCTCTAGAATTTTGGCATACACTGATAGAACTGAAATCTGAGGTTAAAAACATTGACAGAGAACAGTTTGGAATAGTTTTGTAGGTAGCATTAGTATGCACTAAATACTACATGTTTATTAGAGATCTAGTCAAGTAGTAAGGTATGGACATGACAGCCAGAGATGACAAGTGGACCAAAAGATACAACTTTGGGAATTGAATGATATATGACACTTTCAAAATCAATGAAGTGGGAAGATATCAGCAATAAAATGAGAGGTAGAGCAAGGAAAGTGAAGGACCAAGACCTTGGTAGTCTAACACTAGGAACTCAGAAAAAAGAACCAGAACCAGTAAAGGAGAATGAGGAGAATCAATATTATAATAGAATAAGCAAAAAGTTAGAATGAGCAGGAAGATGAAAACCATAACCAACCATTGAGTTTAGCAAGTACTGAAGGCATCTGTGACTTGATAAGAGCACGTCACAGTATGATAGGGATAAAAACATAACAACAACAACTTTAGGAAATATTAGACAATGTGAATTTAACTCAGTTTATATGGCTAAATCTTTAGAGCAAAGTGGTTGAACAAACTGGCAAGGCAATTTTTGTTTTTAGATAGAAAGATGTTTGTTTGCTTAAGGGAAAATGCAGAAAAGAATATGTAGAAACCATTACCTACACATTTATGAATCCTTAAGGATTCATAAGCCTAAGGAATTAAGGCAGGAATAGACTAGAAAATGTGAATGAAACTTAGATGTTAGTAGTCTGATATAAAATAAAACACTACAATTTTAACACAGGATGGAGAAAAAATAATCTCAAAGGAAGACCAAATGAAAAGTTAATTCTCTACCAGAGCCAGTCCACAATGACCAAGGAGAAAAATAAGAAGCTCTCACTGCAAACTGCAGAGGAAGCAGTAGATTTGAAGGAAAGATGGTTTCCATTACACCAAAAAGGTAAATTCTGTTTTTAATATGAAATGTCTCCCACAGACTTGTAGTTGAACATGTTATCTCCAGCTGATGGTGCTAATTTAAGAGGTAGGGTGTTGCTAGAGGAAGTATGTCACTTGGGGCCAGCTTTGACATTTTCCAATTGGCCTCACTTCCAGTTCTTTCTGTTTCTGATAGACAGGTCTCACGCTTTGCTGTCATGTTTTCCTCACCAAGATGGGTGTATCACTTCTGTATCTGTAAACAAAGATAATCCCTTTCTCCCCTAGGTTCCTTTGTCTGCATATTTCATCACAGTAACAGAAATGATATCAACACAGGAAAGATAACAAACATTCAGAAAAGTCAGACAGTGAAAGACTTAGCTAATAACGAATCATGAAATTCCAAAGGCACAGAAAGATTTTCATGGTTGCCAGAAGGAGGGACAGGATTCAGGACAGAACAGACTAAATACTATAATGCTGAGGAGGGACTGAATGCCAAGAGATGCGGGATGATGCAGGAGTCTGGGGCTTCTCACTGTGAGGAAGAGAAGCTAAAGGTAAGATTGATCTTTATGTACCCAAGAAACAGAGTGATGAGGCCATGAGTTAAGGCTGGGATACTGAGGGCATGTGTCGATCTCCCACTGGTGAGCTTGTACTTGGAGCTTTCTCACGGCCTTTTAGATGGAATTGACAATGCTGAGGTTAGCTTTTCAGGAAATTCATGTGATCCTTACACACACGGATTTTTTTATTAAATAACCTAAAGTTAAAAACTTCCTGCCTGGAAGAAGAGTACACTAATGCTAATTATTCATAGCAAATTTTTGGTTTACTTACATCCGTGTTGCAAGAGCGGTAGCGTTTCCTTTCCCCGAGGCAATATTTTCCACCTCCTGAAGGTCTGGAAAACAACATTTGTTTAATATGTGATTGTAATACGTGTATCCACACAAAGACTACATATATTGCTTGACGAAAATATCAAAGTTTACTTTAAGAAGATATAAAATGTAGCATTTTATCAATTATTAAAATAACCATGATGATAACTGGTAACAGTGAGAATGGTTATTCAACATGAAATTTACACAGCATATATAAATAATTCATAAGACTTAAAAGTTATGATTTATATTCCTATAAAAATATAATTAAATCAGTATGCTTATTTATCATAAAACAGTATTACTCAGTTCAATACAATCACTTTTAAAAAACTTATTTAAAATGACAAGCCATTTAAATTGTATTCAATAAAAACTATAATACGTTCTTTCACGTGGGAAGCAAAGAGATAACAATGACTTCCTGGGAATAGATCTAATTCATACTAAATAATACAAAAATGCATTTTCATTTAATTTCAATGTAACATATAAAACATCAAATTAAAAATAAGATGGTTTTGCATTATATGGCATTATATTAATTCCAATATCATGAAATTTACAGTATCAAATATTTTATTTCATAAATTAATCTTTAAAGTATTTAGAAGTAGGGAAGAATCTATGCTATCATTTAGATATGCTATTACTGAGTAAAAACCATATTCCTTTTTATGATGTCCAGATTTGTACCTCTTATGTACATGAGTCTTTAAATTATCGTAAGGATTCTACATTTTGGGATATTAGTTTATAGTAGTATATGCTGAATTTAGACTTGGACTTGTTTAAGATGGGATCAAGTATCAGTAGATTTTAAGTATATTTTGAATACCAATGAATTGATCACTTTGATCCAAGTTGGGAGAAATGGACTATAAAGTCAACACAAGACTGTGGTTATGATGGCAGTCATGGTTAGTTTATGAATTATAAAAGGAATCTCTGTTTAGTAGGAGGGCAATAACTGCTTGAAACTGGGAAGATGGAATTCAGAGCTATTATAAAGAAAACTATTTCTAGGTTAAAAAAAATAGAAATGAGGCATTTTAGAAAGCCAAGAGTTCTGGGTTAAAACGAGAACAAATAAAAAAATTAAACAAGACCATCCTTTATCCAGATGGGGGTGGGTAGAGATATTATAACATCATTCTTCAGTAAAGACTAGTTAGCAAAATGGTCCTCAGTCTCAGTTCTAGACACTACATGTAGGGAAGCAGTTGCAGCCATGGAGTCTTAGGCAAGATAGAAAAAAGCAAACTAAAGAAACTGTCCACCTGTCCATTGGTAAGACAGAGAAGAAATAGAGCTGCCAAAGACAGCTGATGGGCTGTCCTGTCCCACAGGGACGCTGGCTGGAGAGAAGAGTAGTGGGAAAGGAGCAGGCTGAGCTGATGGAACAGTCCTGGAGAAAGTAGCTCTGGGAGGGGATCAACAGCACCATGTAAATGGAAACCACTCTAACGCATGGGCAGGATTGTCTTCTCTGTGATTTGTGATGGGAATCAAGACATTTCAATCCCTGAAACTCTCTCATTGGTCCTTTTAATAGTAATGTGGTAGTAATAATTTTATGTGACACGTGAAAAGCCTTCTTTTTCCTGGGAATAATGGTAATGTAGCAAATAAACCAGGCCTGGATTTATCCATAATTCAGTAGTTTTCAGAGGAGGAGATCTGATTATTACTAGCTTATCTAGACACAATGCTTTTCTATTTTAAAGATTTGGGTTTTTTCATTTTATTTTCTTTCTTTTTTTAATTCTTTTTTTTCTCTAATTTTTACTTACACAATAAGGGGAAAGGAAGAAAAAGAAGTTTAACAAAGATCCTCCACTTTCCTGGACCCGTTGCTTATTCTGAAGACAAGCATTTGGCTTGCTAGGGAAATGTTTTTTACAGATAACACGTGAAACCACAGCTTTGAATCATTTCCAACTGTGTCTTTTTGTTGGCTCCGGCTTACTTTAGCTACTTACGCTGGACTGTCACAGTGTCTTAGGGATGAGGAGACGCCTCCTCCACAGGTCCTGCTGCATTCGCCCCACAGTGACCAGGAACCCCAGCCCCCATCTATGCTCTGAGGCCAAGTGCCAAAAGGAACACAATCGCCCTGATAACACCACTGTAAAATTGTAAAGAAAACGCAGAATTAGTTTTGAGGCAAATAGAGTTATGAAGAGTAATGTGCATATACGTCATAAAAGTTAGATAATGACCAACTTTAAGCATTAGGATTCTTGGAAGTACCGAACAGGCTTTGAACTGTGTTTAGACAATGGCAGGCCGGGCAGTGGTGGCGCACGCCTGTAATCCCAGCACTGCTTCTGGGAGGCAGAGGCAGGCGGATTTCTGAGTTTGAGGCCAGCCTGGTCTACAGAGTGAGTTCCAGGACAGCCAGGGCTACACAGAGAAACCCTGTCTCGAAAAAAAAAAACAAAACAAACAAACAAACAAAAAAGACAATAGCAAAGGTGCATGTGATTTGCAATCTTTAGCTGGGCAGATTTATAGTCACCAACATGTACTAGTTTAGAAGCCCTGGCTTTGATGGGTTTTCTAAATATCTCTTAGTGTTTCTCATTATAGAGTTAGCTATAGGTCTCAAAAATCATTTTTAGATAATGTAGTAATTCTTTGAAAAATCTTTATATTCCACTATTATTAGATTTGTGGAATGATAACACATTATGGAAAGCTCCCCACTAAGGAGAGTTTATGATGGCAATTGTTCATTCTTTAAAAAAAGAAAGAAACTGGTTGAGCCTATAATAGTAAAAGAATGCTTTGTGGCATTTCATCCAGGAACAGGACAGACATAATAAAAAGTAATGCCAAGACACTAGGGACTGGGCACAAACACCTTATATATATTAACTAAGCATTTGTAAGGCCCCTGTATGAACATGCATGCTGGAACTCTGCTCAGCTTTCCTCTGTGCAATAAACCACACAAAATGCATCTAAGGAGAGAGCCTGGAATAGTTTATGCGAGAGCAGACATCACAAAATCAGCTCATAAGTCTAGCATGATAAATCTTATTTGCAATATATGGCAAAATAAAATTTTTCTTTTAATCCAAGCATTTATAGATTTTTGTTGGTGTGTTTATAAATTAACATTAACAACATGCTATGAAAGTGGTATGTTTATATGCATAACAATAGGGAACCATTATTATATAGTTACGCAGTGTCAGCAGAATCACACTAATAAGAAGTTCAACATTAAATAAAGTATGGGACACTTAGAAGTTAATCATGTCATCATCCTAACTCTATCACCAAGTTTGTTGGTTTTTACCTCTGGGATACACTGAATATTCTTTCACTTTCACCTTATTGCTCTGATACTAGACAACAAGCAGTATTTAATAATTATTGCTGTGTATATTTACAAAATATAGGGCAGTGAGAGTCACACAAATTGTCTTGCTTTCATTTTGAACCTTATTTATGGGCTAGAGTGGAACTCAGTGGTAGAACAGATGCTTAGCATCCAAAGATCTAAGCATTCAATCCCCAGCATATACATATTTTTCAATTAGCTTACAAAAATTGAGTTTTCATTGTAATGTTTTACATATGCAAATATATATAATTATGTGTATATATATATACACATAATTATATTCTGTTCTTATTTTGACCCCACCTTTCCCATGTCCTCTTTTTCCCCACAAGTAGTTTATCTTTCTTCTGGCATGACATATTTTTCATTACCATCTCTTGGTTTCCACCCCAAAATTTACATAAATAAATCTCTTAAAGTAAAAGATAGATATATTAGGTAACTTACAAAATGCTGCTCAATTTTCATCAATTTTAGGAGACTTTGGAGACTTAGGTATTTTAGAAATAGGATCTCATGTAGAACAGAATAGCCTTGAATTTTTGTACAGCCAAGGTTTACTTTGACCTTCTGATCCTCCACACCTAGCTTTCTCACTATTAACTAACACCTACACAATCATAGGATGCCATAAATAGTTTTCAAGAAGACATTTAATATATAAATTATGTTTTTATAATCATACAATGGGGTAATAAAAACAATGATAATAGAAAGCCAAAGAACAAAGATTTCCAGAGTGGTTATACTAGTTTGCAATCCCAGCGATCAGAGAAATGCAAATCAAAATGTCCCTGAGATTCCACCTTATACCAATCAGAATGGCTAAGATCAAAACCTCAGGTGACTACACATGTTGACGAGGATGTAGAGAAAGAGGAACACTCCTATATTGCTGTTGGGATTTCAAACTGGTACAACCACTCTGGAAATCAGTCTGGAGGTTCCTCAGAAAACTGAAAATAGATCTACTTGGAGAGACAGCAATACCACTCTTGGGAATATACCCAAAAGATGCTCCACCATGTCAAAGGGGCATGTGTTCCACTATGTTCATAGTGGTCTTATTTGTGATAGCAAGAAGCTGGAAACAACCCAGATGTCCCACAACAGAATAATGGATACTGAAAATGTGGTACATCTACACAATGGAATACTACTCAGCTATTAAGAACAAGGACATCCTGAGTTTTGCAGGAATGGAACTAGAAAAATATCCTAAGTGAGGTAACCTAGACACAAAGGGACATGCATAGTATGTACTCACTAATAAGTGGATATTAGAAAAAATGTACAGAATACCCAAGATACAGTCCACAGAACTCAAAAAGGTCAACAAGCTGAAGTGCCCAGGTGAGGACACCTCAGTCCCACTTAGGGGGTAGAAAAAAATTACCAGTGTGGGGGGGAGGGACTTGGGAGGGAAAGTGGTCAGGGTAGGGGATTGGAGGGGGGAACTTGATCTGGTATTGGGTAAGTGAAAAGGACTGAAGCCCTGAGGGCCAGCAGAAGGAATGGAAACATTCAACCTCAGGAGATAGGAGATTGGGAGGACCCTCCAGAATGCACCAGAGACCTGGGAGGTGAGAGACTCTTAGAACTCAAAGGGAGAGACCTTAGATGAAATGCCCAACAGTAGGGAGATGGTTCTTATAGAGCCCACCTCCAGCATGAAGACAGGGCATCAAATGAGGGAGGGTGTTGCCATACTCATAATTGTTCCTGTCTGAAAGAACTGCAGGGATGGAAATGGAGAGGAGCTTGAGGAATAGAAGTGCGGTGACAGGCCCAAGGTGGGACCCAGCTGAAGGGGAGGTCCCAAGGCCTGACACTATCACTGAGGCTATGGAGGTCTCCCAAAAAGAGACCTAGCATGACTGCACTCCTGAAGACCCAACAAGTGGCTGAAAGAGCCAGATGCAGATATTTGAATCCAACCAATGGACAGAAGCTGCTGACCCTTGTGGTTTAATTAGGGAAGGCTGAGAGAAGATGAGGAGGAGGGCAACCCTGTAGGAGGACCAGCAGTCTCAATTAATCTGGACCCCCAAGATCTCTCAAACACTGAACCACTAAGCAGGCAGCATACACCAGCTGATATAAGGCCCCCAACACATATACAGCAGAGGACTGCCGGGTCTGTGTTTATTCAGAGATGATACTCCTATACCTCAAGAGACTGGAGGCCCCAGGGAATTTAGAGGTTAGGTTAAGTGGGGACATCCTCTTGGAGACAGGGTGCTGGGGAGGAGGTGTGGGATGTGGAAGAGTTGGAGGGTGGACTGGGAGGAGAGAATAAAATCTGGAGTGTAAAAAATAAATAAATAAATAAATAAATAAATAAATAATTTTTTAAAGGGAAAAAAAGAACAAAAAAAAAGTTATCTAACTGGATAATTGGGGCTTTAAAGACACCCATTTGAGACATCAAATGGATGAAGTAATACTTGCATATCAATATATTTAAAGATTTCAGTATATGTAAATCATGCATAGAAAATTAGATTTTTCTTCAAGCAAAGCAACTTGAAGTCTATAAACCCAATAAGCATATAAAAATGAAGATTTTGAGTGTTCTATTGTGTTTCTATTCTTTATCACAAAACTGTCAAACAAATGCTCTACTTTCAGAAAGGCAGATTCATTCCATTTTAAAGAACGAAAGCTAGCTATATAGACATAATCCAGCTTCTAATCTGGACTCTCAAAAGTTATATCCATATTAATAATCTTGGATGGCTCTAATAGTGTTGTTACTATAGACCCAATTGCCTAGGTAAGTTATATATTTCTTCTGCTAATTTAAGTGTAGTTAACAAAATTCATAAAGCTGAGATGAATGAAACTTCATGGTTCCAAAACAAATCTCATATTATTTCCTCTAAATTTTCTAATTTCTTTTAAATTAAATGAATATTCTTATAGCATTATCTAGAAAGCAGTGACTCTTTTAAACATTTTCTTTAAAAGGAGTCCTAATTAGTAAACAACATGATTTATTATTGAAGTACTTACTACATTCTTTAACTGTATGATTCTCATTTGTAAATGAGTTTTTTTTTTTTTTTTGAGCTTATTGAGACAATCTTACTCTGTAGCCAGGCAGGACTAGAATTAACTTTGTAGCTCAGCCTGGTCCAGAATTCATGATAATCTTTCTGCTTCCAGTTCCAAAGTGCTGGAATTATAGGTGTGAGCCACAATACTTGGAAATGGTTTTCTTTTTGTGTAGAACTATTTTAGGGCATAATTATATAATATCTTGCTATAAACATAACTAGATAAAATTAGTATATGGAATAAGATAACTCTAAAGAAACCTTCAAATTTTAACAGAACTGATATTGGTGATTTAATCCAGAGCAGTTTCAAATCAGAAGAGCAGAGGGCTGGAGCACAGCACTGTGTAAAGTGCAGTGCTCCCACCGAGCAGTTGTGTGACTATCTAGACTGCATTTCAGCCCAAATTCCCAATCAGAACTTGTCATCCACACTCTGCATACTTCAAGGCATTTGAAAGAACTATTTTATCCTCACTCCGTGTGTTTATTTAGTGTCCAGTAAAAACTTATTCCATTCTACCCTAGGTGAATTAAGAATAAGGTTGCAAATGCCCTGATATATATCCAGGGCTTTAAAAGGCATGTAATAATCTCTTCCTAATCCAGCCCTATTTTTCCATGCAAAGAAATTAGGGATCAATGTCACTTATATGTAAACCCAATGCTGGCCTATATCTCTAATTGAATCTTATAGAATCATTTAAATGAATCTTCTGGCAATAAAACAAATATTTGAAACTTTCTTTGTGGTTATGAACAGGGATTATAAGGATTGGGTTTTGATTATCCTCAATATCCTGTTCGGTAACAATGCCAACACTACTACTGAAGTTCATACAATCTAAATCCTTATTTACTATTTCGTCAAATACAGTATCCCTAATTCCTACCCAAGGGGCTATATAATGCTATATCCAAGTAAAGTTCTTTGGCTGAAAGTTAAATAGATTGATTTGTAGTAGACTGACCTATAGACATGCAGTACCAGCACACTGTCTGGGCTCATCAGATTTCCTCCTTTTAATGCTACTGTCCCTGAGCACATCCATTCAGACCATATGGTTCTTATTCAGTTTGTGAATGGCTTATTCAGGCAAACATCCAATAGCGGTAATAGCAATGTCAGACCCCCCAGGACTCACACAAAGATCAGTTTTTAATTTTTTGGCCATATTTCTTATTCCATCTGCTAAATGTGCATGGAACAGTTGTGGAACATTTGTGGAACCGCGCCTCCGGGCAAGAATCCCACAACTTTTGCAGCCAGAGTTTGACAAGACCATCATGGACCCAATCCCCAGGCTACGTCTATGCTATCACTCAAGTGATATTTCTAACTCCTCCCTTTAAAAAAAATCTATCCAGACAACTATGAACAGCGTTGGTTTTATCCACTTGCGTGGATGGCTAGATTGGATATAGGTTACCTCTTACTCTTTTTGATAAGAGTAGTTTTGAAACTCAAGGTTAAGATCATAATTTGTGGGTACTCCATTTCTAAAGCCATTTGTATGCTGTGGGCATCTACTGCAGCTGGTTATGAGGTTTAAGCCCCATGTAATTCTCTCAGTCCATTATCACATCAAGTATGTAAAAGACTGTTTGCTCTTCTGTTAAAGTTGCCATTCTTTTATCAGTTTACACATACATACATATTAGTTCAGTATTCTGCATACATTGACTTCTTGCTGTGATTTCTTACCAAACAATTGACTGCTACATGTTGATAAACAAGAAATTCATTTACTTGCCTACCTTATACAATACTTAATTCTGCTTAATTTCTATAGCAACAAAATACTGCTTTTTTTCAATACACACAAATTGTTATCAGAAGATAAATTAAAATGGAAGGATTTTAACTATGAATTAGAAAGCACATAAGATATGGTATGAAATTGTTGTGTAGTGTTGGGTTCTTCAGTCTTTCATCTGTAAAATGATGTTAAAACAATATCTGTTTCACTGAGGTTTGTCAGTAGGAAAAGGGAAACATGTATCTGGCATAGTATAAGTACTTTTAAAATAGTATTACTGCCATCAGTATTATTGGGAATGTCACCTATATTTACATGGCTAGATTAAATTAACCACAAAGTTGATCAGAATAATTGAAATTTCCACTTTAATTTTGTTACCAGGACTAGGCACGGTTTTTCTTCTTTTTAGTCAAAATTCTGAGTCCTGAGTTCTCATTTAATTTCCAAATAAACATTTAAATTTCAAATAAAAGCTCTAAGTCTAAAATCTGTATTTAGTAACAGTAAACACATAACTTTTAAAAACAAAAATGTATACAAATAAGTAGTAAATATAGTCAATGAGTTAAAAAGTATTCAGCCCACTCATCTTTGCCTTTCTTTTTATTGCTTTAAAATAAAAGGTTAATTTAGTTCTCAAAAGTCTTTTTCAAAAAAAAAAACAAAAAACAAATTGTGTGTGTGTGTGTGTGTGTGTGTGCCATGCACACATGATGTCCTATTGTTCTAGGACTTCATACATGCCAAGTAAAATATTATTTCACTAAGCTCTCCTCAGCAATCCCTCACTTTAAAGCTTGTATCGAATAGAGTCTTACGAAGTTGCCTAGGATAGCTCAGAACCCACAGTTCCCATGCCTCACAAATAATGGTGATTACTGCCATGTGCCATCATCACCCTTCATGAATTCATTCATGTTGACCCTTGGAATGACATTGTTTTGTTTGTTTGTTTGTTTTGAATTATTGTCCTTCTAGGTAAGAATATGCATTGAGTTTTTCCTACTCACAGAATCATTCACTTTAAGGTTTGTTAATACCATTCCTAAAACTATCCATAATTCACAGGGAAAATGACTAAGATGTGCTTTATATATTAGCTTTAGAGGATGACACCCACCATATTGACTTTATGACAGTACACTGTTGTATTGTGAATAAAATTGGCATCCTGCTGTACTTATAAGATTCCTAAGTAGTTTCTCACGGAGTCCAGGTTATTCTGTGGAAATATGACTGGTCTGGGAGCTAGTAAGGTCTAGGAAGACAAACTAAGGCCCAACAAGGAGCTCTTGAGTCCAGAGCCATCCTCTTTCAAATGCATTTATTAAAATTATTCAGGTTTCATTTAAAAAAAAAGGATTCTGAAAGTCTACTAAATTAAGAATGTAAGCTTTAGCCAAGTGGTGGTGACACACACCTTTAATCCCAGCACTTGGGAAGCAGAGGCAGGCAGATCTCTTGAGTTCAAGGCCAGTCCCCGCATACAAAAATAGTTCTAAAACAGTCAAGGCTACACAGAGAAACTGTCTTGAAAGACAAAACACAATGTAAGCCATTAAGAAGGAAATGTATTTCTGACCTGTTTTCTTCACACTGTTTTATCTATGCTTATTCATGTTTAAGAATAATTCTGACTCTATTTACTTAAATAACTTAAATTCAGTATTGTCTCCTTAACCTTGTAAATGTTTTCTGAGCATCCTACAAATATGTAATTTCTAAGAGATATTCAGTCTTCATTACACATATGCATAGAGCTCTATGATATAATAGTTAAAGGCCTCCTTTTAAGCACAGCACACACCACACACAAAAATACTAAAATGTGTTATCAAAAAAGTGATTAGTGATCTTGAGCCATGTATATTCACACTCATAGTACTCATAGTATAATAACTAATTTGTGAAGATTATATAACTTCAGAAGGATATGTTTACTTGCTGCCCCTTTCTGTAGTGCTAGGAGTCAAACCAGAGGCCTTATGAATGCTAGGCATGTATTCTATCTCTCAGTTACATCTCTAGGCCATGAATATTTAAAGACAAATACTTTCCTGCTTAAAAAGTGAAGTTAAAAAAAAAACCATCAAGTCTATTGATAGTGCTATTCTAGGAGAAGAGAAACTGTAATTCAGGCCAGACCGTGAAAAGAACAGTCAATCAGTGAGTGGCTAATAAAGCAACAGATCCCCATTGTGGCTTCCTCCTTCACTTGTACATTTCTTTGCAGATGGATGTAAATTGCTACTTGTCCTTGACAAGGACTGGCAGTCCAAAATAAACCTAGACTGTTGTTTCAAGAATGTGGTTCCTAATATTTTCTATTACTTCAGTGAAAAAAAAAAAGCAAGAGAAAGAATTTTTGTAGTGTATGAAGGTCTCTGTATTTTTATTGGCTACTTACAAATTTTGAAAAAAAAAAATCCCTAATCCTTTAAAAACGGCCTTACCAATTCTTATATTTAGCATAATTTACCAACATTTCCAAACCCAGCATGGAAAAGTCATCAACATGGCACTAGGTCATGGGGCCTGAATGAAGCCGTCAGCAAGAATTAATAAACTGTGACAGCTGCCCAAAAACTTTCATTCTTTTTATTTAAATATCCCACTGCAAGCTGAAATTCAGTGTGATCTTTGTTGAAAGTAGCCAAGCTCACATGGAAGAAAGCAGAACAGAGAAGAGATGACAAGTATTAGTTATAAATTCACGACATAGAATAAATTCTAGAATTTATGTATATGACAATTCCAGAGAATTTTTTGCAGTAGTATATAACTATTTTTTCTACCTGTTTAAGCAGCTCTATTTTTCTGTAGAGCTGAAGATTGAGCCCAGGCGTTTCTACATTTTAGGAAAGTGCTCAGCATTTCAGTTATATCCCTAAACCTGCATGAACAATTCTTAGAGAAGATATTTTTAAAACTCAGACTAATATAAAGTAAGATTATCTAGCCATAATTTCCATGTCCAATAATGTGTTTTGTTTTATTTTGTTATTATTCTTTTATATGAAATTGACACAGAAAAGTTAACTCCTATTTCATAAATAAGGCACATTTGTAGATATAAAGATAAGACAACTACCACTTGATTAGAAATACCTTATTTCAAAATACATCTTAAATGATATAGATTTCCAGTGTTTAGACATCAGCACTGGAAATTGATCAGTTTAATCTATGTGCCAAACAGTTAACAAATCACCGGTACTTACCCCTTTGTCAATATTCCCAGTCTGACACAGTGTCCCCTCAGCAGCTGGAATACTGTTGGTGACACAGCGGTTGCTTTTGCTGAGGCACCAGAGCTCTCTACACACTTCCTAGGAAAGAGGGCAAAAGCAAGTTGATCAGGGATAGAGGATGAACTCATGTGCATTTCTGGCAAAGAGCACATAGTTATTCAGCATCACTTGCACCTGCTGAAAAGAGGATGCAGGGTGGTATTTTCTCAGATAATTTCTTACTCATGTAGCAGGACCACTAAAACTTAAATTTAATCTTGATTTAGTAGATAAAGTAAATCTTACTATTTAATACTAATGAGAATCTTTTCATAAAAGTATAAGTATGTCATTAATATGGGAGAATAAGAAAAAGGAATACAGAGAATTTTTATGTGTAAAAATATATATTAGCACAAACAACAATTACTAATAGAATATTATAAGGTAAATATTCCTTACACAACATTCAAATAAAAATTATCTTAAAACTTGGTAGGAGGGGAGAGAGGCAGAGACATCAGACGTACTATAGGGTGGGTAAGAATTTAACATAAATGTAAAGAAAGATAAAATACAGTTGAAGGCTTTTCGTAATCTAAAATCTAAATTTTGTATGTCTAAGAATTATCTAGAACTGCTACTTTCAGCGTCTCACAATGGCAGGGGAGCGTTCATACAGTCCTACTGTTTATGACATTTGAGGTGCGTCCAGCCACCCTTTCTCCAGTTTCCTGACTCAACAGAATTATGAGACTTTTCTAATACTGACACTATAAGATAATATGTTAAGTTATAAGATTCTAAACTATCTATGTCTAAATAGTATGTCTCTGTAAACTGATATACTTATTTTTAAAATTAACATTAGATAAAAATACTCAAAAATGCTATCCTTTACATGTGATTATAAATTAACATCACCATCGTTGATTTGAGCTAGAATTATGAATCAAAATATATTTTCAATAACATATAATAAAAATATATATAAACTAATATGTAGCACTTAATCCTTTTGCCTTTATGTCTCAAGTGATGTTTTAACTCTCCAGACACAAAAGAAATCATGTGACATAGACAGGATTGAGATGTAAAGCAGTAGACTATGGAAACTGGTGCCTGTGCAAATGGAAACGCCCACAGTATACTTTTGTACATTCCTGGAACTCTTTTGGGTTTCAATTAGGGTTACCTCTATCATGAGAAGGTGAACTACAATATATATTAGGCTTTAAAATGCCTAAAAATTGGGGGCTAGAGAAGCGGCTAAGCAGTTAATAGTACAGTCCTGAGTTTGGTTCTTAGGACCGTCATGGCAGCTCACACTCATCTGTAACTACAGGTCTGGGCATCCAGTGTCCTCTGGCCTTCATGGGCACCAGGCATGCACATGGTACATAGACATACATGCATCAAAACACTCATACACACAAAATAGAAACTAAATTTAAAAACCTTAAATATACTTAAAATTGTAACCTTTATTTAGAAACTAGTGAACTAAAATAAAAACATTAGAAGAACATCCTTATTAAGTATTATATATTCTGATATTAGAAGGGATCATACTATCAACCTAAAATGTTCCTTTTATAATGAAACTAAATAATTATTCTTCCTTGTTCTTCTTACAATGCATTATTCAGTTCATTCTTTAGTTTAATATTTTCAAAACAGTACAACTGCTACTATTTAAAGGTTTTATAATACAAACCCATGTGTAAAAAGGTCTATACAAATTCAAACAAGTTCACAAAGACACATTTAATAGAACAATATATTTAAAATTTGTAAAATAAATTTTAAAACAATAGTTTTAATATCCTATTCTTTTTGTTAAGTATCAATCTTACTTTAGACAAAGGTAAAAGAAGCCTAAAATGTATTTTATACATAATCATACAATGAGAATTCTACTATTGAAGAAGACAATACTCAGAGCATCCATTAGTAAAACATACAGTTTAGTTGTGTTACAGAAACGTTACTTCTTAAAAGCCCCTTTTGAAAAAATCTCTACCCAAAGTGGCAGGTGAGGTACTTTTTTTTCACAGTTGTAATATCAAAAATGACAATTCAGCTTTCTTCAGTGTTTGAAAAACAGATTTCTTTCTAAGCCACTAAGACAAGCTCTTAGGAGCTTGTTCTTTAGTGGCTTCCTGAAGACCTACATTTTGCTAGGAAATTAGCGACATCACTACATGAAGCAAAGGGCTGTAAATCCACACTGGAAAATACAGCTGACTGTCACAGAGATCACCAAACACTGTTACAACAGAATCCACAACTGACATTTAATCTTGGGGAAAAAAAGTATTTGATACTGAATTTAGGAAGATAAAGTCAATACAAGAAAAGCTCATGTCAGACCAAGTAAGTTCTAGAATACTGGCAACATATTTTGATAGACCACTTTCCTTTGCATATGAATATTGATTACTGAATAAACTCTTTCATGAAGGTTTCAAACTGTGATGAAGTTAACTATAGGTTCAAAGTTTTGTATCTCTTGAGAAATTTCTATAAAACAAAGATCATACTTGTCAAATTGTTTTTCCTAAATGAAATACTTAGTGATAGGTACAGTTAGTTGATGGGAATAATGTTTTTTCTCCAGCTTAGTTCTAGAGCAACATTCTTCTTTCATGTCTTTTTTATTCCTGACAGAAGTTCAAGTTTATCACAATTCATTTCATGACTTCTCTACGTTGAATACGTCATTGCCTCTGTGCTAGGGTCTTCTCTAGTATCTTAAATTTCAGAAGACTCAGGAAAATATGGTATTCTGCTGGTCCTCAAGTTTAAGAAAGGGGAAAGAAATATCAACAGCTCTTTGAAGAGACATTTCTGTTAATAAAAAGTGAATGAGAGTGAAATTTGAGATAGAATCTTTAATTTCATGGTGTCAACTACAATCTGGAGGAAGATTGCCTGGTAATAAAAAGAGTGACAGTGACATTCCCTTTCCATTTGCAAATACTTTTTGAGAACCTACCACATCAGACATAATGATAACATACTTTCATGTAGAGTCACAGGCACCAGGGAAACCTGTTCTTTTAAACTCTCTGATAAAACTAAAGAAACAATATCAATACAGACCATATTTGTCATGACACTTTCTTTCCTGTATGTATATTTATGCATTACTTGCGTGATTGGTGCCCATAGAGACCAGAAAAGTATATGAGATCCTAAGTTGCAGACAGTTGTGAGCCTCTGTGTTGGTGTTGGGGATAAAATCTGGGTCTTCTATAAGAGCAGCCAGCTCCCTTAGCCACTGAGCAATCTCTCCAGCCCTGATACCACATTTCCCCCCAATTTTAATGGATCATAATCATTTCTTAGGTTTTATTGTTTTTTCCTTTGTCAATGTTAACTAGAGACTATAATTCAGAAGGCAGGATGCATATGCTTACAGCATGCTTTACAAACTGTTCCTATAACTAAAACAATCATATTCTGCCAATTTGGGAACAGAAAATTTTCTTGCCTCCTAAAAATTTGTCCAACACCCACTATCCAAAATGTGTTGGTTAATGTTGACTTAGACAGATCTATGTTCTTGCCTGTGCTGTGAATCCAATTTCTTTTTTGACATAGATCCTTAAGTAATTAACTAAGCAAAGAATTCTTTTTTCTGAATTTATACTTTTTTCTAAATATATACTTTTTCTGAATATATACTTAATTTATCCTCATTTTAAGTGAATATACAATTCTAAACTTATATTACTGTTATCCTAGCACTTGAAGATATTATGATCACTAATAACTCTAATGCTATATTTAATGCTTTCAAGAATTTGAAGATTTATTCTAGTGCTGCTTCTTTGCCCTATCTGTTGTTTTTTAATCTACTTCAGATTCATGCTCTGAGAATTTGTACTTCTCTTTGATTCTGGTTCCTTTAACATACATCTGTCTTACCCTTCCCTATGCCTGTTTAGCATAAATTAAACCTTCTCTTTTTAAATGCACATCTCTTACCTGTCTGTCACTGTTTCCTTATCTTTTCTCTGGAGATGAAGACTGGCTTCATGTTCACTATTTGCTTGTGCTGTTTGTTAGTCACAGCCAGTCTGTCTTCAGTGAACACATTTTTGGTCTTTCCTATGCTATAGCTTTGGAGTTAGAGACACACTTTTGTCAACTGCTTTTGTTTCTGTCACATATTTTGAGGTTTTCATCCCACCAGCTTTCAAGTAGATTTATTTGCTCTGTAGCAGGTAGTTGATAAAAATTGCTTTGTTCTCTTGTGAGGTAAAAACTAGTGCTCCAGTTTCTTAAAGTAAGTTATTTTTCACCCAGATATATATATATATATATATTAGCTCAACTAAATCCCTTCGGGCACTTCCCCCAGCATCCTAATCTACTAGTGCTTTGCTATCTAAGTCATGCATCTCATTACACTTCCTTCCTACAGCTCTGTAAGAGCATTTGCATGCAATAGAGATCACTTTAATAAAAACTGAGAATGAAACCCATTCGTCTACCTATTTTTTTAAAAACTAATATGAAGGGTAGAGTAATCTGGTTAGTACCCATCCCACAGCACTTTTGCAGTGAACTCAGTAAACTTCTCTTTAAAAATCAATACAAAAGGTGCATCTTTTTACTGTTTCTTCACCTGCACTCATGACTTTAATAGAATCTGGGTTTTAGAAATGAAGCTACCAACCAATTTACTATGACCAATAAAGGAAGCTCTTTCTATAGAATTTTCAAGTTGACTTTTAGGTCTTTATATGTCTCGTGATTCCTCTATAATTATAAGAAGTTTGCCTGCTACCTTGAAATCATAATCAAGATAATGCATAACTGTCTACTTTGGGAGAAATTTTAACCTTTTGCTATGTTGGATCATCGGTAGTAATTGTATAACAGTCTTGGTGTCAACATTATACTATATCAGTAGCATTATCAACATCTGTTTACAACACCATCAATATCTGTTTGCAAAGAATGATGGCCAATGAAGGGAGCAAAGCCCCCAAAAGGTCAGAAAAAGCATAAGCAAAGGGAAAGTGGAAACACTAACCCTATAGCCTAGTTTAATTCTAGATATATAAACAACAACAACAAAAAACACCTTCACGTAGTACTTGAAGAGAATAACCCCATTGACTAGGTAATGTAAATGAAAGAGATCTCAGCAAGGGAATAAAACAAACAAACATGATTTAGAAATTCTAGCTAAATAACCACTAATTTGCAGGTATTACGTTTATTTATTTTTAAAGATGTATTTATTTCTTATTTTATGCATGTGAATACACTGTCCCTATTTTCAGACACACCAGAAGAGGGCATCCGATCCCATTACAGATGGTTGTGAGCCACCATGTGGATGCTGGGAATTGAACTCAGGACCTCTGGAAGAGCAGTCAGTGCTCTTAACCACTGAGCGATCTCTCCAGCCCCCTTGAAGGTATTTTAAAAAGAAAACCAAATAGTTATAAAAATGAAAGAAAACCTGGAAGACCCACAGTTAATGCAAAAGTACTCACCTTTAAGCCTACTTATGACTCTAGACTAGGATTTGTCTTTGAATTTAGGGAAAATAAAAACCAAAGCAAACTTGTAGCAATTATATGTCAAGTAGACAAATATGTTTGGATTCTAGAGACTATTGAAGTACTAAATATTTCAGTGACTTCTACTATGTAAATCCATATTAAAACTACACTGTGCAGTTTACCTTAAGATATGGTACAAATATTTACCTTAAGATATCTAAGAGAACAATTCTATTTTTCTTAATACACACATTATATATTTAATACTTAAAATTTCAGTAATTAATCTGCAGATCTTCTGCTTTAAAAATTAGATTTCTGTGAGTTTTGATAATGTTTTTTAGAGAATAAAAACAGCATTAGTTTTAAAAGTGAACAAACACTAAACCCAAACTACTTGAGCTTATTTTCTGCAAACTTTTCTTATATGTGTTTCTCAATATGTTTTTCATTATTTCAGTGACATTATCTTCCAATTTCTCTGCATCAAGTTTTAAAAATTATTCAGAGCCCAAAATATTAAAAAATACCAATAAAATACAAACAATTCTTAATGATAAAGCAATAATGACTTGAATCTTAATTTGTAGTGATAAAATAATAAACAAAATAAGGTATGAAAGCATTAAAAACTGTAGTCTGTAGAAAATAAGACCCTGTTGCTGAAGACAACAAATCCTTGGGATACAGAACACAGAGAGATCAAGCTGGAACTGAACTGGAAGCCTTCTTTTGGGATAGCATTCACAGCGCAGGTAGATGCTATACAAGCTGTTGAGGTGCTGGGTAGAAAAGCCATCCATAATCATCTGAAATCATAGACCCAGTTAAGAACCTGGTGTGCTAACAAGAGTAATTTGCCACACAAGATAAGCTATGTTGTGACTTTACAATTCCTTTGAGGGTAGACAGCGGCTTGTTATTGAACCTAAGTCCTGTCAACGGGAGAAATGCATAGCTGTAAGAGTGTTCTTACAAGCCCTTCAATGAGATGGGGACTGTTCCGAATGCAAGTCATATAGACTCCAGTAGGGAAGGGAGCAGTAAACAAAATGAAAATAAATATTATATTAGAAAGCAATAAACACTAATGAAAAACAAGGAAAAATTATAGGAGTTATTCATGTGAAAGCATAAACATGAATAAGTTTAAGTAAGTTTATCAAGATAGGCATCATTTAGCTAAAAGTAATCTAATAAGCAAAGCAATTATGGAATAATAATTCCATAATAATAACAACACAATATAACCCAGAATTACTGGGAGAAGATTTTGTATAATTATCAAACAGCAGGCCTGTGTCAAGGGAATTTCCACTTGCATAGAGTTAAGGAGACCTTGAGTCATCATGTGGCTCAGAATCTTCCCATTCTCTCAAAACACAGAAGATTCATCTCCTACTACTTGTGTAGCAGCTCTTCAGGAATAGAAACACAAAGACAGATGTTCACAGAAAAGATGGGAACACTGATTGAATGGATTCCATGTGCCCAGAGAGGAATATGGAATCTTTTCGCTTGCTCTTGCTATCTGAAGATTACAGAATAATTAAACTGTTATTCACTGAAAATGCTTCCTAAAAATGAATAAAATTTACTGATGTCAAGTTGACACTATAGGTAAAATGCTGAATAGATTTCTTTTTGAATTTAAAAGTTAAAAACTTTATGTTCTGGGCTGGAGAGATGTCTTAGCGGTTAAGAGCATTGACTGCAACCACTGCTATTCCCAGCAACCACATGGTGGCTCACAACCATCTATAATGGGATCTGATGCCCTCTTCTGATGTGTCTGAAGACAGCTATAGTATACTCATGTAAATAAAATAAATAAATCTTTAAAAAAGTTTATGCTCCATTATAAAACCATGTGCTAGATAAAGTGTTTTCATTTGTGGTTGAAATATCTTGTTTACTGGTAGAACATCATTCAATAAAATAAGTAGTTAGAATTTATACCATACTACTAAGGATTTAAGAAATCACTCCATATAAACATGACAATATTCACATATAACAAAATTATACACAAATTAAACAAAGCTATGATTCCTATAAAACTTCTGAATCTTAAATCTACTTACAGATGAATAATCACCTTCACAGTTAATAGTAAATTATATACTATGTATTACTAACCTATATTACATTATTAAGTGTTATCTGGAAATTGTTGTTTAGAAATGATTTAAAGTAACCAAAGGAAGAAATAAGGGGCAAAGACCAAAAAAGTCCTAGTCTAAAGATCACCCACACATATCACAGAAGCCTATATGTGAATTTCTTCTATGTTTAAATACTATTGTTGCAATCTGCCTTCTGTCAGTTTAGTCTCATGATTATTTTCTAATTAAAGAGGACTATTGAAAATGAAAGAAAAGTGAAAAGTGCAAGAAAATTGGTTTAAGAGATTCTACAGAGCTTTATAGGAGTTTGTTGCTCTGAACGAGCAAAAAAAAAAAAATTCTGGAGACAGTGGTTCAATGGTTCTGTTGTTTTATTTGCAATATCCTTATTCTAAAAAGTGCCTAAGGTATCCTTAGAGTCAGAGTTGGCAGATATATGAAGATAATATAGTAAGGATCTAGCTTTACAAGCTGCATTTCTGTACTTGCATCTTAACTTAAAGACACACACACACATACTTCACAGATAACAAACAGGGAGGTCAGAGAACAACTTGCAGGAGCTAGTTATCTCATTCCATCATGCAGGTTCCAAGATTAAAGCCAGGATCTTAAGCCTAAACTGGCCTCTAAATTTTTTTTTTTAATAATAGAAAACACGACTGGGGATGCTATTTAGATAGAGGTCCATCTTTTTTCATCTACACAGGGCTCTGAATTTAAACCCAGAACCACATAAACTGGGTATGATACTAAATGCCTATAATCCCAGTAATGCTGTGTAGTAAATGCAGTAAAAACATGAAATGCTGTCAGTGATGGTGGTGGGGGTGAGGGTGGTGGTAGAAATGTCATCATTCCAAGACTTCACAATTTCAGATTTCAGACATCTGGGGATTTATGTCCCCAAAGAGTAATTTTAGAGATGATTTCTCTCTGAAAAGACGGCTATGATGAAGAGTTTGAAAATTTTACCGACCTGAGGAAAACTAAAGAAGTGTTCTCCTAAACAAGATGGTCTAAAAGAACTACAGGGACAAAATATGGAGATGAGAGGAAGGAAAAGGCAGTTCAGTGACTGTCCAACTGGGGATCTACTTCATGGGGAAACACCAAGCCATGACACTATTATTGATGTTTTGATGTGCTTACAGACAGGAACCTATCATGGATGTCCTCTGAGAGGCCCAATAAGCAGCTGACTGAGACAGATGCAGATATTTATACCCAACCATTAGACTGAAGTCGGGGACCCCTATGGTTGAATTAGGGGAAGGATGGAAAAAGCTGAAGAGGAGGGCGATCTCACAGGAAGACCAGCAGTCGTAACTAACCTGCACTTCTGGAAGCTCGCAGACACTCAACTACCAACCAAGTAGCACACATGGGCTGGTCCAAGGCCCACGTATATACATATTCAACAGAGACCACTTGGTCTGGCCTCAGTGCAAGAGACTTGAGGCCCCAGGGAGGGGAAGACCTGGTATGGGGGAGCACCCTCTCCAAGACAGGAAAGGAGGAATGGAATGAGGAATTGTGATTGTGGGAGGGGGAACTGGGAGGGAGGACAACTGCTGGACTGTAAATAAAAGAATTTTTAAAAAGACGAGAAATCATCAAAAAAAAAAAAAGAAAAAGAAAAAGAAACACCTACAATCTTTATCTTCTTAACAGAATGTCTATGTAGAAGCAGCAGACATGACAGACTCAAACCTT
Source organism: Apodemus sylvaticus (assembly GCF_947179515.1). Classification (NCBI taxonomy): domain Eukaryota; kingdom Metazoa; phylum Chordata; class Mammalia; order Rodentia; family Muridae; genus Apodemus; species Apodemus sylvaticus. Next base: position 56,431,555 of record NC_067487.1, read on the forward strand.
TATGTGATTTTAATCTTGGAGTGCACAAATTACACTGTACTTTTATTTTCCCCACCTATAAGATGTTACAAAGTCATTATAAATTTTATCAATGTACTCTAAAGTATCTCATAAAAAGGCACTTTGCATCAGTTAAATATCACTGCACATGACTTATAGATCATATTATGCAAATGTCTTAATCTATATATTGTACTGTGATATTCTGTTCTTTGTATTTAAAACTATTATACACTTTATCCTGCTAGATGTTATGGATAGTATGAAAACAAAAATAAATATTATGGAATGAAAACCGTGGAAAACTGTGAGCCAAATAAAATAGCCAACTGTGATTAACAGGTATACAACTGAATGCATCCACTAGAACTCACTAAAACCATGGAGCTGGTCAGTGGTAACTCTCAACTACTACTTAAAAGCAAATGTGAAAGGGCTGAAAAAAATTATAACTTAGCAGTTATGGTTCATTCTATAAGTGGTTAAAATCTTCCCCGAAGTCATTTCAAGACAACTGTTCTCCGAGTCATGCACCAGGGTGTGCAGGGCTCACCTTGTCGCGCGCTCCTCAGGCACAGCTTTCCCTTCAGCTAGCTCATGAGACACCACTTACTTCCCTGACTGAAGTCCTATATTCAAAGATTGAATTAATTTCCAGAGTAGTATTTAGAATTGCCAAAAATGTTAGGGAGATATAAGATAAAATGCAGTGTAAACTGGGTATAATAATTATGTGAACCCAATTATTTAGATATGAGTTCAATGGGTGGGAAGGATTTTAAAGAATCTACTAGAGAACAAGAATCCTAACTGGAAATTTATAATACAATATAAAAAGAATATAAGAATTTCATATAGTACATCAATCTAGTGAAACCATTTTTTTTGCTGCAAAATAAAATAAAAAGGGTTTGTGAGAAAGTATAAATATTATAGTGCTAATATCTTCACTATGCTTTCTGATTTTATTTTATTTCTGTTACAGAAATGTATATGAGTGTAACACAGAAAGAATCAAAAAGCAGAAAATTGTTTCAAAATTAGTACTTGTCTCATTCCTATTAGCCTGGAATGAGTAAGATTTCCAGATTAAGAAGAATCAACTCAACTTTAAATTAATTTGTTCATCAAAAAAAGCTTACATCCATAAACCCCATAATGTAATAATAATAATGACCATAATAATAATAATCTACAATAGCAGTTTATGGATAAGTTCAAACATATTTTCCAAAATAAAAGCTAACAGGTAGACTGCCTCACTGACAGAAATAAGACCCACTATGAGGGAAGTAGAAGGGCATCTCTAATCTCACTGACTCACTGAGTACATGTAGTAATTGTGATTAATACTTGAGTGACTTTATTTTACAAAAACAAAACAAAACAAAAAGCCCTTAAGAATAAAAGAAACTAGATCCATTCAAAACTAAGACTTTATAAAGAAACTCAAAAAGCCAAAGTTTCACCTGGGGCTTAACGTCCCAGATAATCACAATCTTGAAAGGACAGCCAAAGTCTACAAAGAATAACAATATATTTGTCACCCAAGAGATTTTCTTAAATTGCCTTCTATTGTTCCATGCCCAAGGAGAATAATTAGTAACACACAGTGTGTATATAGTCTAATAATAGCTGTGGTAAAACTTAACTCCTTGTATTGTTATCACTTTTTAAGAACTCAGTCTATCTGTATATACCACAATAAGAACCAAGCCTTGAGATTTGGTTTTTAAGCCTAAATATTTTTTTGGCAAACAGACTGATATTTTAGAATCCTATTTTTTCATTACACACATCCCATATTAGACACCAAAATATTTATAAAATTATAAAAAGAACTTAACTATTTCTAATATGGTACTGTGACTTTTTAAAGCAAACATTAAAACTCATGGTGTCTACACTTTTTTCCCATGGCTATGTCCTGTTTTTTCATTTTCGAGCTATTGTCACCTTGTTCCTTCTTGGTGGTATTGGGAATTGGGCAGTGGATGAAGCAACTTGAAATGACTCAGTTATAGCTAGACTGAATTTTGGTAAAGGCAAGAACCTAGTAAAAATGCCCTTTAGCACAGTTATAAGAATGCTAGGAAAAGGAAGTAGACAGATTTATTTTTTTCTTTCTTTCATTTTTTTTTTCCAGACAGGGTTTCTCTGTGTAGCCCTGGCTGTCCTGGAATCACTCTGTAGACTAGGCTGGTCTCAAACTCAGAAATCAACCTGCCTCTGCCTCCCAAGTGCAAGGATTAAAGGTATGCGCTACCACTGCCTGATGTGAGGTTTTTTAAAACAAAACTATTTTAAAAGACAAAGTAAAGTTGACATCATGAGCTCAAGAGTCAAACAAAAATAAAAGAATGATAATTTACTAAAATTCTGTTTGCTTTCTTAACAAAAATATTGTGAATCGTGTTAATTTAGTATTATTCAAATATTTAAGATTAGAAATTATAATATATAAAAAATCAGTGTCCAAAGCATTACATAAATTAATAATGCTTCTAAGGCAAACTAGGTTCATCATTATCCTACATGAACATGTGTTAGAAGAGAACTTTTACTGACTGAACATAAGGACTAAGACCTCTTACCCCGTATTTGCACTGGCGGGATGTTGCTCCATACTGGAAACGACATTGCTCATCGGCATCATACACCTGACCTGGGGCCACGGCTGGGTAAAGAAAGTCACGCTTTGGAGGCTCATTATCGAGGCAAGTGCCACGGCCTGAACTGTTCAACATAAAGCAGCAAAGGAAATTAGGTACTCTGTAGACTATTTCATTCAAAATTATGAAACCATATGTTGAGATTTTTGTTTTAATAATTTGATGCATGAAAAACAACACATTCTACAAATAATCATATAGCAAAATAGAATCATTTCACTGACATCTGAATGAGAGCTCCAAATTCTTTTTCTCCAGCTCCACAAAGCAATGGAAGCATCTCAGACAACAATCTGAAAATGTCATGTTGGCTTTTAAAATGCTAGTTTAAAGTAGTTCTAAAGGAACCAAAATAATTTCATATTGCTCTAAGTTTCTTGTTTGTTTTCATTGAAAATATAACCACATCTGATAGTACAATTAAAACATGAATTGTGGAAAACTAAACAAAAATATTTATAGTTGTAATCATAAAAATTTAACTTCTATATTTCACCCTTACATAGAACACAAGTGCTACAGTAAGACATGTCACTAATTAATAGGCTGAATGACAGCTAAGGGCCAATGATCTTGCTCACAAACACTAGAAATATGTAGTCTTTCAGAGATTCCATATTTCAATTAGGGTCATCAGAACTAGAATACAGGAATGTTCTTTTCTACATAATTTCTGCTTTAAAAGTATGCCTTCACTAAAACATAGTATTTTAATTCAGTGGAACAAATAACATAAAGATTGCCAAAATCCAGACAGAATACCTTAGTATAAAGAGCTTTGCTAAATATAATTGCTCACTTTTATTTATTCAGTGTGCGTAGAACAGGACAGATGCTTTTTTACTTTCACTTCCCATGTGAGTTAGAATTTTTAAAGAATTCCTGTGCCAGCACTTAACATTTTTTCCAACATTCCTGACTATTGTGCCAGCACTTTTGCTTTTTCCCCCAAATCTTTTCCATCCACTTTGCCAAAGGAAAATAACTTCACAAGTTGAAGTTCCTCAACTATTATTTAGGACAGCACAAAATTTAATTTACAAACAGGGAAGAATCATACAAAACAATGAGTTTCAAATTCACCTGCAAGTTTTTTATACTCCTCAAATACAAAAGTTAACTTGTTACATAACAATGTATTTTCACAGCAGCAAATTAGTATCTTTAACACCTGAAATGCACTCTTCTTAAGGGGACCCAGCCCAAAAGGATATAAGATTGTCTTCCGTGCTTGATGCTCCTCTATGTTAGTTTTTAAAGAGAATAATGAGACAATAATCCTGCACTGTCAGAGACAGGCTTTGCCATTTCAAAGAGCACTGTTCAAGGATTGTACTTGTTCCTTTCTGTTTTAAGTTTAGAAAATAGCATGTCCCTCAGCAAGCACATTTATTGGTAGATGAATTTTAAAAATAGCACTTTCAATATTATGATGTACAAACTTTAGCCAAGTAAGACCCAATTAGGAATTTCAAAAATATATTAAAGTTAATGACGAGGGAGATCATATTTGATAGTACAATAGTAAAAATATGACTATTTTGATAATGTAGAATATTTATGTGAAGACTGAATTAGAAAACTGATTCTTCCAAAATGTAAGTTTCATCTTCATTTACAATAAAACTATAATTGTGAAAACAATTAAGTATATAATAAAAATAAGTAAATATTACTATAAATCAATAGAAAATATATATACTGAATAATTTACATAAAGACCTTGAACCTTCAAGGTTATTAATACATATCAGTAAAACAACAAAATATAGGACATAATTACTTAACTGGAGCCAGGACAGAACCTAATACAAATATTATATACAGTGACTTTCAGAAATACAGAAAAGGAAACTAAAAATTTCAGAAATAGAAGTATATGAATCTCAGAAGAGAATTTAAAGATAGAAACATAGAGGAAGTTACTCTTTCCTGAGGGCTGGCTTAATTTTGAAAAAAGCAAAAAACAATCATTTCATCTAAAGTTCTTGTTTCAAGGTATAATGATCTTCTAGCCAATGTTCATATGCTTTTTAACACTTAGATCAGGTGAACACTGCCAGGCCTTCAGAGCCAACAGCACCAAGCAGGAGTGAGGCCTGGGGCCAAAACTCTTGCGATTCGGAGAGTTGGTCCCCAGAGCATCTCCATGGGTCAGTTCTCTGGAAGCACCTACTTCTTTTGTATTAATAGCTAATTAAATAGCTAGACAAGATCAGTTCTTTGGGTTGAGTACATTTTATAGAAGATTAAACCCCTCTATCAATAAAATGCAAAGGCAAAGCATATGTGTGTTTTTAAAGTGAGCCTGTGCTTAGGAGCACCATATCAACAAAGGCCTTTTGAAATGTGCTGCCTCCATCTGTACACTGCAGCATGGCTTATCAGTCAAGTGACTTGAAGTGAAGCATGTATCTGTGCAGATGATTAACTTGTTTCCCCACCCCACATGCTTTCTGTGTGTACAGACAGCATTGTTCTCCTAACCACCACACCTGTAACACAGCAAAACTTTGATGAGTATATTTGAGGAATGTGACAATTTTGACATTTTAACTCTTAACTGAGATTAAACATTGCAAATATTTTGCTATATTGTGTTAGTCAAATTTGTCTACTGTTTTCTAGGTGCCTTTTCTACTACTTTCAGTTAAGAAAAGGCTACAGAGCATAATTATTATTAATTGACTCCTAAAAAGAGCAGTAATTCAGGATATTATGCTTCTAAGCTATCAAATACCATTATGAAAATAGTATAGATACGGACACAGAAGGAAAAGAATATGGATCTATGTGATACAGATTTACCTCTACTTGAAGTTCTCTCTCTCTTGTGTGTTTGTGTATGTGTGTGTACCACGTGCATGTGCACATATATGTGTTTAACAAAGAAATTTCTGAGCACTCAATTCTAAAAAACGTTTCCTCTGAGTAACTGTTGTGGTTTCAAATGTCTTGAGGTAAAGTCTGAGCTCTGACTTTACACTAGCAGCCCTTCTCTCTATGTTACCTCCATGATAGTGAATGCCTATGGGCAACCATGTGCAAGGGTGCACACGTTGGAGGTCAACGTTAGTGTCAAATGCCTTCCTCAGTTATTTCCGTCTTAGTATTGAGACAGTCTCTAACTGTTTTAGGTAGACTGGCTGGGCCATCTCACTCCAGGATTCAACTAGCCCCAAGCCCTCTACATACACTCTGTGACTACAGGTATACTCCACTCTTCCTGGCCTTGTCGTGGGCTCTGGGATCATAGGTGCTCATGCTTGCACACCAAACACTTTACCCACTAAACGACTGGTCTCAATCTCCGTAATGCTGTGACCCTTTAATGCAGTTCCTCATGTTGTGATGACCCACAACCATAAAATTATTTCGTTGGTACTTCATAACTGTAATTTTGCTACTGTTATGAATCGTAATGTAAATATTGAATGTGCAGGATGCCTAATATGTGAACCTTGTAAATGGGTCACATGATCTCCCCCAAGGGGGTCACAATGCTCAGGTTGAGAGACACTGCTCTAGGCTATCTCCCAATAATTTTTAGTATTATTTTAAGTTATCATACAAACTAAAAAGTTTCATTGCAATGTTTTCATACATTTCATGCTTTGCTTTTGCTTACTTTCCTCTAATATATATCAGCTTAAGAATATATATTTTTGAGGAACACTCCTCTACTGCTGGTGGGATTGTAAGATGGTGCAACCACTTTGGAAATCAGTCTGAAGGTTCCTCAGAAAACTGGGCACATCACTTACAGAGGACCCTGAAATACCACTCCTGGGCATATACCCAGAGGATTCCCCAGCATGCAATAAGGACACATGCTCTACTATGTTCATAGCAGCCCTATTTATAATAGCCAGAAGCTGAAAAGAACCCAGGTGTCCCTCAATGGAGGAATGGATACAAAAAATGTGGTATATATACACAATGGAGTACTACTCAGCCATTAGAAACAATGAATTCATGAAATTCTTAGACAAATGGATGGAGCTGGAGAACATCATACTAAGTGAGGTAACCCAGACTCAAAAGATTACCCATGGTATGCACTCACTGATAAGTGGATATTAACCTAGAAACTTGGAATACCCAAGACATAATCCACATATTAAATGATGTCCAAAAAGAATGGAGGAGTGGCCCCTGGTTCTGGAAAGACTCAGTGCAGCAGTATAGGGGAATTCCAGAACAGGGAAGTGAGAAGGGGTAGATGGAGGAACAGGGGGAGGGAAGAGGGCTTATGGGACTTGCGAGGAGTGGGGACCCAGTAAAGGGAAATCATTTGAAATGTAAATAAAGAATACATCGAATAAATAAATAAATAAATAAATAAATAAAAGAATATGTATTTTCATTGATTATGAAAATTCATAATAAATCAACCCATATTTATATTTCCAAAACTCACTGCATTATGATTGGAAAGTAATTTTATATACACCACTTCTAATTTAGTAAGCTTTTATTCAGAGTCCCAAAGTCAACCCTGAAAATAAGAACAGGAATCAAATTTCAGTCTTCCACTAACATTTATAGATCTTCATACAATGTCTTCCTGGTTTTGTTTCCAGAATACATGCGATTGAAAGTTTATTCCTACTAAAAATAGGATATAAAGACTACAGCTTTAGTCTATTCAGTGGTGTTGCATGGTTTTAAGTGGGACTTCCAGGTCCCAGGAAGAAGAGAAAGAGCAGCCGCAGGGTGAGAGGAAGGGCTCTTCAGACCAGGCTTTGGAACCAGGAGGACACAAGACCCATATAAGGTCTTAGGGCAACCAGAAACTGCGGCCTCTGCCACCAGTGGATGGCTGATATAGGTTAGCTGGTAAGTTTAGGGCTAGAGGCTTCTTTGCCCAGCAATTGTGTTACCTGTCAAGTTTTAAAATAATAAAGTGTTCTAGTGTTCTTCTTCCTCAGAGCTAAGGTAGGCAAGAGAAAGAGAGAAGACAAGGTGACTGATGGCAGCTTGGTGAAGCAAGCCAGGAAGGGCTGGGGGAGCCATTGCAGCTCTCTGGAAGGCACCTGCTGGCCTTTGGTGCAGCTCAGCCGGGAGCACACCCTGGGCAAAGGAGGAAGCATGTTTTTAAAATTACACACAACACAGTGGGCCAGTCTGAAGGACATTTGCCTAAGAATGACATCTTACAGCGCCTTAACAACAGCGACAGGTGTAATTTATGCCACCCATTTTTTTTCATCAAGGTATGTTGATATATGAGTTAAGCGTGATGTAGGTTTATATCATTTATAGCAAGTTAAATGTCTTTTATCTTCTTATAAGTAGGTTTATCTTTTTGTTTTTTATGAAACTAACAATGTTTCAACTAAATATAACAGTGTAATGACATAATCAGGCAAGTGCAAACAAGTATATAATCTAAAGTCCTGTCATTCACTGTGCAACATGGATATTTGAATAAAATTAACTTTGGGTTTCAAATATACAAATTTTGTGCTGTTAATGGCTTACTCTATACCTACTCTCTATATAACTGCACCTTATCAAAGATACACATGGCTAGAATGAGGGTCACAACCTGTCACATCTACTGAAGGAAACCCTGTTCTGCCAGGTTATTTCTCAGATACTACACTTCTTTTGGGAGGAGGGAGGCTCCACTTAAGATGTTTTCCATTTAATGGAGTTATGTTAACCTTCAAAAGCAACTGTTAGAGAGCAACTGTGACTGCTTTGGCCATCTTGTCCATTACACATTACTTCTCTCACCCCTCTTCCTAGTTCCATTCAGGCCTAACAATGCAACTCAGTGCATTCAATCAGCTTCCACCCTGGTGTGAAAGAGATTCTGTATATAACTTGAAATAACAATCAGTTGTGGTAAAGCTACCTGAGAGTTCAATCAATTTTACAAAATTTAAATAGTGTAAAAGATGACTCATGAAGCTTCCATATCTTTTAGAAAGGATACAAAATTGCTCTGAACTACTTCTAAGTGGTTGGGAATGAATGGAGACATGTCCTAAGTTACAGCTATCTGCTTTTCACAGCCTGGTAAACTAGCCCATAGTCAATGAGTTAAGCCTTCATACCAGGTTGATCTTTTTGTATTTTCTAAATAAGTAAATAAGGGAGTCCCGCAGGCAGATAGGAAAGACACTACCTGCAAAGCCGTCTTCGGAAAACATCAGAAGCTGGCATAACACGTCCATTTTAACGGAAATAGGTTCTTTATTATTTAATCAGGACGGCTTCTGGGCGATTCATGAACCACTTATTGAATCACCGAGTTTAAGAAATCTGAAAAAAAATATTGGGAGTTGGTAAACACCATCTCCTGACTGATCAATAGCACCTAGTGTTGCAGAATGACATGAGAGACTGTATTCTAGTGGCATTTTAAGGCCATGTCTTTTTTTTTCCAGTTAAACAGTGGATAATGGATTTCTATAAATCACAGAAGCTCATTGTTAAGTCTTCCATCACGCTTGTCTTATACACTCTCTAAGTAGAGGAAGGTATGTATGTTGTTGACTGGGTAGTAGTTCCTTAACAGTTATTCTTTCAAGGTTTCTTTTTCTTGAAAAGAAAAACTAAAATAAAGTCCTATGAACCTTTTGAGCCAACTACAAAACATAGACGTAAACTTAATCATTGATCAGAATGCAAAAGTCTCTGGATTTAAGTAAAGATACGGATACAGATATAGATATATCACTTACAGCTGTTAAAACAACTAAGCTCATTAAACAGGAAACAGAACAAAGACTTTTGAATTACTATTTTATCTTTGTGCTCCAGTGAAGTGATTTTTTTTTAATGAGGCTAGTGTTTAAAATCCTTTATTGCTTGGACAAACTATAAGATTTAGTTACTTAGTTTATTATTAGAGAGGGAGACCTGATTTTTCTTCCAAGCCTTTTTTCTTTCTTTCTTTTTCTTTTCTTCTGTCTTTTTTTTAATCACTTATCCATTCCCTAGTGGTTTTAACTTCAAGCACTTTCAATTTACAAAAGAATCCTTGTTATAAACTATAGGATAACTAAGCTCATTAGAATCCTGTCAACATTCATTTGCTTATATATACAAAATACAGGAAAGAATGAAGATTATATAATACCTTTGAATTAATTGCTTTAATTAATTCAATGGACTGCTATAATGCAAATATTAATAGTTCTGCATCTCTTACCAAGCCAGTGGTCATTCCCTTGTATATCACTAGGAATCTAGAGAGTTCCTTTTGTAGTGTCTTAACAGCCATGATCAGTTTCAACTATACAAGATGTGGCAGGAGGTCCAAAGTAGTTCATATATCTATGCTTCTTAATGTTTTTTAGTACATAAAACACACAAAAATTATTGTGTTTATTAGGTTGTACTCCTTGTCTTTAGTATACAGAGCTGGTACTAGCTAAAGAGCTATATAATCGCCAACGGGACAGAAATAGAATACAGAGGGGAAGAAATTGAAAATTTAAAAATCAAGAGGACTACCATTGAAAATACACAACAAATTCTGAGCATGTTACACAATGTGTCTTTATAATGATAGTGATTAATATATTAATCTGAAAACAAATGCCAAGACAAGAGAGAAATTTCAGATCTGGTCTGATTTCTACAAGAAAACTTTAATAGTGTTTATAACTTATGTAAATGAACTCATCCAAAACTATCTTTAAAAAGATGTTGTCAGTGCTTTGTATTAAAAATTACCAAATATATAAAATGAATTCTTCTTTTTTTATAGTACTTCACTCAGTTTAGCACAAGGCTAATATTATATATATCATATTATAATATTATATAATATTAGCACAAGGCTAATAATATATAATATTATAATATTTTCTTACTAAGATTAAAAATTGTCAGTCCATATGTAGTTGTTCAGGACAATATTTTGAAATTAGTTCCAAATTGAATGATTGTACTAATATATTTTTAAGGTCTATTTTCAACATTCATCTTTTGATTTTTGAAACAAGATCTGTGCTGGGTAATTAAACTTTCTTTTCTATATAATTATAAATTCTCAGGTTATATGACCTGGCTATTATTAGTTAAACAAACTTTTAAGACTTAATTTTATTTTATGTAAATTGTCCTAATTTAAAACAGCTAAAGTAATGGTACAGCAATAAACTATTGCAACTTTAATATACTTAAAATAGTAATGCTTATAATTTTACTAAATATCAATTGATTTACATATTATAGCCTTGAATACCTCTAATGAGATAAGCATTATGATTTAAATTCATTTAAAAACTCAGAACCTGGAGCTTAAAAAGATAAACTAATATTTAAGGCCTCACAGAAAACAATAGTCAAGTACACTGGGTTCTAAAATCCAGTGTGAGAGTACACATGAGTGAGCTGAGCAAAACTCTCTTCCTAAACATAGTCGTGCTTGTGCCCAATCCCATTTATAACATGCATAGGACCAGATTCTGGGAATTGAGATGGAAGAACCATGAAGAAACTCCCCAGCTGTGCAAAAGATGGACTGCGTAAACTGTTTCACATACTACTCCCTTCCTGGATGCTTATTTAGTTGTTGCTTTTATTCATCATTAGTAGATGCTTTGATACTACTGAAGAATTCAGTTTCTCACAAACAGCATCATACTGAATTACTGAATTAAAGTTTAAGTTATTCTCTATCAAATTATATGCATTCAAATTCTTTTTGAAAACACTTTCCAATTTACTGAAAACTTATAATCACTCATTGCATCAGTTGAACTTCTATTCTCATCTCACTTCCAGCTTATTCACTATTTGTATAAGACCTGGAAAATGTGCCACAATGATTTCTTTTAATAATGTGTGAGCAGCCCGAAATGTAAAAAGCTACTCATACAAAATGTGAAGCACTACACATTACACTTCCCACAATGAGTTACTTCTAGAACAATTTATCATCCCTCTCCAGAGATTACTTACTCTAGAAAGCTGGTGATATAGTCTCTGCTGCAGGCAGACCAGGAAAAGGGATTGGTATTTGCAGTAATATGAGCTGCCATAAGTTTTGCTGCCTCATGACCTTTCGTCCCACAAGAATTTCCAATTCCATCATGGTTCATACCAAAACTGTTTTAAAGGGAAAGAAAACGAAGAGACATAAAAGAAAGAAATAAGAAAAATAAAACAACAAGCCCATTAGACATCCAATATTTCCTTATTGGGTCATTTATTAGTTACATCAATAGTCAGCTTTGATTAAGATGCACCAGGCCTTTAAAGCAATGTAGGATTAATATTAAAAAGACAAAAGAATTATTCAATGATACAATGTACGTCTGAATCTCTTCCCATTTGTCATGTAGTCTCACATGTTGTGAATATCACATGATTCAATTGCTCCTTCAGCAGAAAAGGGCATGTATGGTAATATGCATTTCACAGTTGAGAAAACTGAAATTTAGCAAAATGAATGATCCATTAATCTCAAGACACAGTTAGCATATCAAATGATACCCAAGAAAAGGGAAAGAGAGGGTCCTGGCTCTGAAAAGAGTTGATTCACCATTGTAGGGGAGTACCAGGACAGGGAAATGGGTGGGGGGGGGTGATTAGGAAAAAGGTGAAGGGAAGAGGGCTTATGAGACCGATGGGGGTGGGAGGGACCGAGAAAGGGGAAAGCATTCGGAATGTAAACAAAGAATATGGAAAATAAAAAAGAATGATCCATTAAAGATACTGTTAAATTTTTTTTACATAACTTCACATTTACATATTAGTAAATGTATTGAAACATTCAATACAAAAGAATTACAGAAAAAGACAATGATTCATTGAAGTATAAGTGAAGGCCAATCACATAAGCCTCTTTTTGATGAGCATTGGGGAAAGAGTGTAATACATAATTGTATCCCTTTGTGTTTTCAAAATACATTTTTAAAGCCCTGGCATATTTAGAGATTGTGGCTTTTCTTTGCCATGAGCTCCATTTTTCAAAGATTTCCTCTCTTTGGGCTAATATCCAATATATACAAAGAACTCAAGAAGTTAGACCCCAGAAAACCAAATAACCCTATTAAAAATGGGGTGCAGAGCTAAACAAAGAATTTTTACCTGAAGAACTTTGGATGGCTGAGAAGTATCTTTAAAAATGCTCAACTTCATTAGTCATTAGGGAAATGCAAATCAAAACAACCCTGAGATTTCATGCAAAGTTGTGTGCAGGAAGTAAGAGAAACAAAGAGAAGATAGAAGAGAGTATCCAGAGCCCTCAATTGAAACAAACTGCCTTCCCCAAACACTAACATTTATCATTCTAATTTGACTTCAATACATCATTCCTTAAATGATCTTCTAGGAATAGTAAAGTCGAATTTCAAGTCGAAATAGGTATAGTCAGATCCACACAATCCAGTACAATTAGTTTAAATGTAAAATTCAAGAAACTTTAATATTCCTTCTGTGTAAGGCTGACACTTCAGTATTAATCCACGTATTATTCTTTTCACAAGTGATAGAGTTAAAATTTACTTCCTTTTAGGTGGAGTCTTATTAGTGACATGGTGATAGGCACAAATAGCTTTAAGGGAACCAGTACTGGCACGCTACTAAAAATGCATAAAAATGCAAGGTTCTACTTTAATGTCATATTTCTGTCATCTCACAAAACAAAGATATATGTTTCATACAGTCATAATACAATACTACATTACCTTGGAGTACACAAGTCCGGCTGCCAAGAAAGAAGACAAATTGAAACGTTTGGTGTCAGAATTTGAAAAAATAATCAATTTGATATAGTATCCTGTCTAGTACTAAACCTCTTTTCAAGTAGGGATCCCACCTGTCCTTGAAACTGTGGTACTATCTGTAGAGGTAATCCAGCCTATAATAGACTAGGAGGAACCACCACAAGGAGACCAGAGACATATAAGCTCTAGGGCCTTGCCTGTTACCCACAAAACACATCAGGCCGCCTTCAGGAATGCTTACATTTGCAGAGCTGCTTCAGATTAAACCAAGATATAACCACTTGGGTTTAAGATAGCTACACAAACGACAACACAAGAGGGTAATGGAACTAAAGGAAAACCTTTAGAAAACCCTCTAGTTTCACTTGCTCTTCATTACCTTGGAAAGATCATACCCTGGGGGACATACAGCAGAGCAGTATACTGTTTGTTCCTCCTAGATTTGAAAATAGCTCTGAATGTGGATTTTAACAGTTTCATGGGTCACTTTGCAAGAACTTGACAAAGAACTACTTTTGTTAACAAATGAGGCCTTTTGTTTCGTTTCTTGAGACAGGCTGTCTTTGTGTTTAGTTTTAGCTCATCTCACACACATGATCTTCCCATTTTCATCGACCAAGAGATAGGATTAAAAGTGTACACAATTTTTCAGTTATTTATTTTATAGTTTCAGATATGTATACTACATATGGACAGTGCTCACCTCCTACCTCCCTATAACTCACTCCCACTCTCTATCCTTCCCACAGAACTCTCCAGCAAGCTCATACTTGTTCATCAAACACTGTCTAGTAACTGAAACCTCTAGCCAAAGGATAGATGTGTAAACTGGGATTATAGACTTGTCATCTCTCTGTTTACACCATGCCTGCTCATTTGCATTACACTATTAAGCTCTTCATATGGAGATGCTAAACATTTCAGAAAAGATTTTTTTACACACAAAAAAGAAAGAATGAAACAAAGAAAGAAATAGAAAATGAAAATGGAAAAGAAAAAGAAAAAAAAGAAAGAAAAGATTTGTCCAAGATTATAATAGAATGCTAATTGACTACTTCGCCTACCTACTCACTGGAACAACTGTCTATCTTCTTTGCCACCCTTGTACTTTCTTATTGACTCCAGTACTTAAAGTCCCTCACCCAATCCATAGGGTTAGGGCATTCATACAAGATGATGATGCCAGCTAGAACTCAGCCCTCTCTGAATCAGTGGTAATGACCCATTAGCACAGGTAGTCCAGTGTTTGCACATAAGAAGAGAACCTTTGGAAACTGTCCATGCATGACTAGTGGACAATTACAAAACTATGGTTTGCTGAGGAAATTAATATAAGCTGCCTGACTATGTCTGGTTAGTACTAGCTTCCTTTGACTTAAGTCAGCTGGATCAAAATAAAGTTTTAATCAAGAAACCTTGTCTCTCTTGTTCACATTACTTAGTCTCATTTCTATTATTTCTATGCCAGAAAAAATCAACATCAATTATCACCATTATTTTCCATGTTCTGAGGAAAAAACTTACAGCTATCCACAGAACTCCTTAATGAACAAGTTTTTGACTATATCTTTATGTAAGTTCCATTTTAATTTTAATTATGGTTAGTGTATGTGTGCATGATGTGGACATGAACAAACCATAACACATGAGTGTTCAAAAGTGAGAAGACCATGTTGTGGAGTTGGTTTTCTCCTTGAATGTTTACATGGGTAAACTTACTGAAGTTCTTTTACCTGTGAAGCTATTCAGTAGACTTTATCTAAGTTCCTATTTGATAAACTAAGCTCATAAAAGTATTATAATGTAAACTGAATATAATATGTTTAATTAGTTTTCAAAGTTTTCTTTAAACAGACCCTTGTTGATTATACAGAAGAAAATGATGGAAGCCATGCTAACTTAATTTTTAAAAATGAGGGTTTGTTTATGATATGAAAACATACTTTATTAGACTATTATCATATTCATGCTTCTACAGATTTTTGATTTTTTCATGAACAAATAAATATATTTCTGGTATTCAAGGATGGTAAAGATACTTACAAACATTTTAGAGCACATTAAAAAATTGACTTTTAAATAAATTACATGATCATTTCAGCGGTTATAAAAAAGCCATTGTACAATTTGGCAGTTTTTTTTAAATATTAAAAAGTTGCAACAAGGGGCTGGAGAGATGGCTCAGCGGTTAAGAGCACTGGCTGCTCTTCCGAAGGTCCTGAGTTCAAATCCCAGCAACCATATGATGGCTCACAACTATCTGTAATGAAATCTTATGCCTTCTTCTAGAATGTCTGAAGACAGCTACAGTGTACTTACATAAAATAAATGAACAAATCTTTAAAAAGTTGTAACAAATGCTGTCTGTGAGCGACAATAAAGCACAATCCAGTGCAGAGACCATGAGCTCACCCCTACATCACACTGCTGAAACTTGAGTGCTCCGCAGTCATGGCTGAAGATCAGGAAGAACATCTGCTCTCCTCACTTTCATTCAACAGAAGCACTAGAAGTCTTAGCCAGAGCGAAGCTCTTCATTCTTATGCCTTGTACTACTCCATGCAAAACTACAGTGTCAAGGGCAAAGGAATAAGGAGTGGTTGTGAGATGTAGCTTAAAAATGAAAATAAAATTGACCCAATGAAGTTTGCTCAGCAGATTAATTTAAATATAAGTAGTTTATCTTCTGTTGGAAATTATGAATTTAAAACAATAGTTGCTAATCCAACTTTTCTCCCCAAAGAAATGAATATTTATTCTTTAATTTTTAAGTATAATTTTTATCTCTGGGTATAAATGGGTATGCATTCAAGTGTGTAGGTTCGTTATATGTGTGCCACAGTATGAATTTAAAAGTCAAAGGACATTGCATTGAATCTGTATAGTGCTTTAGGCAAAATGGCCATTTTAACTATATTGATTCTACCGATCCATGAGCATGGGAGGTTTTCCCATTTTTTGAGGTCTTTTTCCATTTCCTTCTTCAGAGTCTTGAAGTTCTTGCCATACATATCTTTCGCATGTTTGGTAAGAGTCACCCCAAGATACTTTATACTGTTTGTGGCTATTGTGAAGGGGGTCATTTCCCTAATTTCTTTCTCAGCCTGCTTATCCTTTGAGTATAGGAAGGCCACTGATTTGCTTGAGTTGATTTTGTAACCTGCCACTTTGCTGAAGTTGTTTATCAGCTGTAGGAGCTCTCTAGTGGAGTTCTTTGGGTCACTTAGGTAGACGATCATGTCGTCTGCAAATAATGATAGTTTGACTTCCTCCTTTCCAATTTGTATCCCTTTGACCTCCTTATGTTGTCGAATTGCCCGAGCTAGTACCTCAAGTACAATATTGAAAAGATAAGGAGAAAGGGGGCAGCCTTGTCTGGTCCCTGATTTCAGTGGGATTGCTTCAAGTTTCTCTCCATTTAGTTTGATGCTGGCTACCGGTTTGCTGTATATTGCTTTTACTATGTTTAGGTATGGGCCTTGAATTCCTGTTCTCTCCAAGACTTTAAGCATGAAAGGATGCTGAATTTTGTCAAATGCTTTTTCAGCATCCAATGAAATGACCATGTGGTTTTGTTCTTTGAGTTTGTTTATGTAGTGGATTGTATTGATGGATTTCCGTATATTGAACCAACCCTGCATTCCCGGCATAAAGCCTACTTGATCATGGTGGATGATCGTTTTGATGTGTTCTTGGATTCGGTTGGCAAGAATTTTGTTGAGTATTTTTGCATCGATGTTCATAAGGGAAATTGGTCTGAAGTTCTCTTTCTTTGTTGGATCTTTGTGTGGCTTTGGTATCAGCGTAATTGTGGCTTCGTAGAAGGAATTGGGTAGTGTTCCTTCTGTTTCTATTTTGTGGAATAGTTTGAAGAGTATTGGTGTTAACTCTTCTTTGAAGGTCTGGTAGAATTCTGCACTGAAACCATCTGGTCCTGTGCTTTTTTTGGTTGGAAGACTTTCTATGACTCCTTCTATTTCTTTAGGCTTGGGATTAGTTCTATCTTTTTATATTTGTTGAGGTCTGTCTTGTGACCAATTATATGGTCGATTTTGGAGAAGGTACCATGAGGTGCTGAAAAAAAGGTATATTCTTTTGTTTTAGGATAGAATGTTCTATATATATCAGTTAATCACAAGTACCAAGATTTTAAGGACTACAATTCACCCTTTAGAGATGCAGAAAAGAAATTAGTAACACAGATTCATTCTATCATCTGTCCCAAATTAGGAGGCTTTATCACTTCTTTGGGGCACAATTCTCCTCAAATGACTTGACTCTAATGGTCATTCCCTCTTATGAAAGCTCAGCTGAACTACTGTATCTTATATTACATGAGGAGAGGTCTTCATTCAGTGCATAGGGATCATTCAGGAGTCATGAAAATTATGTTTTAATACAGCATCAAGATTTTTAAGGAGTAAAAACTTAGATTCGTCTATTATGAGACTATAGTATTTAAAGGAATGTGATATGGGCAAATGGAAACTTTTAAAATGACAATGCCCAGAAGAAAGCTAGAGAGATGCTTCAGTTGATTAAATGTGATTGCTGGCAACCATGACAACCTGAGTTCAAATCCTCAGAACTCATACAAAAAGTTGGGTGTGAGGTTGATCAATGGAATCAAATTGAAAAGCCAGAAATAAACCCGCACATATATGGTCACTTGATTTTTGATAAAGAAGCCAAAACCATATACTGGAAAAAGAAAGCATCTTTAACAAATGGGGCTAGTCTAACGGAATTTCTACATGTAGAAGAACGTAAATAGATCCATATTTATCACCCAGTATAAAACTCAAGTCCAAGTGGATCAAGGAACTCAACATCAAACCGGACACACTAAATCTCATAGAATAGAAAGTGGGACATAACCTTGAATGCATTGATACAGGAGACAATTTCCTGGACAGAACATCAATGGCTCAGGCTCTTAGATAAACACTTGATAAATGGAATCTCATGAAACTGCAAAGCTTCTGTAAGGCAAAGGACACTAGCAATAGGACAAAGTGACAGCCTACATATTGGGAAACAATCTTCCCAAACCCTACATCTGGCAAAGGGCTAATATACAAAATTTATAAGAAACTCAAGAAGTTAGATACCAACAACCCAAATAACCCAATTTTTAAAATGGCATAGAGAGCTAAATAGAGACTTCTCAACAGAGGAATCCTGAATGGTTGAGAAGCACTTAAAGAAATGTACACAGTCCTTAGTAATCAGAGAAATGTAAATCAAAATGACTGTTGAGATTCCATCTTACACTGGTCAGAATACCTAAGATTAAAAATACCATCTGCTATAGAGGATGTGGAGCAAAGGGAACACTTCTCCATTGATGGCGGGAGTGGAAACTTGTACAACCATTTTGGATATCAATTTGGTGGTTTCTCAGAAATCTGGAAATAGCTCTACCTCAAGAAGCTATACCACTCCTGGCAATATACCCAAAAGATGCTCCATAATCCCACAAAGACACTTCATCAGCTATGTTCAGAGCAGCTTTATTTGAAATAGACAGAATCTAGAAACAACCTACATGCCACTCAACTGAAGAAATAGAGAAAGAAAATGTGACACATCTACATAATGGAACACTATTCAGCTATTAAAAACCAAGACATCATGAATTTTGCAGGCAAATGTATGGGACTTGATAATATCATCCTGAGTGAGGTAACCCAGTCTCCAAAAGACATGCACGTATGTACTTGCTTACAAGTGGCTATTAGCTTTAAAATGAAGGTAGCATGTTACACTCCACAGACTCAAAGAGCTAAACAAGATGGAAGGCACAAGCAAGGATACTTGAATCTCACTTAGAAAGGTAAATAAAATAGTCATAACATGTCAGGTGCATGATGAACTAAAAATATTGGCAACAAAGGGGAAAGAGAAGAGTTTAACTCAAAATCCATTGCATCACTAATCAGAGACCTGGTAGTGGTGGTCTAACTGAGGTAGATTATAAAATAAAGGCTATTTATTAAACTGTATGTTGATGGCTAAGAAAAAGGCTATCATGTATGACAAGACATGGATATAATGTTTTCCTCAAATATCTTATGTATAGATTAAATTATCTTTTCTAATATTTTAATTTGAAACCACATTAACAAAGCAACATTTTCTCACATATGGTAATTATATAACCACAAAAGATATTTTATTTTAAAAAGACATCTAAAAAGCACCTTATATGTAATACCCTGTTCTACTTCGTCTTACATTATATGAATAATTAGTTGCCAAAACTGCAATATATCTTGTACCACAAAGATATGATGTCCTCTTGATTTTGGTGAAAGATTTTTACTGTTTTTGGGGGTAGATCTGTAAAAGTAAAAATAGTCAACACAGCTGTCTGAATATAAATTTAATCTGCATTATCACATATAGTCTGATGCAAATCCCACTTTTATATCAAATTCAATGTTCAGAATCCAGATTTATATACAAATTGCCATGTTACATAGAAGTAGAAGGATAATTATTTGGGAACATGAACAGGAGGGAAGGAGGAAGGTGACAAGTGGGACAATGAACTGAAGGACAAACAAGAGCCAACTACAATGTAAATTAAAATGTCACAACAAGCCACATTTGTTGGTACACTAACCAAAAACCATGTTTAAAAAGTGCCTAGTTGGGCTGGAGAGATGACTCAGTGGTTAAGAGCACCGACTGTTCTTCCAGAAGTCAATTCCTCACAACCACATGGTGGCTCACAACCATCTATAACAGGATCTGATGCCCTCTTCTAAAGTGTCTGAAGAGAGGAATGGTATGTGTATATATATATATATATATATAACAAATAAATATAAAACAAATAAATCACTAAAAAGTGCCTAGTTTAAATTTCGCATTTTTAATCTGAAGATAACCATGTTGCTAACACCCCAACCTCACATTTTGTTAGTGAATAATGGTACTTAATACTATTAATCATTAAATTAAATGTATATAGTGTATTTGGCACATGTTTTTTAATTCTGCCACTAAAGGAAAGAAGTAAATAAATATGATCATTCAGTTATTCAAAAGATTCTAACATCACACGATCAAAGCACTGTTTCTGCAGTTATTTAATATGATAGGTTTGTTTTTTTATGTAACTTTTTTCCCCCAGGGATGCTAATTCAAACCTATAGTCTCAGAATTTGTGATGTTAAGCAAGAAGACTATTGGGAGTTTGAGACTATTTTGGAAAAAATAGTTCATTCCAGGCCAACAGTGATAATCCACCTGAAAACAGAAAGAAAGAAAGAAAGAAAGAAAGAAAGAAAGAAAGAAAGAAAGAAAGAAAGAAAGAAAGAAAGAAAGAAAGAAAGAAAGAAAGAAAGAAAGAGAGAGAGAGAGGGGGGAGGGAGGGAGGGAGGGAGAGAAGGAGGGAGGGAGGGAGGGAAGGAAGGAAGGAAGGAAGGAAGGAAGGAAGGAAAGGAAGGAAGGAAAGAAAGGAAGGAAGGAAGGAAGGAAGGAACGAAGGAAGGAGAAAAAGAGGCAACTTTTTTATTTTTTTTTTATTTTTTTTTATTCGATATAATTTATTTACATTTCAAGTGATTTCCCCTTTTCTAGCCCCCCCACTCCCCCAAAGTCCCGTAAGCCCCCTTCTCTTCCCCTGTCCTCCCTCCCACCCCTTCCCAGTTCCCCGTTCTGGTTTTGCCGAATACTGTTTCACTGAGTCTTTCCAGAACCAGGGACCACTCCTGCTTTCTTCTTGTATCTCATTTGATGTGTGGATTATGTTTTGGGTATTCCAGTTTTCTAGGTTAATAACCACTTATTAGTGAGTCCATACCATGATTCAACTTTTGAGTCTGGGTTACCTCACTTAGTATGATGTTCTCTAGCTCCATCCATTTGCCTAAGAATTTCATGAATTCATTGTTTCTAATTGCTGAATAGTACTCCATTGTGTAGATATACCACATTTTTTGCATCCACTCTTCTGTTGAGGGATACCTGGGTTCTTTCCAACATCTGGCAACTATAAATAGGGCTGCTATGAACATAGTAGAGCATGTATCCTTATTACATGGTGGGGAATCCTCTGGGTATATGCCCAGGAGTGGTATAGCAGGATCTTCTGGAAGTGAGGTGCCCAGTTTTCGGAGGAACCGCCAGACTGATTTCCAGAGTGGTTGTACCAATTTGCAACCCCACCAACAGTGGAGGAGTGTTCCTCTTTCTCCACACCCTCTCCAACACCTGCTGTCTCCTGAATTTTTAATCTTAGCCATTCTGACTGGTGTAAGATGAAATCTTAGGATTGTTTTGATTTGCATTTCCCTAATGACTAATGAAGTTGAGCATTTTTTAAGATGCTTCTCCGCCATCCGAAGTTCTTCAGGTGAGAATTCTTTGTTTAACTCTGTACCCCATTTTTTAATAGGGTTGTTCGGTTTTCTGGAGTCTAACTTCTTGAGTTCTTTATATATATTGGATATTAGCCCTCCATCTGATGTAGGATTGGTGAAGATCTTTTCCCAATTTGTTGGTTGCCGATCTGTCCTCTTGATGGTGTCCTTTGCCTTACAGAAACTCTGTAACCTTATGAGGTCCCATTTGTCAATTCTTGCTCTTAGAGCATACGCTATTGGTGTTCTGTTCAGAAACTTTCTCCCTGTACCGATGTCCTCAAGGGTCTTCCCCAGTTTCTTTTCTATTAGCTTCAGAGTGTCTGGCTTTATGTGGAGGTCCTTGATCCATTTGGATTTGAGCTTAGTACAAGGAGACAAGGATGGATCAATTCGCATTCTTCTGCATGTTGACCTCCAGTTGAACCAGCACCATTTGTTGAAAAGGCTATCTTTTTTCCATTGGATGTTTTCAGCCTCTTTGTCGAGGATCAAGTGGCCATAGGTGTGTGGGTTCATTTCTGGATCTTCAATCCTGTTCCATTGATCCTCCTGCCTGTCACTGTACCAATACCATGCAGTTTTTAACACTATTGCTCTGTAGTATTGCTTGAGGTCAGGGATACTGATTCCCCCAGATTTTCTTTTGTTGCTGAGAATAGTTTTAGCTATCCTGGGTTTTTTGTTGTTCCAGATGAATTTGATAATTGCTCTTTCTAACTCTGTGAAGAATTGAGTTGGGATTTTGATGGGTATTGCATTGAATCTGTATATTGCTTTTGGCAAAATGGCCATTTTAACTATATTGATTCTACCGATCCATGAGCATGGGAGGTTTTCCCATTTTTTGAGGTCTTCTTCCATTTCCTTCTTCAGAGTCTTGAAGTTCTTGTCATACAGATCTTTCACATGTTTGGTAAGAGTCACCCCAAGATACTTTATACTGTTTGTGGCTATTGTGAAGGGGGTCATTTCCCTAATTTCTTTCTCAGCCTGCTTATCCTTTGAGTATAGGAAGGCCACTGATTTGCTTGAGTTGATTTTATAACCTGCCACTTTGCTGAAGTTGTTTATCAGCTGTAGGAGCTCTCTAGTGGAGTTTTTTGGGTCACTTAGGTAGACTATCATGTTGTCTGCAAATAATGATAGTTTGACTTCCTCCTTTCCAATTTGTATCCCTTTGACCTCTTTATGTTTTCGAATTGCCCGAGCTAGTACCTCAAGTACAATATTGAAAAGATAAGGAGAAAGGGGGCAGCCTTGTCTGGTCCCTGATTTCAGAGGGATTGCTTCAAGTTTCTCTCCATTTAGTTTGATGCTGGCTACCGGTTTGCTGTATATTGCTTTTACTATGTTTAGGTATGGGCCTTGAATTCCTGTTCTCTCCAAGACTTTAAGCATGAAAGGATGCTGAATTTTGTCAAATGCTTTTTCAGCATCCAATGAAATGACCATGTGGTTTTGTTCTTTGAGTTTGTTTATGTAGTGGATTGTATTGATGGATTTCCGTATATTGAACCAACCCTGCATTCCCGGGATAAAGCCTACTTGATCATGGTGGATGATCGTTTTGATGTGTTCTTGGATTCGGTTGGCAAGAATTTTATTGAGTATTTTTGCATCGATGTTCATACGGGAAATTGGTCTGAAGTTCTCTTTCTTTGTTGGATCTTTGTGTGGCTTTGGTATCAGCGTAATTGTGGCTTCGTAGAAGGAATTGGGTAGTGTTCCTTCTGTTTCTATTTTGTGGAATAGTTTGAAGAGTATTGGTGTTAACTCTTCTTTGAAGGTCTGGTAGAATTCTGCATTGAAACCATCTGGTCCTGTGCTTTTTTTGGTTGGAAGACTTTCTATGACTCCTTCTATTTCTTTAGGCTTTATGGGACTGTTCAGATGGTCTAGTTGGTCCTGATTTAATTTTGGTATTTGGTATCTGTCAAGGAAATTGTCCATTTCCTCCAGATTCTCCAGTTGTGTTGAGTACAGGCTCTTGTAGTAGGATCTGATGATTTTTTGGATTTCCTCAGTTTCTGTTGTTATATCTCCCTTTTCATTTCTAAGTTTGTTAATTTGGATACTTTCTCTGTGCCCTTTGGTCAGTCTGGCTAAGGGTTTATCTATCTTGTTGATTTTCTCAAAGAACCAGCTCCTGGTTTTGTTGATTTTTTGTATGGTTCTCTTTGTTTCTACTTGATTGATTTCGGCCCTGAGTTTGCTGATTTCCTGCCTTCTACTCCTCCTGGGTGAAATAGCTTCTTTTTGTTCTAGGGCTTTCAGGTGTGTCATTAAGCTGGTAATGTATGCTCTCTCCATTTTCTTTTTGGAGGCACTCAGGGCTATGAGTTTTCCTCTTAGCACTGCTTTCATTGTGTCCCATAGATTTGGGTATGTTGTGTTTTCATTTTCATTGTGTTCTAAAAAGTCTTTAGTTTCTTTCTTTATTTCTTCCTTGACCAAGGTATCATTGAGTAGAGTATTGTTCAATTTCCAAGTGTATGTGGGTTTTCTATTATTTCTGTTGCTATTGAAGACCACTATTACTCCATAGTGATCAGATAGGAGGCATGGGATTAGTTCGATCTTCTTATATTTGTTGAGGTCTGTCTTGTGACCAATTATATGGTCGATTTTGGAGAAGGTACCATGAGGTGCTGAAAAAAAGGTATATTCTTTTGTTTTAGGATAGAATGTTCTATATATATCAGTTAAATCTAATTGGTCCAAAGCTTCAATTAGTTTCATTGTGTCCTTGTTTAGTTTCTGTTTTCCTGATCGGTCCATTGAGGAAAGTGCAGTGTTGAAGTCACCCACAATTATTGTGTTAGGTGCAATGTGTGCTTTGAGTTTTAATAAAGTTTCTTTTATGAAAGAGGGTGCCCTTGCATTTGGAGCATAGATGTTCAGGATTGAGAGTTCTTCTTGTTGTATTTTTCCTTTGACCAGCAAGAAGTGTCCCTCAGAGTCTCTTTTGATGACTTTGGGTTGAAAGTCAATTTTATCTGATATTAAAATGGCTACCCCAGCTTGTTTCCTGAGACCATTTGCTTGTAAAATTGTCTTCCAGCCTTTTACTCTAAGGTAGTGTTTGTCTTTGACCCTGAGGGGTGTTTCCTGTAAGCAGCAAAATGTAGGGTCCTGTTTACGTATCCAGTCAGTTAGTCTGTGTCTTTTTATTGGGGCATTGAGTCCATTGATGTTAAGAGATATTAAGGAATAGTGATTGCTACTTCCTATCATTTTTGACGTTATTTTTTAAATTTGATTGCTTAACTTCTTTTGGGTTTGATGAAAGGTTACTATCTTGCTTTTTTCAAGGTGAAGTTTCCCTCCTTGTATTGGTGTTGTCCTCCTATTATCCTTTTTAGGGCTGGGTTTGTGGATAGATATTGGGTAAACTTGGTTTTGTCGTGAAATATCTTAGTTTCTCCATCTATGGTGATTGAGAGTTTTGCTGGATATAGTAGTTTTGGTTGGCATTTGTGTTCTCTTAGAGTCTGCATGAGATCTGCCCAGGACCTTCTAGCCTTCATAGTCTCAGGTGAAAAGTCTGCTGCGATTCTGATAGGTCTTCCTTTATATGTTACTTGGCCTTTTTCTCTTACTGCCTTTAATATTCTTTCTTTGTTTAGAACATTTGGTGTTTTGATTATTATGTGACGGGAAGTATTTCTGTTCTGGTCCAGTCTGTTTGGAGTTCTGTAGGCTTCTTGTATATTCATGGGCATCTCTCTCTTTAGGTTAGGGAAGTTTTCTTCCATAATTTTATTGAAGATATTTGCTGGCCCTTTAAGTTGTAAATCTTCACTCTCATCTATGCCTATAATCCTTAGGTTTGGTCTTCTCATTGTGTCCTGGATTTCCTGGATATTTTGGGTTACAAGCTTTTTGCATTTTGCATTTTCTTTAACTGTTGAGTCCATGGTTTCTATGGAATCTTCAGCATCTGAGATTCTTTCTTCTATCTCTTGTATTCTGTTGTTGATATTTGCATCTCTGTCCCCTGATTTCTTCCCAAGGCTTTCTATCTCCAAAGTTGTCTCCTTTTGAGTTTTCTTAGTTGTTTCTACTTCTGATTTTAGATCCTGGATGGTTTTGCTTAGCTCCTTCACTTGCTTGTTTGTGTTTTCCTGTAATTCTTTAAGAGATTTTTGTGTTTTTTCTTTCATGACCCCAGCCTGTTGACCAAAGTTCTCCTGTATTTATTTAAGAGATTTTTGTGTTTCGTCTTTCATGACCTCAGCCTGTTGACCAAAGTTCTCCTGTATTTCTTTAAGTGTTTTTTGCATTTCCTCCTTGTTGGCTTTTGTATTCTCCTGGATTTCTTTCAATGATTTTTGTGTTTCCCTTGCAAGGGCTTCTAACTTTTGATCCATTTTCTCCTGAATTTCTTTAAGTATGTCCTTCATGTGTTCCTGTACCAGCATCATGACCAGTGATTTTAAATCCAAATCTTGTTTTACTGGTGTGATGGGGTATCCAGGACATGCTGGTAGAGGAGAATTGGGTTCAGATGTTGCCATATTGCCTTGATTTCTGTTAGTGACGTTCCTGCGTTTGCCTTTTGCCATCTAGCTCTCACTGGTGTTACTTGGTCTTGTCAGTGCTGGACTCACCAGTGCAAGCTGCCCCTTCCCCGTTGGCCTCGGGTGCACAGCTTACACCCTGCACTGCCTTTAGACAGGGTGCTGCTGTCCAGGCTGTTCAGATCCCGAAGCAGGCACCTGAAGGCTCCCGCTGGGGCCCGCAGGCTTTACCGGAGCACACCGACTTCTCCCAGCTGGCTGCCCGGAAGCCCCCGCTAGCCTCTTGAGGGACCTGGAGATGTGGTGAGGCCGCCCAGGCTGATCTGAAGCGGAGAGAGTTGAGCTGAGGGCTTCTGCCTGAGGCCTTGCCCCAGATTGTGTCTGTGGACCAGATGGAACCTGTGTGCACCCCCAGGGAGCGCCGAAGGTGTATGCTGCTGTGACCTCCCCTGTGTTCTGCTCACTCCGCTGGGCAGCCGATTTCCCCAACCTTGCTGGCGCACACTAGGTTAGCCTTGTCGCCCAGGCCCTGAGTCCAGGCAAAAGCCTGGGAGGCCAAGGTCCGAGCAAAGTTCCCCTAGGGCTATGACTGTTAATTGGGTCCGCCAGGTGACCTGGATGGCCGGCGTGCGCGTCCGCGCTCCCCGAAAGCACCGGGAGAGTCTGTTGTGCTAACCACCTCCTGGGCGGGTTGACACACAGATGGCCCACCAAGCCGCCCAGTTCTTGGGGTCAGTCCTGTGCCTTTTGGGGCCTAGACCCCCGTTTTGTTAGCCTCAGGCTATGCTTGTTAGCCGTCTCTGCCCTCCCGAGCACTCTGGGTCCTGTAGGCAAAATGGCGGCGCGTGTGCCGGCCAGGGCAAAAAAACCTCCTGGCTGGGTTGGCACCCCGATGGCTACCCGAACAGTCCAGGGCCTGGGTGCAGGCCAACGCCCGTCGGGCTCAGACCCCTGCGGTGTTGGCCTTGGATTATGTTTGTGTACCTCAGTCTGTCCGATCTCTGGAGTCAGAAATCAAGATGGAGGTGCGTCTCTCCTGACTGGCAGGAAGCCGAGTTCTGAAGTGGCTTCCGTGCAGCAAAAGGCTCCGCAGAACCACAGCTGCTTGCCGCCCGGCTGGTCAGCGAAGGTCAGTGGTCGTGGGCGCAGGGCCTAACTGGACCCTGTGTCGCCTTGGTTCCACCGCTGATGGCCCTTCAACTGGACCAGCCACTGCTGCCGCCGCCCAAGAGGCAACTTTTAAAATGATGTATTCTAAATTGTTACAACTATAAAATGTCAAGGTAAAGCAGTCCCATTGTATCAGAGAAAATTAAATAAAATAAGATATTCTTTAGATTTTTTTCCATTTGTGACCTGTCTTTACTTATGACTGATTTTTGCTATGAAACATTTATTGCAATAAGTACTCAGTTGTCTACATCTGGCAAATGTTTTTAGATATAGTAGTATTTAAATATAGATATAGATGGTTTTACATATAGTAGTCACTCAGTGAGATAGTTATTATAAACTGTTAATGTGTTCTTTTTTAAAAAGCTTTGGAATTTTGTTCTATTTTATATAGATTTACTAAAGCAAATAACTAAAGATAGCAAATCTATATAGGAAGATATTCAGTGACAGTGGTAACTAGCAAAATTTAAGACCTAAAATCTTTCCAAATGTGCACAAAACAATGTTGGCATTTAGTATAAGCTAAGCCTAAGTTGTTCTAAGCGGAGGCTTATATCTCTAAAAGTCCATGAAATTTCTGTAATGTATTCATATTTATTCTTCTACTATTGTTAAGTCTACTAGAGATAAGTCAGGTTAGCTGGAGTGGTGTGATATGGTTAAAGGTAACACTGTTTGCAAAGAGAGAAAATAGGTGCAGTAATGCAACTTTTGCCATGATAACTCTCCTCAGTTATCATAAACACTGTCAGTTATAAATAAAATGTTGCTAATCTGGGTTAAAGCAGCTGAAATTTTTGATCTATTAGTATGATGTTATCTACCTGCAAATTCATTTATTTGGTTTTTTTTTTTTTCAGGACAATGAAGGAGATAAACTTTATCAGTTTCTAAAATAGGTAATAATACTTTTCAAGGCTTATTTCTGTAGCACACACACATACATACACACCCAATTATTCTGAAATCTCCAATACTGAACACTAAAATCATAATACTGATCTGAGCTACCTTTTGTCATTAATATCTAAAACAATACAAATACTCAAACAAATAAAAATAAAGTGTAAAACCCATTCAAATGCAATAGTGAGTTAAGTAACACTGTAATCATTATCTTTGTTCTTTCTATGTGAAATGTCACCTACTATTTGATATTTACCTGGACCTTTGAAGACCATTCACGCTAGTAGGGACTATTGACTGTGTTATGCAGCCAGGCAGAGGCAGGCAGATCTCTAAGTTCCAGGCCAGCCACGCCTACACTGTAAGAGTCAGTCTCGGCAAAACAAAGCAAAACAAAACAAAACAAAACAAAACAAAGCAGAACAGAACAGAGCAGAACAGAACAAAGACTAATACGATTACATAAGATTATGAGTCATTAATGAGCCAGATTTTGGAGTGAATTAAAGATGAACTGACTAGTTAGGAAGACGTTTTCTTTTGTTCCCTGATGTTTGTTATGATGGAAACTGGAATGCCAATGTTTTAAGGCCCCATTATAAGTGGAGTAATAACTTTTTCTGTCTAACTCCAGTCAGGGTTAAAACTTGCTAGTCACTTTGATTTATAACCAAAATCAACTACAATTTAACATAAAAAAGACAACAAACTCAAATTTAGTTACAGCTAAATTTTAAGAGAGACAAATAGGAAGGAAATGAAGGGGAAAGGAGGAAAGGAGGGGAAAGGAAGGGAGGAAGGAAAAGAGGGAAGAAGAGATGGAGGGAAGAGAGGGAGGGAGGGAGGAAGGGAAGAAGGGAGGGAGGAAGTGAGGAAGGGAGGGAGGGAAAGAGAAGGGAAAAGGATCCTGAACTATGGATATTTCTCAGAAATTACCTTGAAGCATAAATATTGATTTTTATTTGAAACTTTATTTTTAATCCACTTCACCATTTAAAAAAGGTAGATCACTAACTGCAATCAGAAAAATGTTGTGGGACCCCACAGATTGTTGTCTCAAAGCTACTTATCTTTCAAATTTTAAAGTTGTAGACATAACTAGTCATTTGCTTAAAGATAATAACTTCTGCTTAGAAGAAAGTAGGATTTGGCTCAAGAGCTAAATCGATCAGTATGAAAAGGGTCTTTTGTTTAGTTTTACCTGTATGAGAGCATTGGTTCAAATCACATTAAACACTTACTAAGAACAGGTCATCTTCCAGTTGTAAGAACACAAATATGAAAAATCGTGTCCAATCTCTCTGTTCATATCCACAGACTTTTACATTTACTTTTGTCTGGTCTTCAAAATAAGGGATTTTATTGCCATTTGGGGGTTGAGAGAAAGTATCATTTTAAACATTTGCATTGATTTATTTGGAATAAATATTTAAACTTAAGGTCCTCTTAAGAACCAAGGATGAGTTCTTACACATACACACTTTTTTCAAGGGCATGTGATTGTCCCTGACAGTACTAGTTATCCACATAACCACCACGCCTAGAGAATGTATGCTTCCAGCTGCACAAAGGATGAAACCAAATGTGCATTTGAAGGAAATAGTGTCAACAAATATATGGAGCCATAGAGGTAGCTCATTCTTATCACTCCAACACCCAGAGAGCTGAGGCAGGAGGATTACTGTGCATTCCAGGCCAGCCTGTCTAGATCAAGGAAAGCTTGTCTCAAAAAAACAAAAAACAAAAAACAAACAAAAAAACAAACAAACAATAAAAATACAAACAAAACAAGAAAAAAACCCAAAACAAACGACCATAGGATGTAAATTCTCCCTTGATGAAATGAGATTACTTGTACAACTAGACTGTGTAAGAACTAGGTGTAGAGAAGACATCTAAAGCTCACTGTTTTAAATGCCCATAACAATTCTCAAGTGTGATATGTTTGGCTGTTTAACAAGTCTCCAGTTCATACAATGATTTATCCCAATAACCAAAATGATAACATTCTCTATTGAAAGATGTCAAGAAGGCTGAAAAAAGAATTGAGTGCAGGCTTTCCACACAGTAGTTACCAGTGGCTTAAAGAGCAGAGTTGTATGGTTTATTTTGGTTTTTGAAATGCACTCACTTGTGCCCAATCTCATGTGCGATGGTGAAGGCTGAGCCCAGGCCAATGTCTTCATTAATGCTGCAGCTCCGTTCAGGCTCACACATTCCAGCCACAGAGGCTAAGCCTGAATAAACAGAAAGACACGACAGGTCAAGCCAAGGGGTTCAGCCTTTTAAAGCCCATTCTTCTAAATGCCTGGATTCTTTTTAATAACCTCCACACACAGAAGGAGCAGTTGGCAAAAGGTTAACTTTCTAGTCGTTTGCAAAATCACTGGGGGAAATTTCACTTTGCCGGCTAGACATTAATATTTTTTGAACTGCAGTCAGTTCTGGAAAATGTCTAGACTAGGGGTTAGATTTATAAATTTTACTTCTGGTAACTTGGGACCACCTAGTAACTTGAGCCAGAAAAGGGAATTCAAGAAAGAATTTCTATTTTAATATTCTTCAGGCTGTAGAAAGTAAAATATATCCACATTATTTTTCTAAAGAGATCTGTTTAAGTTTAGTGGGTTCATAAAAATATACAAGCAACATTTTAGTTAACAAAAAGAGGGGATCCCAAATGGTGTTATAAATGACATTTTTATAAAAACAAAATGGATGGTTCAAAACAGAGGGAAAAACTATGAAAGATGTGAGACTTTTGTACTTTTTTTAATCCCTGAAAATTAGTCGTGATGGGAGCAGTTTGCATTGTTGACATGATTTTTATGGAGGGAAGTCACTCCTATATTCCATGTTGTTTTCCTCTCACACAGCCCCATCAGTACTTTAGAGTTCTTACCAATAAAGCAAAACCATGGTGTTAATTGGCTGATTTCTAGTGAAATGTTATGTTACTCGAGGTATTTCCCCTTGGAAGCTTTAGTATTTACTTCCAAATGAATACCATTCTCTGTGGATTATATTCTGTGGATTAGTACATTATTTTAAGTCAGCACTTAGCAAAAAGAAATTTTATAAGAAATGAAATATGCCATACATTATAAGGAAGCAGATCCCAAATACTAAATGCAAAGAACAGTCATTTGAAGAGAGAAGGGCATTTTCTTTAGTCTGCTATCATGCTTCTCCAATGTCAGTAACTGCCTTCCCACAGTCCCCTCAGCTCAGTGAGCTGGATAGTCACTGAGTACAACAAGCAGTGTTCTGTGGGAGGTCTGATTTCCCAGGAGTGCTAATTGAGAACTGTTTATACTATTCAATCCATATTCTCTACATAGGAAGCTCTAGAAATTGTGTTGCTCCTTCTTTCTGCTACATTAAAATAATAGACACATTATAACAAAGTTAAGGTGATGGTCGGTACGCCTACTGAGATAAGGGATGAGCAGAAGGTAGAAAGGGGGTTGATTCCTGCCTCAGAGTTGGAATAAGCACTCATGACACCACTGAGCAGACCTTCCATCCCACTCAACAGTACTGGGATCTGAAAAGAAGACAATAAAAAAAAGAAGCACTTGGGGCAAAAAGAATTCATTCTTTGGATAATGAAAAATGTGTTATAAATGTTACTTCTAATTTCCACTAAAGAACACACATGTGCATGTGCACAGGCATGCTCCATGTGGATAAAAACAGGATTTGACTCTAAACTTTTGGGTTCAGTATGGGACAGTATTTGGGAAGAACAAAATAACAATGAGCATGGTTTCTGTTCTGAGTCAGGTTAAAAAGATTGCTACTTATAATTATTGACAAATTAACATCTCTTATAATTCCACAGACTACCCTTTTGATTTTCTAATGATGGTAGTGCTAGAGTGGATTGATTTTGGTTTTGTTGGTTGTTCGTTTTTTTTTTTCCTTTATTGAGTACGAAACGGCTTTTCTTTCAGCGTGTGCTCTATGATTGCATTTTGATTTAAGAACTATCACTGATACCCAGTGTAGTTCTAAGCATATGTTTACTTGATATCTGACATAAAATTGTTAACTCTACTAAAGAGCAACTTTAGAAAAGATGTATTTGAAGAGCAAAGGTAAATCTTAACTAGTACAAGAATAAACATTAGTATATGCTTATAAACTTTCTCCATTTTCTAGTTTCCTAACAACTGATGCTTTCAAAATTCCTGTGTGTGCTAGTGTTAATCAGGGGCACATTACTGATTGGGTCATTTGGATGTCCTCAGTTTGACAGTCAGTTTTCAACCTTAACCCTCATTACCCTTATAATACAACTGGCCATCAGAGTTATTAACCAAGAGATTATTAAAAAAATCATCATAAACATCAATACAAAATAAATTATTTATTTAAATCAATAAATTTTAGGTAAACACATTACCTAAAATAGGTAATAAATTATTATAATTAAAATTAAATTTGTAAAATACTAAAAAATTCATTGATTCTGTACTGACTTTTTCCACATACAAGTCAACACAACTATCTCTATGTGTATTTTATTCTGTTTTCAAAAATTATAATTTTAATTTACAAAAAAGTAATTGAGCTTCAAAACACATTTGTATGTACCTCGAAATAAATTATTGACTATAGAAATGAATTACTAAAGTTAAAATATATATATTATTTTGAAAAAAAAACTTAGATAGCAATCTACATCAAATCCTTAGTAATGACACTGAAAGCACCAGGCAGTAGCCCTACTACTTTCAGAATAAAGAACCTGTCAATATAAGTCATACACCTTCAAAGAACCGAGGAAAAACGTGCACAGGTACTTCTTTAATAAATATATGCTTGACAATATAAGCTAGTTTATATGCATACTTGCTTTGAGGTTTAGTGTTCATTGGTTCTGACATAGATAATACTCTTAATGCATATGTACAGAATTTGTACAATAAGTAAATGAATTGAATATGATATTGCAGGTGATTCTACATTAAATACTAATGCCTGTTCCTTTACTTAATACTGAATTTCAAAGCAAATGCATTTTTTCTTAATTGATTTTAATAATATGCCTTTTTAAAAATGGCAGGTATTGTACCTACTTCAGAAATAAGAAAACTGAGAAATAAAGAGGTTTAAAAAGATAGATAAACCCTTAGGCAGACTGACCAAAGGGCACAGAGAAAGTATCCAAATTAACAAAATTAGAAATGAAAAGGGAGATATAACAACAGAAACTGAGGCAATCCAAAAAATCATCAGACCTACTACAACAGCCTATACTCAACACAACTGGAGAATCTGGAGGAAATGGACAATTTCCTTGACAGATACCAAATACCAAAATTAAATCAGGACCAAATAGATCATCTAAACAGTCCCATAACCCCTTAAGAAATAGAAGGGGTCACAGAAAGCCTTCCAACCAAAAAAAGCACAGGACCAGATGACTTCAGTGCAGAATTCTATCAGACCATCAAAGAAGAGTTAACACCAATACTCTTCAAACTATTCCACAAAATAGAAACAGAAGGAACACTACCCAATTCCTTCTATGAAGCCACAATTACGCTGATACCAAAACCACACAAAGATCCAACAAAGAAAGAGAACTTCAGACCAATTTCCCTTATGAACATTGATGCAAAAATACTCAATAAAATTCTTGCCAACCGAATCCAAGAGCACATAAAAACAGCCATCCACCATGACAAGTAGGCTTTATCCCGGGAATGCAGGGTTGGTTCAATATAAGGAAATCCATCAATGTAATCCACTACATAAACAAACTCAAAGAAATAAACCATATGGTCATTTCATTGGATGCTGAAAAAGCATTTGACAAAATTCAGCATCCTTTCATGCTTAAAGTCTTGGAGAGAACAGGAATTCAAGGCCCATACCTAAACATAGTAAAAGCAATATACAGCAAACCGGTAGCCAGCATCAAACTAAATGGAGAGAAACTTGAAGCAATCCCACTAAAATCAGGGACTAAACATGGCTGCCCCCTTTCTCCGTATCTTTTCAATATTTTACTTGAGGTACTAGCTCGGGCAATTAGACAACATAAGGAGGTCAAAGGGATACAAATTGAAAAGGAAGAAGTCAAACTATCATTATTTGCAGATGATATGATACTCTACCTAAGTGACCCAAAAAACTCCACCAGAGAACTCCTACAGCTGATAAATAACTTCAGCAAAGTGGCAGGTTATAAAATCAACTTAAGCAAAAAAAAGTAGCCTTCCTATACTCAAAGGATAAGCAGGCTGAGAAAGAAATTAGGGAAATGATACCTTTCACAATAGCCACAAACAGTATAAAGTAAGTACCTTGGGATGACTCTTACCAAACATGTGAAAGATCTGTATGACAAGAACTTCAAGACTCTGAAGAAGAAAATGGAAGAAGACCTCAAAAAATGGAAAAACCTCCCATGCTCATGGATCGGCAGGATTCATATAGTTAAAATGGCCATTTTGCCAAAAGCAATATACAGATTCAACGCAATACCCATCAAAATCCCAACTCAGTTCTTCATAGAGTTAGAAAGAGCAATTCTCAAATTCATCTGGAATAACAAAAAACCCAGGATAGCTAAAACTATTCTCAACAACAAAACAAATTCTGGGGGAATAAGTATCCCTGACCTCAGTATCCCTGACCTCAAGCAATACTACAGAGCAATAGTGTTAAAAACTGTATGGTATTGGTACAGTGACAGGCAGGCAGATCAATGGAACAGGATTGAAGATCCAGAAATGAACCCACACACCCATGGCCACTTGATCCTCGACAAAAGTTCGACAAAGGGGCTGAAAACATCCAATGGAAAAAAGATAGCCTTTTCAACAAATGGTGCTGGTTCAACTGGAGGTCAGTATGCAGAAGAATGAGAATTGATTCATCCTTGTCTCCTTGTACTAAGCTCAACTCCAAATGGATCAAGGACCTCCACATAAAGCCAGACACTCTGAAGCTAATAGAAAAGAAACTGGGGAAGACCCTTGAGGACATTGGTACAGGGGGAAAGTTTTTGAACAGATCATCAATAGCGTATGCTCTACTATCAATAATTGACAAATGGGACCTCATAAAATTACAAAGTTTCTGTAAGGCAAAGGACACTATCAAAAGGACAAATCAGCAACCAACAAATTGGGAAAAGATCTTCACCAATCCTACATCAGATAGAGGGCTAATATCCAATATATATAAAGAACTCAAGAAGTTAGACCCCAGAAAACCAAATAACCCTATTAAAAAATGGGGTACAGAGTTAAAGAATTTTCACCGGAAGAACATTGGATGGCTGAGAAGCATCTTAAAAAATGCTCAACTTCATTAGTCATTAGGGAAATGCAAATCAAAGCAACCCTGAGATTTCACCTTACACCAGTCAGAATGGCTAAGATTAAAAATTCAGGAGACAGCAGGTGTTGGCACGGATGTGGAGAAAGAGGAACACTCCTCCACTGCTGGTGGGGTTCCAAATTGGTACAACCACTCTGGAAATCAGTCTGGTGGTTCCTCAGAAAACTGGGCATAACACTTCTAAAGGACCTGGCTATACCACTCCTGGGCATATACCCAGAGGATTCCCCAGCTTGTAATAAGGATATATGCTCCACTATGTTCATAGCAGCCCTATTTATAATAGCCAGAAGCTGGAAAGAACCCAGGTATCCCTCAACAGAAGAATGGATGCAAAAAATGTGGTATATCTACACAATGGAGTACTATTCAGCCATTAGAAACAATGAATTCATGAAATTCTTAGGCAAATGGATGGAGCTGGACAACATCATACTAAGTGAGGTAACCCAGTCTCAAAAGATCAATCTTGGTATGCACTCACTAATAAGTGGATATTAACCTAGAAAACTGGAATACCCAAAACATAATCCACACATCAAATGAGGTACAAGAAGAACTGAGGAGTGGCCCTTTTTTCTGGAAATACTCGGTGTAGCAGTATAAGGCAAAACCAGAACAGGGAAGTGGGAAGGGATGGGTGGGGGAACAGGGGGAGGGAAGGGGGCTTATGGGACTTTCGGGGAGTGGGGAGCCAGAAAAGGGGAAATCATTTCAAATGTAAATAAAAATATATCAAATAAAAAAAAACAAAAAAACAAAAAAAATTATAAAAAAAATCAATAAATACACTAAAATTGCCAAAGTTAGCCTCAAGTTTAGGTTTTCTCAGTTGGCTTTAAAACACTACAACAAAAATCCCAATATGAGCTGCCTCAGCAGAGAACTCTTCCTATGAAGACTTTTCCATGGTTAATACTAGACACTGGCTAAATGGGATTTCTCCTTTATTTTTATCTCTCAAGGAAAACAGGAAATAAGCCATGTGAAAAATAAACAAGAGAAAAAAGCATTTTTGGAAGAGATGTTTCACTGAACCACTAGGAAGCTGGGCACACTTTCTCTCCAGAGTCAACTTTAATTGTATATTCCCAAATGTTTAAGATGTTAAAAGGAATTGACTCCAAAATTGTTCATATACAGATAAGAAAACTGAGATTTGACCTAGAGAAGTCAAAAAATTCACGTTGTTTTGTGTAGATATCAAGTCTGTAGAAGTTTTCTCAATACTAAAAACTTCCTGTGCCTTAAAATAGCACTAGTTCTTGGTTTTCTGGTCTACTGGGAAGTGGCCATATTAATTTATTTGTATTTGCATTTAACTTTCAACCAATACCAACTACTGCTTATTAACAAAATATCCTTTTTGTGAAAATTGAAGATATTGACTGAAATTTTTTTAAAGCAAAAGATGTTTAGGAAACACAAGAAAGTTCCTCCTGTCTCCATCTCTTGCAATACTGTTTGATTAAATTCTTCATTGATTGTACTAACATTTATTTATTTATTTATTTATTTATTTATTTATTTATTTATTTATTTGATTTTGGTTTTTTCGAGACAGGGTTTCTCTGTATAGCCCTGGCTGTCCTGGAACTCACTCTGTAGACCAGGCTGGCCTCGAACTCAGAAATCCACCTGCCTCTGGCTCCCAGAGTGCTGGGATTATAGGCGTACGCCACCACTGCCCGGCTCCTGTACTAAAATTTTTTAATATTATCTGGGTTCATAGGAGATAAACTTTCCCCAAAACAATCATACTAAAAGAACTATTATTCTTTACACCTATTTCCTAAGTATCTCAAGTTGACTGTTTTCCTTTAATTCACTGTCCTATTTTGAGCAACTTTCCCTTGATCTCAAATACCTTATTTTTGTTGTTTTAAACAAGTAATTAGAAAGACAGAAAATAGGAAAATGAGTGGTAACTTTGATTTACAATTACTACTGATATTTAAATCATCTTCTAAGTTGTTTTCACTCATACCATTTGCCAGAGAACATAAAACCAACAAAAAATTAAACTTATTCATTATTATGGGGAGAACAATTTGTTTCTAGCAATTTATATATGCAAGAAAGGTCATATTGTAAAATTTTAGTGGCAATGTCCCATATATCAGAAATAAAAATAACCAAATTAATAATAATCAAGAATAATATCATTACCTCAAAAAGACAATATAAACTATCCTTTTATCAAACAAACAAATAAACAAAAAAACTCTCAAAACTAAAACAAAAACAAACTTACCCAGTGTTCCACAGGGCTTATTTTTATAAGTGCAGATATCATATCTATGGAGGAGAAAAAGAGATAAAATTTGTAGAGCATTTGTATGTTTGTTGCATTTTTTTTTCTGGAGCTCTGTTTGTTTGGATCAAAACTGATACAATTCTGAGCAGCTAGGTGGAGTGTCACATGTCCAGCACTATGGGGGAAAGGCAGACCACACGCACTCAGCTCTGTCTGCAAGTCAATAGGACACCTACCAGTAAGAAATAAAGAAGACAGTTCTACTAAACCATCTATCACCTTGTTTCCAATAGTTTGTCGACAGATTGTTACTGCTTCTATTCAGTGAGTCACTTTTATTATTAATAATAATGTCTTTGATCCTGTAGGAGTATTTTCTTGTTATAGCTACAGATTACATGTCTCTGAGAATTACCAGAAGTTCTTTCAATTCTAACATTGGTACTTGTCTTAAACAAAATGACAGTGTAATAAACATATCAGTGGGAATTAAATCAGTGTTACATCTTTTTTCTAGTTTTACAGTAGAATTTAGGATGATAAAAATACAAAAAAATTTAAGTGATTTAACAAATAGATAAATTAATCACTAAATTGAATGTTTTTAATATTAGTCTCTATTACTAGAGTTCATCACAATTCAGTATAAAAGTTATTAAAGCAATTTACATATTTAAAGTATATTAGAGATGTTAAGTCAATATTCATGTTTATTTTATTTTATTATTATCCCTTAAAATCGCACCTGACATCATGAGACAGGAAGGGAGTGGCTCTGGATGGAAGATGCAGGGAGTAAATAGGAGGAGCAGAAGAAGAGGAACTGTAATCTGGATATATTATCTAAGGAAAAAATCCT
This sequence comes from Apodemus sylvaticus, assembly GCF_947179515.1. Taxonomy (NCBI): domain Eukaryota; kingdom Metazoa; phylum Chordata; class Mammalia; order Rodentia; family Muridae; genus Apodemus; species Apodemus sylvaticus. Next base: position 56,470,373 of record NC_067487.1, read on the forward strand.
ACTTTTGCGAAAAGGGAAAAAATCCAGAGTATACTTTGGGAGAAAAAAGTACACCCAGTATACTATGGGTGTCATGATCAATTTACCTTGTGATTACCATGTTACATATTATTTTACATAGACACAATTCATCCTTTAATATCCAAGTTAATTTAAACAAAGTCATTTCCAGGGTGAAATATATTCTGGAACTAAATGGAATTTATTTCTAAATCTTTAAGTCTCATTCACATGTTTACTAAAACTTGTCTGCCTGTAGAATACACTTTGTACTGAAATCCAAGTTTTCCTTCATCTTTTCTCTTTCACAATTATTCTATTTCTACTTTAAAAGAAAATAAAGTATACTTCTATCAATTATCCTAAGCCTCGTTATAGTACAATGACTATAGAACTCTCCAGAACATAAAACAAGAGGCAATTCAAGGAAGAACTAATGCTAGGAAATATATTTAGAACTAAAGTAAGGAAAATTGAGGGGTAGAGGGGGTCATCCTAGAATGACTCTATACCTTTCTGGGTGTCTTCCTGTTATAATTTATATATTTTGCATTTGGTATTCAAACATTGACTATTTCATAGAGTTATTAATATGTTAAAATGAAGTCAAACTTTTACTGACAGACAAGTTGTACCATAAGAACAGAGTTGTCCATATGACTGCTTTAAACAATTAGATTATATAGTAAACATTTTTCATAATTAAATGAGTAGAGTTTTATATATAATATTAAATTAATTTAGGAGGTCAGTTAAAATTTAAATGATGTATAACTGCATTTTAAATTTCATACTTATAATTTAAAGTCATAACAGAATATTATTAATGTTATATATTGCTTATAAACTTTAATGGATATTGTCAAATTTTTCAAGCTTCAGATTTGTCTCATTCAATTTCTGACACTAGGAAAACACACAGACAGGCACTCACATACACGTACATGCACACATAAGCCCACATGTATGTATGAACACACATATATAACATTTGGGGGTTACCTTGCTTTAGTAGGACCTGGAAAAATAACAGACTAAAGGAAACAAGTGGACTCTTTCACTCTCAGGATCCTGTATAGGAATCCATGTAAATCCTAACTAACATGATGCAGCAGGAGCCATAAATTAAGGGTTAAATCAAAGTCTCAAAGTAAGTCAGGAAGTACACAGGAATCCAAAACAGGAGTACAACAGTTAAAATGCAATGTACACACACACACACACACACACACACACACACACGTAGGTCCACCTGCATGCACACATATGCAAATATATGAAAACATATCACACATAAAAGAAACTTTGTTCTAAATTCTGAATTTGGATAGAAAAATAAGATCTTATCATTATGCAAATTCTTTTGTTTTCTTTTTCTGAAAGAATCACAATGTTTTAAGGGCATATCTAGTTTGCTTATTGCTGCTATGATGAAACACTTAACCAACTTGGGGAATAAAACTAGCTTACACTTATATAACACAGTGCATTATTGAGGTGTGTCAGACAAGAGCTGAAGCAAAGACCATGGAAGCAGGCCATTTATTGGCTTGTTCTCCATGGCTTGCTCTCTACCTTGCTTTCTGATACAACCCAGGACCACCTGCCCAGAAGTGTTACTGCCCCTCCCACATTAGTAATTGATCGAGAAAATGCCTTACAGACATGTCTACACACAAGCTGATAGACACAAGTCCTCACTTAAGTATTCCTTTTTCCAGGTGACTGTAGTTTGTGTCAAGTAGACAAAAACTAACCATCATAGGATAGATGATAAGAATTAAGAAATAGATTAGAAATGTGGTTCCATCGGTAAAGACCTTTCCTTGCAAGCACAAAGACCTGAATTTGATTCCCATAATCAACTAATCACTGGAGCGGTGATAAGAAAGAAAGCCCTGGGCTTTGCTGGCCAACCAGTCTAGTCTACTTGGTGAGCTTCAGGCTAGTGAGGGACACTGCCTCAAGAATCAAGTGGAAAATGCCAGAGGCTGTTCTCTGGCTTCATCATGAAAAACATCAGCACACACAGATGCCTGAGCACATAGGCAAACACATATATGAACACACACTCAAAGAATTAACAAACATGATCATTAGGCAATTGATAAGTGCTAGATAGTTTTATGTCAATTTGACCCAAGCTGAAGTCATTTGAGAGGACTCATTTAACAAAATGATGGAAATGAGGGAAACTCATTTAACAAAATGTCTTCATACATCCAGCTGTAGGCAAGTCTGTAGTGCATTGTCTTAATTAGTCATTGATGGGGAAGTGTCCACCATATTGTGAGTGGTGCCATCATTGGGCTGGTAATCCTGGGTTCTACAGCAAGCAGTCTGAACAAGCAATGAGGAACAAGCCAGTAAGCAGCATTCTCCATGGCCTTTGCACCAGTTCCTGACTCCAAGTTCTATCCTCTTTGAGTTCCTGTCCTGACTTCCTCCAATGATGAACAATGATGTGGAAGTATAAGCCAAATAAACCCTTTCTTCCCCAACTTGCTTTTTAGTCCTGGTGTTTGATAATAGCCCTACAAACACTAACAATGACACCACACAAAGCCAAATGTTTTAGGAAATTCAGGTTCTAGTTTGGGGTAAATAATGCATTTGGCTAAGGATGCATTTGTTGCCATTCGTTGACTCTAATTCATAATGTGGTTGGACTGAATGAGTAAAATTTTTAAAAAAATGGTTCAGTATCTGTGGCTCTAACATTTGTATATTTCTGCTGTGAATATTATTTTGACTATTAATTTTTAAAATCAATTTTGTCATCACATGACTATCAGAAGAAACTGACCCAAACATCTTCCTTTGAGGTCTGTAAAATACCTTACAATGCCTTACAACGAAAAAAAGATCTATATTGTAAAAGTCTGATGATTATGCTCATATCTGGGTTACTCTCAATCTCTGTCAAAGAAGCTGCCTTTTATAGTGGATAGCAGTCAATGGAGAGATGTGTACCAGGTCAAAGTGCTTAGAAAAAGAGAATGAGGACTTAGCCCTAAATGGGACATCTCCACTACCACCACCAAAGTTCAAGGAACATAACAAAAGAAGAGGCAGAAAGAATAGAAGAACAGGAGGATGAAGAAGAGTGCCGAGAAAATTTTTTCCAGACATGGCAGTGCTATTGCAAGCATGAACTCTAAGCAGCTGCAGTCACCTGTGTCTTACACAGTATCTAGTCAGAACAAATCTTGTTGTAGGGCAACAAGATGCCCTCAAGTTCCCAACCCATACCAAAGGGCGATTTATTAACAGTTGATAGCTACTAGGAGAGGAAGAATCACTATGTTAAGGATATGCACAGCAGGGATGCATATGTGACATAATAGGTATCAAAGAAAAAAGGAGAGGTAAAGCTAGGAGGGGCATATAAAATATATCGAATAAAAATAAAAATTAAAAAAAGAAAATATGGGATTATCAGGAGGAGGAATATAGGTAAATGCAATGATATTTCATTATGTATGTATGGAATTTTCAGAAATAAAGACAATTTATAACAACAACAATAACAAAGCACCAGCAAGAGATTGAGGGGAAGCAGGGGACACTTGCTTTGTTCTTGAAGCTTTTGTCCAAAATTACATTTCCTTCTTATCTTTATACCGAGTCATTCACCTCCAGCCAATATGTCCTATGTTTGATGTCCTTTGGTTCTATTAGATATAGTGGTGACATTGGTACTGATTGTTGAAAGCCAAATAAACATGCAAAACCAGTACAATCAATACCAATACCCTCCCCAAGCCCTCTAGCAAGCTGCAAAAGATTTTCAAGTCTTGCACTAAAGCAGTTCATAAGACTTCCACATGGGACACATGCCTGAATTCCAGGAGAAAGAAATATCCTTATCTCTGAAAACAAAGGGCCACAAATAAGAAATGAACACTCTCTAAACTTCCTAATTTTCACCTTTTAGAAAAATCAACCCCCTTTTCTACATCACATTGCTCCAAAACTGTTTAGTTTTCCACAAAGCTACACGAATTATGCAAGTATATTCCTCTCTCCCTCCTTCCCTCTCTCCCTCCCTCTCTCTGTCTTTGTCTCTCTGTGTCTCTGTCTGTCTCTGTCTGTCTCTCTGTGTTTGTGTATGTGTGTATGCGTGTGCATGTGTGCATGCGTGTGTGTGTGTGTGTGTGTGTGTGTGTGTGTGTGTGTGTGTGTGGTTTCTCCAGTGCACCTATAGAGGCCAGGAATCAAGTTGTCTTCCTCAATCCACATGAATTTTTGAAAAGTAGGACAGGAGGAGAAACATTAAATAAAACAACAAAACCAATACAATAAATTTTTCATTGATTTTTGAAAAGGAAACCATACTTATTTCTTTATATGAATGTGGTAATGAACATGTTAATTTCATAGTTTATGCAAATACCTGCATGTCATTTTACACAGTACAGGTATATAATTTTGTTTGCCAATTATACCTTACTAAGGTTTTAGAAGAGCAAAAACAATTAGTCAATTTGTTACAGTCATTATGAAATACAAAGGCAAAATGGAACAATAAAAAAAAGCACTATCAAATCTGTAACAAGTTCCCATCCTCTCTCCCTTCACACATAGACAACTCACCCCCACAGACACTATAATGTATGTAGTTCTTTAGTATTAAATGTCATGAGAACTCAGAAGAAAAACTGCACAGGATTTCCTCAAAACACTTCTAAAATTATCTACTTCTTGTAAGCTGGTAAAAATACAGGCATGATGTAAATATCTTATAAAAATTTTTATACTTTAAATAACTAATGCCCTTTCATTGTTAGTTTTAGGAAAATGTTATTTTAAGTTTTACCATGTGAGCTTTCCTGAGAACTTAACTGAATTTAGTGGATCCTCATTAGTGAAGTAGAATAAACCTCTCTCCAGATTTTGCAGAACATTTCAATATGAATTCCACACTGAAATTAGGGAGGATAGCCCTTAAGGCAAAAGCTTTAGGTTGTAGAAAAATAGTAAGATCAGGACAAATAGCTTAAAATACTTTGTAGCCCCTGGTTCTGGAAAGGCTCAGTGCAGCAGTATAGGGCAATACCAGAATGGGGAAGAGGGAAGGGGTGGATGGGGGAACAGGGGCAAGGAAGAGGGCTTATGGGACTTTCGGGGAGGGGGGAGCCAGAAAAGGGGAAATCATTTGAAATGTAAATAAAAAATATATCGAATTAAAAAAAAAGAAAGAAAAAGAAACATGAAGTGGAGTTTGTTTGGATTCTAAATTTGTAGCAAATTTACAATCCATCCATCTTCAAAATTCCTTTTGTAAAATATACAATTATGATGAATTTCTCAATATTCCAATTGTATTCAACAGCCACCAATACCAATCACCTTAAAGTTTTACATATATCCATAAATCTGGTACTCAAAATTCAGCATCAATACAACTTCATACAAGAGGCACCTCAGTTTCAATCTGGAGCTCTCAAATTGTTTCCTTTTCTATACCACTGCAACTAACAAACCTGCCAGACTACACAAAACCACTCAGCGGTTTTTGTCTGATGTGGAAAAAAGCCCATTGGGCCTAGGAGGTACCACCAAATTCATGCCACAATAAAGATCTAAACTGGTTGCAATGTAAATTATTGTCTTACCCCAGGGCATCACTTGTTTCAATTCTTCATCTTTGTGTAAGAATTGTTTCACCAGTTAATTTTAACATTTGATGGGGGGGAAAGGGATTGGGAGTGAAGAAGGGGAGGCTGTCAGACACAGTAACTACAGCATACCTGAAGGACTGTTGTGATAGAAACTTTTTTGAAAACACAATCTACATAACTACTAGTTTAATTGCACAGTAATCATCAGGTTATCAAAAGAAATCGTGTATGATTGACAGAACATGAAGTCTGCCTTTCAGATTGGAATTGTAGTTCTGGTGCTACTAATAACTGATTATAAGCCCTCTTCCAAATCATCTCATTGTGCTTTAATTATTCTATCCTGTCTGTCTCAACTTCACAGCATTGCTGTGAAGCCAGGTGGAATACTATCAATTAACACAAAGGCCTTAAACTTTAATGTAATTTCCTTGTTGATGTTCTAACCAGAGAGAATTGATACAATGACTAAAAAGAAAAAAAAGAAAAAAAGAAAAAAACAAGGGTTGAAGAGATGGTTCAGTGGTTATGAGCACATGCTGTTCTTTCTAAGGACCTGAATTCATCTACCAGTATCCATATCAGGTTACTTACAACTGCCTGTAATCCCAGCACCAAGGAGGATCTCTTACCCCTGTGGGCATTTGCATTCATGTGCACATATCTCCACATATACATATACATATACATATACATATACATATACATATACATATACATATACATATACACATGCACATGCACATGCACATACACATTCACATATACATACACATACACATATACATAATAAAAACAAATCTTAAAAAAAATTACGCCAAGGATACTCGAGACTGTTTTCTAAAAATCATTATAAATCAGAAAAGTAAACACTGCTCAAAGTCATATTCTATAGTTAGATGTTTGCTATATTATTTCAACACTGAGAAGTAGATACAGATAACTGTTCCACATATTCAAGATGAAAATTCCCATCACTTGATAATTTCCATCATATGCAATTCTTTGTACTTCCTCATTGCATAGTGGTCCAGAAGAACACTGCCTTCAGTGAGGTGACTAATAAAACCCTTTAGTCTAGTCTAAAAACTAGACAGTTTCCAGTTTAGTAGAGCAGTCACTCAAAAAAATGAAATTTAAACACTAAAGTAGAGCTACCCTGATTCAACAAATACTTTTTTAAATAGAAAGTTGTAAATAGGTGAGAATTCTTTGTTTAACTCTGTACCCCATTTTTAATAGGGTTGTTCGGTTTTCTGGAATCTAACTTCTTGAGTTCTTTATATATATTGGATATTAGCCCTCTCTCTGATGTAGGATTGGTGAAGATCTTTTCCCAATTTGTTGGTGGCCGATTTGTCCTCTTGATGGTGTCCTTTGCCTTACAGAAACTCTGTAATTTTATGAGGTCCCATTTCTCAATTCTTGCTCTTAGAGCATACGCTATTGGTGTTCTGTTCAGAAACTTTCTCCCTGTACCGATGTCCTCAAGGGTCTTCCCCAGTTTCTTTTCTATTAGCTTCAGAGTGTCTGACTTTATGTGGAGGTCCTTGATCCATTTGGAGTTGAGCTTAGTACAAGGAGACAAGGATGGATCAATTCACATTCTTCTGCATGCTGACCTCCAGTTGAACCAGCACCATTTGTTGAAAAGGCTATCTTTCTTCCATTGGATGTTTTCAGCCTCTTTGTCGAGGATCAAGTGGCCATAGGTGTGTGGGTTCATTTCTGGACCTTCAATCCTGTTCCATTGATCCTCCTGCCTGTCACTGTACCAATACCATGCAGTTTTTAACACTATTGCTCTGTAGTATTGCTTGAGGTCAGGGATACTGATTCCTGCAGATTTTCTTTTGTTGCTGAGAATAGTTTTAGCTATCCTGGGTTTTTTGTTGTTCCAGATGAATTTGATAATTACTCTTTCTAACTCTGTGAAGAATTGAGTTGGGATTTTGATGGGTATTGCATTGAATCTGTAGATTGCTTTTGGCAAAATGGCCATTTTAACTATATTGATTCTACCGATCCATGAGCATGGGAGGTTTTCCCATTTTTTGAGGTCTTCTTCCATTTCCTTCTTCAGAGTCTTGAAGTTCTTGTCATACAGATCTTTCACATGTTTGGTAAGAGTCACCCCAAGGTACTTTATACTGTTTGTGGCTATTGTGAAAGGTATCATTTCCCTAATTTCTTTCTCAGCCTGCTTATCCTTTGAGTATAGGAAGGCCACTGATGTGCTTGTGTTGATTTTATAACCTGCCACTTTGCTGAAGTTGTTTATCAGCTGTAGGAGCTCTCTAGTGGAGTTTGTTGGGTCACTTAGGTAGACTATCATGTCGTCTGCAAATAATGATAGTTTGACTTCTTCCTTTCCAATTTGTATCCCTTTCTCACCTGAAGAACTTCGGATGGCAGAGAAGCATCTTAAAAAATGCTCAACTTCATTAGTCATTAGGGAAATGCAAATCAAAACAACCCTGAGATTTCATCTTACACCAGTCAGAATGGCTAAGATTAAAAATTCAGGAGACAGCAGGTATTGGAGAGGGTGTGGAGAAGAGGAACACTCCTCCACTGCTGGTGGGGTTGCAAATTGGTACAACCACTCTGGAAATCAATCTGGCAGTTCCTCCGAAAACTGGGCACCTCACTTCCAGAAGATCCTGCTATACCACTCCTGGACATATACCCAGAGGATTCCCCACCATGTAATAAGGATACATGCTCTACTATGTTCATAGCAGCCCTATTTATAATTGCCAGATGCTGGAAAGAACCCAGGTATCCCTCAACAGAAGAGTGGATGCAAAAAATGTGGTATATCTACACAATGGAGTACTATTTAGCCATTAGAAACAATGAATTCATGAAATTCTTAGGCAAATGGATGGAGCTAGAGAACATCATACTAAGTGAGGTAACCCAGACTCAAAAGGTGAATCATGGTATGCACTCACTAATAAGTGGATATTAACCTAGAAAACTGGAATACCCAAAACATAATTCACACATCAAATGAGGTACAAGAAGAAAGGAGGAGTGGCCCCTTGTTCTGGAAAGACTCAGTGAAGCAGTATTCAGCAAAACCAGAACGGGGAAGTGGGAAGGGGTGGGTGGGAGGACAGGGGAAAAGAAGGGGGCTTACGGGACTTTCGGGGAGTGGGGGGCTAGAAAAGGGGAAATCATTTGAAATGTAAATAAATTATATCAAATAAAAAAAAAGAATTTCAAAAAAAAGAAAGTTGTAAATATTTTTGTAGTCTGGCATCAAAAGAACACTAATACTTTTCACAATTTTTAGTGGAAGCTGAAGAGAAGGCTCCATGGTTAAGAGTTCTGGTTATTGCAAAGACCTGAATGAAGTACCATGGTAGGGGGATACCCAGAGGGTTCCCTACCCACCCAGAGGAGAAGGGGAGGAGGGACAAGAGAGAAGGATTGTGGGAGGCGGTTACCGGGAGGGAGGCAGTGAGCTGGATGTAACAAGAATAAGTAAAAAAACAAAATTAAATAAGAAGAAAGGAGGACTGGCTGTTCTTAAAGCAGTCCTGAGTTCAATTCCCAATACTCACATAGAGGCTCACAACCAGTTGATCTATAAAGGGAACTGACACCTTTTTATTATGCAGACATAAATGCAGACAAAGCACCCATACACATTAAATACATAAACACACCTTTAAAATTATAGAATAATTATTTTATTTTATGTGATGAGTGTTTCCCTGGATGGATGTCTGTACTTGTTACTCATGGGTGTCAGAGTAAGTAAAGGACCCCTGAAACTGAAGTGATGAATGGCTGTGAACTATGTGGGTGCTGGGAACTGAACCTGGCTCTTTGCAAGAGCAACAAGTGTTCCTAACTGCTGACCCAACTCTAAAGAACCATGAAGGAATGTGTTTTAAAAGTTTACCTGTAATCCAATATTAAAACTATTAGCATTTTTCAAAATTACTATATAGTATATAGAATTCATGAAGTCATGCCCAAAACACCAACAGAAGCCTAGCATCATTACTTATTCATTATTTACTAAACAATAGTCATTTGTTTTCTGTTTATTAGTGACTATAGTCTAGTTCTGTGAATGCATAAAAACACAGGGGAAATTCTCCTGTAAATAACTTCCTCTTCTTGTTTTTTGGGAAATTATTAGAAAATTTCATAAAATATTTCTGATATAATTTCAAAATAGACTGCTTTGAATGGTGACTATTATTATTTTTGTACTTTAAAATCAACATATTAAGATATAATATACTAAGGTAGTTTAATCCATAACAAAGAAGATTATAATAATAAGCATCTTCTTTTGAGCTAAGAAAGATACATCTCAGTTATGTGATGGCTGAAGATAACGCCATTTTAGACTATTTTTTAAGTTAACATTAGAAAAGTAAAAAATATTTATCATTACTGTGTAGATTTTAGAAATAACATTTCCCCCAAAAAATAACTGTTTCCTGAAATGATATATAGTTTATAATTGATTATTTGCAACTGATTTCAACCCAATATTGCTTTTCTATTTGTCAATTAATGACGATATCTTAAAAACACTTTTAAACTTATTTTTTCTCCTATATCTTAACTTTTGCATCAACTATAAACTGAAATTATGAACAACATTCTACTAAATACAAATAATTTTGGAAGTTAAGCTAGTGGACTTCCATATTTTGTAATATATTTAATTAATTAAAAATTGAAAATTATCTTCAGAAAAAAAGCTACTTATCAAGCAACACAATATTCAAGGCAAGAAAATTGTCTCTGGAATTTTAAATTTCAAAGAAAAATAATTCATCAACTATTTTAAAAGATATTCTGTATCAATACAAATGGTTACAACATTGAAAGCTGAACTTTTGAATTATTTTAAGAATAATTTTATTCTAGGATCTTTATTGCTAATCTAAGATTCATGCTAAAATTCTGAGGGTCAAGTAAAAGTTATTTTCAAAAAGTTCAAAATTCACACAAGGATATCAAGGACTCTGGTCTCCTCAACTCCTGACACCTTTCCAAGCATTGCCTATCCATTCTGAGAGATAGTTTCTGTATGTTAAAGCAGGATGAGTATTCTCAGTATGACTGCAAGGTATGGCTTTCTCAAAAAAGGGGGTATGAAAGGCATTTGGTTGATGTGGCAGTTATTTTTCTCATGTGAAAAAAAAACTAATGCAGTATCTTTTCAGATCTCTGCTTTTAAGATGAAAAGATACTGAGTGGGGAATAACCTACCGATCATCAGCAAAAATAAAAACCAGAGGATTTGTCAAAGCTTCTTCACTAAGCAATGCTTTTTTTTTTTTCCTGTACCTAGCTTCTTTTTTTTTTTTTTGGATTAAAAATATTTTATTTCAATTCTAAACTGTCAGAATGCAATAAAATCATGTTATTAATATTTCTTTTTTTCCTTTTTTTATTTAATTCGATATATTTTTTATTTACATTTCAAATGATTTCACCTTTTCTGCTCTCCAACTCCCCGAAAGTCACATAAGCTCCCTTCCCTCCCCCTATTCTCCCACCCACCCTTTCCCACTTCCCTGTTCTGGTTTTGCCTTATACTGCTACACTGAGTCTTTCCAGAACCAGGGGCCATTCCTCCGTTCTTCTTGTACCTCATTTGATGTGTGGATTATGTTTTGGGTATTCCAGTTTTCTAGGCTAATATCTGCTTATTAGTGAGTGCATAACATGATTGATCTTTTGAGACTGGGTTACCTCACTTAGTATGATGTTCTCCAGCTCCATCCATTTGCCTAAGAATTTCATGAATTCATTGTTTGTAATGGCTGAATAGTACTCTATTGTGTAGATATACCACATTTTTTTGCATCCATTCTTCTGTTGAGGGATACCTGGGTTCTTTCCAGCTTCTGGCTATTATAAATAGGGCTGCTATGAACATAGTGGAGCATATATCCTTATTACATGCTGGGAAATCCTCTGGGTATATGCCCAGGAGTGGTAGAGCAGGATCTTTCGGAAGTGATGTGCCCAGTTTTCTGAGGAACCGCCAGACTGACTTCCAGAGTGGTTGTACCAATTTGGAACCCCACCAGCAGTGGAGGAGTGTTCCTCTTTCTCCACACCTGCTGTTTCCTGAATTTTTAATCTTAGCCATTCTGACTGGTGTAAGGTGAAATCTCAGGGTTGTTTTGATTTGCATTTCCCTAATGACTAATGAAGTTGAGCATTTTTTAAGATGCTTCTCCGCCATCCGAAGTTCTTCAGGTGAGAATTCTTTGTTTAACTCTGTACCCCATTTTTAATAGGGTTATTTGGTTTTCTGGGGTCTAACTTCTTGAGTTCTTTGTATGTATTGGATATTAGCCCTCTATCTGATATAGGGTTGGTGAAGATCTTTTCTCAATTTTTTAAAAAAAATTGATATATCATGGGGAATTTAGCAGACCTCAAGAGGAAGGCAGTGTGGATCTAATCTCTATGGTTCTGAATCACAGTCTGGTACTATCATGATTAACAAATGGCACATTATTTAGTTATTGATTATGAAATTCTGACTTTTTTTTTAATAACACAATGACTGTGGATCGAACTGACTTATCAGGTAATGAATGTTGTCCAGCTGATTAAACCTAAATATTTAGAGCCTCTACTATAAGAGACTGCATTAAAAAAAGAAACTGGTGTACTCGATTAAAGCAAATATAAATACCTTTAAAACATTAAAAGCAGTATGATATGACTGACTTCAAATTAATTTAGAAGTTTTACCATTTATTAATTATATGCCTCAGATGATATTAGGGTCAATTCTAAGAACCTCTACTAGGGACCTGTTCTAAAGTCCTCTTTTAAAATACTTGACAGAAGGTAATGTTTTATGCAGTTAGTTTAATTTGAAACTATAGAAGCACCTACCTATATGTGATAGATCCTTCCTATAAGGTAAGATGAAAGCTACTACATAAGAGAACATAGCACTGTCTTTGCCTGTAATTACTTCCATTGGCCATAGGCTTTCCTGAACTATAAAGGTTTGGTATGGTTATCTGCTCTCAGTAAATGAGCTTGCCTACACAATCAAATGCTTACAGTTTCATCATCAAAAGAAATTTTACAACTTTTCTTTTTTAAATACCAAAGGCAAAATGACTCATAAAATTCAATGTGCCCAATCTTTGGAATTAAGCAAGATGGAGCCTGGTCAGTATTTAGATAAGGGAAAGGCTACAAAATCTACTAATAAAATCTGAATCCAGGTAAAAACAGAAAAAAAGCAAGTCCCAATGTTGCTGTTAGCTCAGTAAGAGGATACTCAAAACACTACTGGGTGTTTTAGTATTGTGGATTTACACTCTAGACAAAAGGTACAAGATTCTAACCTATGTTGGATATCATCAGAATCAATGCTACTAATGCTATCATCTTATTTAGCTCATATCCTCACTAATAATAGCTTTAAAGTTCAGATTATTCTAAGTGTTAGTTAAGTCTGATTCAATCCATGTGAAAACTGGTCATATGGTCAGTACAAACTCCAGAGGCTTTCCCACCACATCAGTAACAGAACTGTTACTCTGCTCCATAAATACTGTTAGTCCTGGATGACTTTCAGGGAAAAATCAAAAAGAAAATAAATTACAGAAGTCAATCCAAGAGTCAAGAAGGCATGGGTAGCACAAGACAGAGTTTCTTCTTTCTAAGCACCAATTCCAAGAAAAAGAATGGAGAAAAAAATTGTTTTTAATACAGACAAATTATTTTACAAGACAGAGCAGGAGAATGGAGAGTTTTATCAGAATTCTTCAATTAAGAAAACATCCTATGAGCATACCTATACCGTGATTTTATAGCTACATTTTCTTAATTGACATCCCTGTTTTCAAATGGATTTAGTTTGAGTCAAGTTGACATAAAACTGTCCAGCACAATAATCAATCACTCAGAACTCCATTTAGAGAACATGCTATCCAAAGAGCTTGGAACCAGGAACATTTTGAATTGAGTATTTGAATATACAAAATATAGTATCTTCAGATTATCTCATCAATTTAAACATAAAATTCACTTGTGCTTCATCTACACCTTAAAGATACAGCTCTAATAATAACCATTTCATAGCATCCTTACATTGTTTTGCAAAATAAAAATGGTGTTTGTTAGGCATCTTTCCTAGTTAGGGTTTCTATTGCTGTGATGAAACACCATGACCAAAAAGTAAGTTGAGGAGGAATTGGTTTATTTGGCTTATACTTCCATATCACTGTTCATCATTGAAGAAAGTCAGGAGAAGAACTCAAACAGGGCAGGAACCTGGATCGGGAGCTGATGCAGAGTCCATGAAGGGGTGCTGCTTACAGTCTTTCTTCCCATGGCTTATTCAGTCTGATTTCTTATAAAAACCAAGACACCAGACCAGGAATGGGCTGTGTGGCCCCCATCAATAACTAATAAAGAAAGTGCACTATAGCAGGATCCTATGGAGGCATATTCTCAATTAAGACTCCCTAATTTTAGGAATTCTAGTTTGTGTGTCAAGTTGATATAAGACCAACCAGCAAAGTATTTCTTGCATTGGACATTTAAAAGTCTAAATACTGTTCCTAAAGGATGTCTGATTTGAACTTACCACTACCTTGAAATACAAGTAATAAACTATTACATTAGTGATCTTTCTTATCATTATAGCCAAATCTCTGGCAGAAACAACTTAAGGAAAGAAAGATTGATAGTAATCCAGTTTGAGTCATCTTACCAAGAAAGGCAGGCCAGAGGTAACAGCAGTGGAAGTGTGTGATAGAATGGAAACGCCTTATATTCTAACAAATCAAAGAGGCAGAACACTGACCAGAGCAGGGCTGGGCTCTGTACTCAAAGGCCTTTCTCCCAGTAACTCACCTATATAAGCAAGGTCCTACTGTCTCCTTGTCACCTTCAGCTAGAGATCAAGTATTCAAATACATTAGTCACTGGGAAGGAAACATTTCATATTCAAACCATAGTCATCTGCCTCTAACATTTTAAGGCTTATGGCTATATCATATGCAAGAGCTACAATTACATCTTCTACAGTGCCCACTTTTCAAAAGTCCAAAAGATTCTTCTAACAAGGCAAATGATTAGTTGTAAGCCCCAGTAAAATATAACAATAAAACAACAACATTGTATTCCTGATCTCTCCCAGACTTTTAACATGAAATGCTGTTGAATTTTGTGAAAGGCTTCTTCAGCATCTAATGAGATCTTCAGTTTGTTTATATGGTGGACTACGTTGATGGATTACTAAAACTATATGAAAATTTATTTTCAATTTACCTGTACCCCTGGGATGAAACCCACTTGGTCATGGTGGATGATTTTGATTTGTTCATGGATTTGGTTAGGGAAAATTTAATTTAGTATTTTTACATCAATGTTAATAAGGGAAATAGATATGAAATTCTTTCTTTGTTGAGACTTTATATCATCTAGGTATCAGGGTCAGTGTGGCTTCATAGAATGTGTTTGGCAATGTTCCCTCTGTTTTTATTTTGTGGAATAGTTTGCAGAGTACTGGTATTAGCTCTTTAGCTCTTCTCTAAAAGCTTGGTAGAAATCTGCACTAAAACCATCTGGCCCTGGGATTTTTTTTTTTATTATTTTTTATTTTTTGGCTGGGAAAATTTAATGATGGCTTCTATTTCATTAGGGGTTATAGGACCATTTAGATAATTTATTGGATTTGTAAATCATTAAAAATATCCTTTATTTATTTTACAGTATCCCCCCTTTTTTAATTGTATACTTTCTTTATTTACATTTCAAATGTTATCCCCTTTCCATGTTCCCCCCCCTCCCCTGCGGCCACCCCTCAGTCCCGAAAACCCCCTATCCTATCCTTCCTCCCCCTGCTTCTATGAGGGTGTTCCTCCACCCATCCACCCACACCCACCTCCCCGCCCTCCATTCCCCTACACTGGGGAACCAAGCCTTCATAGGACCAAGTACCTCTCTTCCTATTGATGCCTAACAAGGCCATCCTCTGCTACATATGCAGCTGTAGCCATGTGTATTCCTTGGTTGATGGCTTAGGCCCTGGGAACTCTGGGGGGTCTGGTTGGTTGATGTTGTTTTTCTTCCTATGGGGTTGCAAACCTGATCAGCTCCACAGTCCTTTCTCTACCTCCTCCATTGGGGACCCCATACTCAGTCCAATGGTTGGCTGCAAGCATCTGCCTCTGTATTTGTAAGGCTCTGGCAGGACCTCTCAGTAGACAGCCATGTAAGGCTCCTTACAGCAAGCATTTCTTGTCATACACAATAGTATCTGGGTTTGGTGACTGTATATGGGATGAATCCCCAGTGGAACAGTCTCTGGATGGCCTTTCCTTCAGTCTCTGCTACACTTTATCTTCAACACCACTTCATGGCAAAAGTCTTGGAAAGATCAGGAATTCAAGGTTCATACCTAACCATAGTAAAAGCAATTTATGGCAAATCAGTAGCCACCATTAAACGAATTGGAGAGAAACTTGAAGCAATCCCACTAAAATCAGGGACTAGACAAGGCTGCCCACTCTCTCCTTATCTATTCAATATAGTACTTGAAATTCTAGCTAGAGCAATTAGACAACAAAAGCAGGTCAAAGGGATACAAACAGGAAAGGAAGAAGTGAAAATATCACTATTTGCAGATGATATGATCATATACTTAATGACCCCACATATCAAATGATGCCTAAGAAGGAGGAAGAACAAAGTATGTATACTCTAGTCCTTCTTAGAAGGAGGAACAAAATACCCACAGTAGGCGATATAGAGACAAAATGTGAGCAGAGTCTGAAGGAAAAGACCATCCAGATACTACCCTACCTAAGAATCCATCCCATATACAGTTGCAAAACCCAGACACTATTGTGGATGCCCACAAGTACTTGCTGACAGGCACTGGATATAGCTGTCACCTGGGAGGCTCTGCTAGTGCATGACAAATAGAGAGGGGGAAATTCTCAGCCAGCCATTGAACTGAACACAAAGTCCCCAATGGATGAGATAAAGACCGGACCAAAGGAGCTGAAGGGGTTTGCAGCGCCATAGGAGGATCAACAATATGAGTCACCAAGTACTCCCAGAGCTCCCAGGGACAAAACCATCAACCAAAGAGTACACTTGGAGTTACCTATGGCTCCAGGGACTTCAGCAGCAGAGGATGATCTTGTTGGACATCAAATGGGGGAGAGGCCCTTGATCCTGGAAAGACTTGATACCATAGTATAGAGAAATACCAGGACAAGGAAGCAGGGGTGGGTTGATTGGGGAAGGGGAGATAGCTTACAGGATTTTCGGGGGGAGGAGGAAAGCAAAAAAGGGGACAATACTTGAAGTGTAAATAAATAAGATGCCTAATTAGGGTTGTTTGGTTTTCTGGAGTCTAACTTCTTGAGTTCTTTATATATATTGGATATTAGCCCACTATCTGATGTAGGATTGGTGAAGGTCTTTTCCCAATTTGTTGGTGGCCGATTTGTCCTCTTGATGGTGTCCTTTGCCTTACGGAAACTCTGTAATTTTATGAGGTGCCATTTGTCAATTCTTGCTCTTAGAGCATACGCTATTGGTGTTCTGTTCAGAAACTTTCTCCCTGTACCGATGTCCTCAAGGGTCTTCCCCAGTTTCTTTTCTATTAGCTTCAAAGTGTCTGGCTTTATGTGGAGGTCCTTGATCCATTTGGAGTTGAGCTTAGTACAAGGAGACAAGGATGGATCAATTCGCATTCTTCTGCATGCTGACCTCCAGTTGAACCAGCACCATTTGTTGAAAAGGCTATCTTTTCTCCATTGGATGTTTTCAGCCTCTTTGTCGAGGATCAAGTGGCCATAGGTGTGTGGGTTCATTTCTGGACCTTCAATCCTGTTCCATTGATCCTTCTGCCTGTCACTGTACCAATACCATGTAGTTTTTAACACTATTGCTCTGTAGTATTGCTTGAGGTCAGGGATTCTGATTCCCCCAGACTTTCTTTTGTTGCTGAGAATAGTTTTAGCTATCCTGGGTTTTTTGTTATTCCAGATGAATTTGATAATTGCTCTTTCTAACTCTGTGAAGAATTGAGTTGGGATTTTGATGGGTATTGCATTGAATCTGTAGATTGATTTTGGCAAAATGGCCATTTTAACTATATTGATTCTACCGATCCATGAGCATGGGAGGTTTTCCCATTTTTTGAGGTCTTCTTCCATTTCCTTCTTCAGAGTCTTGAAGTTCTTGTCATACAGATCTTTCACATGTTTGGTAAGAGTCACCCCAAGATACTTTATACTGTTTGTGGCTATTGTGAAGGGGGTCATTTCCCTAATTTCTTTCTCAGCCTGCTTATCCTTTGAGTATAGGAAGGCCACTGATTTGCTTGAGTTGATTTTGTAACCTGCCACTTTGCTGAAGCTGTTTATCAGCTGTAGGAGTTCTCTAGTGGAGTTTTTTGGGTCACTTAGGTAGACTATCATGTCATCTGCAAATAATGATAGTTTGACTTCTTCCTTTCCAATTTGTATCCCTTTGACCTCCTTATGTTGTCGAATTGCCCGAGCTAGTACCTCAAGTACAATATTGAAAAGATAAGGAGAAAGGGGGCAGCCCTGTCTAGTCCCTGATTTTAGTGGGATTGCTTCAAGTTTCTCTCCATTTAGTTTGATGCTGGCTACCGGTTTGCTGTATATTGGTTTTACTATGTTTAGGTATGGGCCTTGAATTCCTGTTCTTTCCAAGACTTTAAGCATGAAAGGATGCTGAATTTTGTCAAATGCTTTTTCAGCATCCAATGAAATGACCATGTAGTTTTTTTCTTTGAGTTTGTTTATGTAGTGGATTGCATTGATGGATTTCCGTATATTGAACCAACCCTGCATTCCCGGGTTAAAGCCTACTTGATCATGGTGGATGATCGTTTTGATGTGTTCTTGGATTCGGTTGGCAAGAATTTTATTGAGTATTTTTGCATCGATGTTCATAAGGGAAATTGGTCTGAAGTTCTCTTTCTTTGTTGGATCTTTGTGTGGTTTTGGTATCAGCGTAATTGTGGCTTCATAGAAGGAATTGGGTAGCGTTCCTTCTGTTTCTATTTTGTGGAATAATTTGAAGAGTATTGGTGTTAACTCTTCTTTGAAGGTCTGAGAGAATTCTGCACTGAAGTCATCTGGTCCTGTGCTTTTTTTGGTTGGAAGACTTTCTATGACTCCTTCTATTTCTTTAGGCATTATGGGACTGTTTAGACGATCTATTTGGTCCTGATTTAATTTTGGTATTTGGTATCTGTCAAAGAAATTGTCCATTTCCTCCAGATTCTCCAGTTGTGTTGAGTACAGGCTCTTGTAGTAGGATCTGATGATTTTTTGCATTTCCTCAGTTTCCGTTGTTATATCTCCCTTTTCATTTCTAAGTTTGTTAATTTGGATACTTTCTCTGTACCCTTTGGTCAGTCTATCTTGTTGATTTTCTCAAAGAACCAGCTCCTGGTTTTGTTGATTCTTTGTATGGTTCTCTTTGTTTCTACTTGATTGACTTCGGCCCTGAGTTTGATGATTTCCTGCCTTCTACTCCTCCTGGGTGAAATAGCTTCTTTTTGTTCCAGGGCTTTCAGGTGTGTCATTAAGCTGGGGTACAGAGTTAAACAAAGAATTCTCACCTGAAGAACTTCGGACGGCAGAGAAGCATCTTAAAAAATGCTTAACTTCATTAGTTATTAGGGAAATGCAAATCAAAACAACCCTGAGATTTCACCTTACACCAGTCAGAATGGCTAATATTAAAAATTCAGGAGACAGCAGGTATTGGAGAGGGTGTGGAGAAAGAGGAACACTCCTCCACTGCTGGTGGGGTTGCAAATTGGTACAACCACTCTGGAAATCATTCTGGCGGTTCCTCCGAAAACTGGGCACCTCACTTCCAGAAGATCCTGCTATACCACTCCTGGGCATATACCCAGAGGATTCCCCACCATGTAATAAGGATACATGCTCTACTATGTTCATAGCAGCCCTATTTATAATTGCCAGATGCTGGAAAGAACCCAGGTATCCCTCAACAGAAGAGTGGATGCAAAAAATGTGGTATATCTACACAGTGGAGTACTATTCAGCCATTAGAAACAATGAATTCATGAAATTCTTAGGCAAATGGATGGAGCTAGAGAACATCATACTAAGTGAGGTAACCCAGACTCAAAAGGTGAATCATGGTATGCACTCACTAATAAGTGGATATTAACCTAGAAAACTGGAATACCCAAAACATAATCTATACATCAAATGAGGTACAAGAAGAAAGGAAGAATGGCCCCTTGTTCTGGAAAGACTCAGTGAAGCAGTATTCAGCAAAACCAGAACGGGGAAGTTGGAAGGGGTGGGTGGGAGGATAGGGGGAGAGAAGGGGGCTTATGGGACCTTAGGAGTGGAGGGGCTAGAAAAGGGGAAATCATTTGAAATGTAAATAAAAAATATATCGAATAAAAAAATTTTAAACAAACAAAAAAAATTTAGACAAGCGACACTCATAAAAATCATAAAATAAGTATCAATAAATTCCAGTCATATTTATCTCCCCCCCCCAAAAAGAAAGAATATGCCTAATTAAAAAAAAATTCTGTCTAAGAGGTCATTATACAGGAGGGAAATCCTTCTGTCCTATTTTTAAGGTATCCGATTTGAAGAGCAAACTCATTCATGTGTGCTTACATATTTATTCCTAGAGCATTAAGCAGAAAGGACTTGACTTCAAGGGACCTTTACTATCCTCCCTGTATAAAGCCCAAGGTTCTTTGCAATGAAAATCTCTTTAACAGCCGCTGTCCTTTCATTGGCACCTGCTTTGATCTAATCTACCTTGTTTATAACTTTTAACACACTAATGTTCCTTTATTTACCAAAGTATACAATATTCATATCTTTCTGGTTTTGGCTTTAGATTCTTGGTATTAATTCAGGTAAAAGCTGCTAGTAACAAAAGCCACAGTCTAGATGCTATGCTGTCTTGAAAGTTTCTCTACCAAATAAATTAGTCCATTACTTTTGGATTCAGTGTCACTCTAATTTTCAGGAAATTGGAAAAAATGTAGCCAGATTGTTTGTTTAAATGTAACAAACATGGCCTCTAGCCAAATTTATGATATGGACATTGTTCCCTGTTGTGACTTCTTGAGCACAAGGTTTACTATCTACATTTCTAGCAACATTTTGGTTTTCCAAACTCTCATCAGCATCCAGCACTAGTGGACTTGTCTAGCTCACACCCACCCTCCTCTGTATTCCTCCTACAGATTAATTATGAAAGTCTGCATGGCCCGTCATCAGCTTTGGCCATAACAACAACCCCATTTCTCGGGACCTACTTTCTGTATTAGTTATTGTACTCATTACATCACTGTGACTGAACACACTACAGAAGCAATTTGAATGAGGAAGATTTCTTTTTCTCCAATCTGTCACAATGAGGAAGGCAATACAAAGCTCATATGGGTGAAAATGTGAAAAAGAGGCTCCTGACATTTTGGCAAATCAGGAAGCAGAATATTAAATCAGAGAAACAAGTTTATAACTTCCAAAGAGGTTTCGCTAACAGCCCCCTTTACCATCCATGCCTTACCTTTTTAAGGTTCTACAACCTTCTAGAACAGTGCTATCAATTCGGGATCAGATTTAAACCATAATACCTGTCAAATTTAGTTTGGAATTTTTTGTTTGATGTTGGGTCATTTTATTACATTTCCATAAAACAGCTTAAAAATAAATTCATTATATTTTAGTAATAATAATATTTTCACGTCATACAGACAGTATTGTCCACACTATTTGCAGAATTCTTTGAAAAATGGAAATTTGGCCAAATAAATCACAAACAAAAGAAAACACTCAAACTCTCAGAGTCCTTCTACATATGAGAACCTGGCACTTGCAATTTCCAGCCTCATTTCACACCTAATTCCACACACACTCCTATTACTTGACCTATGATCCACAACTTCCCTCTTGCTTTAGGGTATGTTTAGATTTAGGACTGGATGATGCTTCACTTTGCCCTTTACAGATATTTCTTATGCTTTTAGGGTTAACTTCTATGTTACTCCTAAGATCTACTTTTATGGACCATGCTATATATGAGTACTTTTGTTTATTGACTCTGACATGGTTATTAGTCTTGGAGTGTCAATAACAAAATATGTATTCATAGGAGTAACTAAGAAACAATGGAAATGTATCCCTCATATTTATGAAGTTTGAGAAGTGAGGTCAGAGCCCCAATTTCTGGGATTCGCTGTAGGCTCTGATGCACTGATGCAGCATTCATACTGTATACTTAGATAGTAAAATGGCAAAAGATGGTATCTGCTTTCCATTAACGTCTTCTGAGAAGGAAATAATCTTACTCATGAGGAATCTGCCCTCAACAATTACTATTATTGTTATGAGTTACCTATGGGAATATGTCCTTTACTTAATACTCTCACCTTTGTAACTAGATTTTGGAATATACATTCTGGTGAAGTGATTGGTAAAAACACTCAGATCATATTATAATGTATGTTTTTCATTAGAAGATTCTATTAATGAAATTAGTAAGAAGAACATATTTCTTACAATATATTCCCTTGACTTTTCTTATTAAAGGATAAGTTCCACACCTAAGACTACATGGCGGTATTAGTGTCTAGCACAAAATAAATACCAACAAATATTTGAACACAAGTGACTATAAGTTAACATCAGATGGACATAAGTTTGAGCCTCAGCTCTGTTTTGTTTTGTTTTTTTTTAACCTGAGTGACCTGGCCTCTTTTATGCTATACATTTCTCAAATGTGAAGTGATATATGATGGAAGTATAATTACAAAATTGCTATGAATTTGCATGAAGTAATATACACAAAGTGCTTAGCAGATGTCTGGGACAGCATTAGGAGCTGTCTCTTCTTCTAAGGATGTAGACCATTTCTTTAGGTGTTCCTCAGCCATTTGCTATACCTCAGTTGAGAATTCTTTGTTTAGCTCTGAATCCCATTTTTTAAATAGGGTTATTTGGTTCTCTGGAGTTTAACTTCTTGAGTTTTTTATATATATATTGCATATTAGACCTCAATGAAATGTAGGACTGGTAATGATCTTTTCACAATCAGTTGGTTGCCATTTTGTCCTATTAACAGTGTCTGTGGTCTTACAGAAACTTTGCAATTTTATGAGGTCCCATTTATATCTTCTTGATCTTAGAGCATAAGCCATTGATATTCTGTTCAAGAAATTTTCCCCTGTGTCCATGTACTCTAGGCTCTTCCCTACTTTCTTTTCTACTAGTTTCAGTGTATCTGGTTTTAAGTGGAAGTCATTTATCAACTTGGACTTGAGCTTTGTACAAGAAGATAATAATGGATCAATTTGCATTATTCTACATGTTGACTGCCAGTTGAACAAGCACCATTAGTTGAAAATTCTGGTTACCCCCACCCCACTTGATGGTTTTAGCTCCTTTGTCAAAGATCAAGTGACCATAGGTGTGTAGGTTCATTTTCGGGTCTTCAATTCTATTCTGTTGATCTACCCACCTGTCTCTGTACCAATACCATACAGTTTTTATCACTATTGCTCAGAAATACAGCTTGATGTCAGGGATGGTAATTCCCCCAGAAGTTTTTATTGTTGAGAATAGTTTTCGATATCCTGGGTTTTTGGTTAGTCCAGTGAATTTGCAAATTGCTTTTTCTAACTCTATGAAGAATTGAGTTAGAATTTTGATAGGGATTGCATTTAATATGTAGATTGCCTTCAGCAAGATGGCCATTTATTTCTACTATATTAATCCTGCCAATCCATGAGCATGTGAGATCTTTCAATCTTCTGAAATCTTCGATTTCTTTCTTTAGAGACTTGAAGTTCTTGTCATACAGATCTTTCATTTGTTTGGTTAGAGTCACCCCAAGGTATTTTATATTATTTATGACTATTGTGAAGTGTCATTTGCTCTCATATACAGTCACCAGACAAAGACACTATTGAAGATGCCAAGAAGTGCTTGCTGGCAGGAGCCTGATATAGCTGCTTTCTGAGAGACTCTGCCAGAGCCTGTCAACTACAAAGCTCACAAGCAACCACTGGGCTGAGCAAGGGATCCACATGGAGGAGCTAGAGAAAGGACTGAAGGAGATTAAGGGGTTTGCAACCCCATAGGAAGGACAACAATATGAACCTTGAGTTCCCAGGGACTAAACCACCAGCCAAAGAATACACATGGAGGGACTCATGGCTCCAGCAGCATATGTAGCAGAGGATGGACTTGTCAGGCATCAATGGGAGAAAAGGCCCTGGTCTTTTGAAAGCTAGATGCCTCAGTTTAGGGGAATGCCAGGGCAGGGAGGCAGGAGTGGGCAGGTAGGGGAGCACCCTCAGAGAAGCAGGGGGAGGGGTAACGGGATAAGGGGTTTCTGGAGGGTAAACCAGAAGGGGACAACACTTGAAATGTAAGTAAAAAAAAAAAAAATCCAATAAAAAAGAAGGAAAAAGAGATTCTTCCAACCAAATAGTTCATAGGAGCAAATCTATCATAGAATCAAAGGGGGGAAATTAGGTAACAAGAACACTATTAGATTTTAGGCTGCTAGAGATTTGAGTGAGCTGGTAAAAACTAGAGTACATTAAAGAATCAATATGCTCATGGAGCTATAAGACAGAAGGAAGAGAAGTACACAGAAAAAAATAGAAGTGAAGGAATGGACAATATCTCATCAGATGTCAAGCAAATGTTTTTATCATTAAAATCATATATGTGCTACTTCTCTAATTCTACATGCATCCTAAAAGGAAAGACAATTTGAGCACTTTCTCCTTATATATTAGGATAACAGAAATAGCAAAGTATCTAAACCTCAATTAGTTGATATTTTCGTTTCACCATAGCTATCCTTTTTCTCTTTGATTAAATAATATACAAAACCGAGAGTTACAGACAGCAGGGGTAGATATCATACTGTTCACTATGACTTTCCAAAAGAATCCATTTATGACTTCATATGAAATATTTTGTTTGAAATGTCTCAAAATAATAAAATGTTTGAGAAGTTACTTTGAATTTTTGTCTCATACATATGCATGCACACACCACCCACACATGCACACAAACACATACATGCACATAAACTCACACACATGCATGCATGCACACATACAGACACAGGTCTTTTCCTGAATCTTTTGACATTAGGGCTCATTATTCCTAAATATTTTTAGTATGCATTACTTCCCTTAGGCATTTCTCTCATAGAGCCATAAGGAAATCACTCTTATATTTATGTTATGTTTATCTAACCTATATTCCAATTTATCATTTCACGTAGAGATACCTTTTTTCCTTTGTTTTCTAGGATAGAATCCAGCATAGGCTAGGTACTGCATTGCCTGGTAATATTTTGTTAGCCTTTTTTTTTTAATTTTCCACGGCCTCACTATCTTTCATACCACTGTCATGTTTGCTTTTTTTTAAGCCATGGCTTTGACTTATATTATAATCAAGTATTTCTTAGTTTTCTAAGGAAACTCTAAGCTTCTTTGCAAACTTAGACATGTTTTCAATTTTAG
This sequence comes from Apodemus sylvaticus, assembly GCF_947179515.1. Taxonomy (NCBI): domain Eukaryota; kingdom Metazoa; phylum Chordata; class Mammalia; order Rodentia; family Muridae; genus Apodemus; species Apodemus sylvaticus. Next base: position 56,495,567 of record NC_067487.1, read on the forward strand.
AATTTTATGGTTGTTTTCAGCAAGTGCTAAAATTGGAAAAGCCAACATTATAAAACAAGCTGGCAATGTAAAACAAATATATCTTTAATTATTTAAGAGTTTAAATTATGAGTAAAGCACCTTTACAGTCATTCAGACCACAATAAAAAGGAAATATTAAAATATTACATTTCATATTTCTTTCTAAGTTACCTAAAATCTCAGAATATTCCAAATATGCCCTGCCAGGTCTGCCATTTTCTGAACATTTCACATTGGCAATGCTTTCTGCTTCTTTTTCCTATTGAAAACTGATTTTCAAAATGTGCTTAGCATATCTCAGTTTATAGTCAGTCCTTTCAAGCCAACCTTGAAAATTTGCTCAAACTTCAAAGAAAAGAGTAATCAATAGAGTATCCCTTCTCCAGTGGATACCAACAGCAATGTGTTAAAACAAATGTTGTCTTTTGCTACTCCCTAGGTTTAGAGTATTACATGTATCAAATACAGGGAGTGTAGACAATATGTAAGATTGTGCACAGTAACAGTAGGACACACATGTCTTATGAATGTAACAGAATTCTTCCATAAACATGTCCCAAATTAAGTATAACAATTCATGTTTATGGATATGTATTACTGAATGTAGTTTTATTTTTATAATCTTTAATGCTTAGGCCTATGTGAATTTAATTATCAAAACTATGATTTATTAGGGAACATTAACACATTTCATTATGTAGGCAGATCTGCCTAATTTTCAAAATATCTATCTAGCATGTTGAGAGAAAAGAATAAAAATCTTTATTGTCTATAAGTATACAAACAATTCTCCAAACATAAAATTCTGAAGTTAAATAAGTAGGATTTCAAAGAAAGTTGAGGTTTTTCTTCCATATTATGTGTCAAATAATCTTTCCAAATTAAACAAAAGACAATTTGTAAAGTAATTCTCTTAGTGTTAGTCAACTTATATGTCTCACTTGTTGGTATGTAACATGAAATATATATTTGCAAAAGACAAGGGAGAACAGAGGGCCCCCTACACAGTCCCAGGGAAAAGCCAGGATAATGGGGAGCAAGAACCATACATAATGATGGGTTAATCATGACTCGTGTGCACAGTGCTTAGCATTATACGGGTCCACATACATGACTCACCAAGAAAGGTTTGTGTTCAATCATCAATATTACTGACAAGTCTGTGATCTCAGAGTTAGCAAGTCCTATGTCAAAGACACATTCTGATTTTCTTTTTGGGGACACTAGCTATTATTTTCTCTGTGTCAGAAAGGTGATTACCCCTACTCCAGAAATGCAGAGAAAGTCTAAACTAGTCAACTCAGAGAAGCCATGGTAGAGAGATAAGACCGATAACATTGCCCAATGACCTAACATTGCCCAGTTCCTGCAGTGTCCTGCTGTTGCACCTTGAGTCAGGGCACAGGTGCTTTGACACTAGAGACCTAGCCATAACTGCCCACTGGCATACTCCCCAGCTTCAGGAGCAATAATAAAAATGATGGTTACTGTTTTTAAGGCACTAAATTTTGGGTGAGCTGTTATATAGCAATAGATAAAGAAAACGTGGCAGCACTGCAGACAGTGAATGTCACAGACTTAGCTGACAAAGAATGCTCAGGTAAAGAATCAAACATACGGAACTCATCGTTCTTAGTCAAGAGCTGGGGATATAGCTCGATGGTAGAGAAGTAACTTCAAATGCATTAGGCCCTGAGTCTACTTTCACACAATATTTTGTACCTCAATAATTAATAATAATAATAATAATAACAATAAGTCATACTACTACTACTAATAATAAGTAGTAGTAGTAGTAGTTGTTGTTGTTGTAGTTGTAGTTGTAGTAGTAGTAGTAGTATGATTTTTACTCAAGTTTCCATAGGGCTCTCACTTTTTTCAACCCCAATTTTTAGAAATAAATTTAATTAAAACTCAACAAATAAGTGCTAAAACTTACTGTTGAAAAAACGAGCACCATTAAGTAGAGCTACACTCTACTTGGACCCATCTATGACATTCCAGAAGCTTAGCTTCTGACATATCCTTTCTATTAATGACACTGCATAACCTAGGTTTGCCATTTAACAATTTATAAATTATTTTCAGGTACATAATTTCATTTGATCATATACATAATCCTATGAAACCTTAGTCAGAGTCTTACAGAATGAAAACGGAGTCAAACAAGTTACATAAATATCTCAGAATTGAAGATCTTAGAAGAAAAGTATTTACTCTGGGCAAGCAGAGACTTAACGGCTAGCCTGAGCTAATAGCCAAGATTTAAGAATGTGCATATAACACAGGTGGCATATCAGAATTAATAGTAACCAATTGTGTAATGTATACTATAAATGTACCACTTTTCAGTAAACTAAAAAATGCATAGGAATAGTATATTTTAAAGTGTATAATAAATATATAGCATGTATAATAAATAAGATGTGTAATAAATAGTATGTTCCAAAGTGCTTAACTTTCCATTTTGAAAATATCTTCCTTTGAAAATCTTGCATTTTTATAATACTTTGAATAATCACTAAAAGCTAGTCTAAAGACTAATCTCAAGGGTCTTATAATTTCTTAAAGTTAAACAAAGCAGGTGTTATTTCAAAGTCCTTTAAGGATTGATTTAATGAATGCTAAGCATCTAAAATCCCCAGAGGGAAAAATTTAGCTCAATCTAACTGACTACCTTTTGAAAAAGAAAATTAACACACACACCAAATGGATTTCTTGCTGAGCTCCAAGTATTACTTATGAGGGTCGATGATAAGTGTTGCTGTTGTCCATTATTCTGCACAGATATATATGGTTTTAAGGGTTCTCTGCAATGTGTTTTGCCACCAACCATGTCTCCCCAAACATTGGAACACTTCCATCTCCTTTTAACAACTTCCCATTAAAACTCATGGACCATATCCTGTACTTAATGGGCTGTTAATATTTTAAAGCTTCTGTAGTTCTACTGTAAATCCCCAGTCCCTACTGCAATGTTGAAAATATATACAAAAAGATTTCCCCAGCTGACACAAAGAACTCACACAGCTCACATTTTGACAAGCAGTAAACTATCCTAGTATATATAATAGCAGTGAGCACACAGTAACTATGACAGCTGCATATCAGAAAACATTGACTATTGCTGGGCACATGCAGACACTTCACTGGCTTTGTGCCACAGAGCTGTCATTTTAGGGCAGCATAGGCCACAAAGCACTTGCTTAATCACTACCATAACGTCTGAGTGCTTAAAAAACAAAAACAAAATTTAAGGTAATATGCCAAAAGATTTTAACCTGATTATTTATTCCATTTAAGAAATACAAACATATAAAAACATTAATTCAGTTATTTCATTGATTATCTAAAGAAATCAAACTGATACTCTAAAAATGTTTGGAAAAATCCCCTTAGGGGACAAGAAGTCTAAATTAACAGACAAGATAATTTTATTTCTTTGACCTAAGAAATACAGTTAAGTTCAGTAAGAGAAATATTGAGATAAAAATGTTACAAAGCTTAAAGCGTCTTCATCACCCGGCACCTTGGTTCTAATGAAGAGATGACACTCTCTGACCATCCTCTCTAAGGCCATCTGCCTCCTCCCTGCACACTCCTCACCCTACCCTTCGCAGCCTTGGTCCTCTCTCCCTGGCTGCTTTTTCTATCTTCTATTATGATGCCCTCTCTTCCTCTCTCACCTCTAAAACACTGAAGAAATGCAGATTCAAATTTTTAGAACACTTCCTTATAAGTATGTTAGCTCTACTTCACTGGCTTTAAATCACATCTGTATACTGATGTTTTAATTTCAGTGCTCCTTTCCAAAGTACATCCAACTGCCTACTTGACATTTCCTCTTGGGTACCTAATAAGCATCATAAATTAGCAAGATTAAAATCCATAAGTCTTGCTCTTCCCTTAGAAATTTGTTGTTTAACCATGGTTCCCTTTTAAAAAGCAACTCTATAATAGGGGAGAGGGGCAGGGGGCCAAGGGACTTGTCAGTGTAAACTTTAGCAATCTCTGTCTCCCTCTCTCCCTCTCCCTCTCCCTCTCCCTCTCCCTCTCCCTCTCCCTCTCCCTCTCCCTCTCCCTCTCCCTCTCCCTCTCCCTCTCCCTCTCCCTCTCCCTCTCCCTCTCCCTCTCCCTCTCCCTCCCCCTCCCCTACCCCTCTCCCTCTCCCCTCCCCCCCTCCCTCTCCCCCCCTTTCTCTCTCTCTCCCCCCTCACCAGGACTCCACCTGCACCCAAGAACTCGGAAGCACCACAGCAATTTGTGCCAGGGGAAAGCAGGTCACCCAGGGTTGCTGAGATAGGCCTGCAGGTACACAGGAGGGGCAAGCATCAGTCAGTGGCAGCAGTACCAACTAGCACCACAGATAACCAGATGGCAAAAGGCAAACGTAGAAATGTTGCTAACAAAAAAAAAAAAAATGTTGCTAACAGAAATCAAGGCAATATGGCACCATCCGAACCCAATTTTCCCATAACAGCAAGTCCTGGATATCCCAACATACCAGGAAAGCAAGATTTGGATTTAAAATCACAGGTCATGATGCTGAAGGAGGGCTTCATGGAGGGCTTCAAGAAGTACATAAATAACTCCATTAAAGAAATACAGGAGAACACAAGTAAACAGGGAGACACCCTTGAAGAACTAAGGGAAAACACAACAAAACAAGTGTTGGAATTAAACAAAGCCATCCAGGATCTAAAGAAGGAGGTAGAAACAATAATGTAATCACAAAGGGAAACAACTAGAGATATAGAAAACCTAGAAAAGAAGTCAGGAGTCATGGATGCAAGCATCAACAATAGAATACAAGAGATAGAAGAGAGAATCTCAGATGCAGAAGATACCATAGAAAGCATTGATACAACAGTCAAAGAAATTGACAAATGAAAAAAGCTCCTGACCCAAAACATTCAGGAAATCTAGGACAAAATGAAAAGACCAAACCTAAGGAGTATAGGTATAGAAGAGAGTGAAGATTTCCAACTTAAAGGGCCAGTAAATGTCTTCAACAAAATTATAGAAGAAAACTTCCCTAACCAAAAGAAAAAGATGCCCATGGACATACAAGAAGCCTACAGAACTCCAAATAGATTTGACCAGAAAAGAAATTCCTACCATCACATAATAATTAAATACCAATAATTAATCACATAATAATTAAATAATTTAAAATACCAAATGTACTAAACAAAGAAAGAATATTAAAAGCAGTAAGGGAAAAAGGTCAAGTAACATATAAAGGTAGATCCATCAGAATTACACTGGACTTCTCACCCTAAGGGAACACAAATGCCAACCCAGACAGCTATAGCCAGCAAATCTCTCAATTACCATAGATGGAGAAACCAAGGTATTTCATGACAAAGACAAATTTACATAGTATCTTTCCACAAATCCAGCCCTTCAAAGGATAATGAATGAAAAACACCAACAAAAGGAGGGAAACTACACACAAGAAAAAGCAAGAAATTAAACTTTCAACAAACACAAAATAAGATAACCATATAAACATAAACATTACACCAAAAAGCAGGAAGCAACAATCACTATTCCTTAATATCTCTTAATATCAATGGACTCAATTCCCCCAATAAAAAGATATAGACTAACAGAATGGATTCGTAAACAAGAACCAACATTTTTCTGCATACAGGAAACGCATCTCAAAGACAAGCACTACCTCAGAGTAAAAGGCTGGAAAACAGTTTTCCAAGTAAATGGTCCCAGGAAACATGCTGGAGTAGCCATTCTAATATCCAATAAAATAGACTTTCAACCAAAAGTCATCAAAAAAGACACAGAAGGACACTTTATACTCATCAAAGGAAAAATCTACCAGGAAGAACTCTCAATTTTGAACATCTAAGCCACAAATACAAGGGCACCCTCATTCATAAAGGAAACTTTACAAAAGCTTAAAGCACACATGGCACCCCACACAATAATTATTGGTGACTTCAACACCTCACTCTCCTCAATGGACAGATGAGGGAAACACAAACTAAACAGAAACACAGTGAAACTAACAGAAGTTTTGGATCAAATGGATTTAATAGCTATTTATAGAATATTTCATCCTAAATCAAAAGAATATACCTTCTTCTCAGCACCTCATGGTACCTTCTCCAAAACTGACCATATAATTGGCCACAATACAGACCTCAACAGATATAAGAAGATCAAACTAATTCCATGCCTCCTATCAGATCACTATGGAGTAAGGGTGGTCTTCAATGGCAACCAAAACAACAGAAAGCCTACATACACATGGAAGCTGAACAATGCTCTACTCAATGATACCTTGGTCAAGGGAGAAATAATGAAAGAAATCAAAATCTTCTTAGAAGGTTAATGAAAATGAAGGCACAACATACCCAAATGTATGGGACACAATGAAAGCAGTGCTGAGAGGAAAACTCTTAGCTCTCAGTGCCTCCAAAAAGAAGCTAGAGAAAGCATACACTAGCTGCTTACCTGACATCTTTAGAACAGAAAGAAGCTAATACACTCAAGAAGAGTAGAAGGCCATAAATCATCAAACTTGGGCCTGAAATCAACCAAGTTGAAACAAAAAGAACTATGCAAAGAATCAACAAAACCAGGAGCTGACTCTTTGAGTAAATCAACAAGACAGATAAACCTTTAGCCAGACTAACCAGAGGGCAGAGACAGTATGCAAATTAACAAAATCAGAAATGAAAAGGGAGAAATAACAACAGAAACTGAGGAAATTAAAAAAATTATCATATCCTACCATAAAATCTATACTCAACACAACTGGAAAATCTGAATAAAATGGACAAATTTCCTAGAGAGATACCAACTACCAAAATTTAATCAGGACCAGATAGACCATCTAAATGGTCCCATAACCCCTAAAGAAATAGAAGTGATCATTGACAGTCTCCCAACAAAAAGAAGCACAGGATCAGATGGTGTGAGTGCAGAATTCTATCAGACCTTCAAAGGAGACCTAATACCACTACTCTTCAAATTATTCCACAAAATGGAAACAGAAGGAACATTACCCAACACATTCTATGAAGCCACAATTTCACTGATACCAAACCCACACAAAGATCCAACAAAAAAAGAGAACCTTAGACCAATTTCCCTTATGAATATTGATGCAAAAATACTCTATAAAATTCTTGCCAACTGAATCCAAGAACGCATCAAAACAATCATTCACCATGATCAATTAGGCTTCATCCCAGCGATGCAAGGATGGTTCAATATACAGAAATCCATCAATGTAATCCACTACATAAACAAACTCAATTTAAAAAACACATGGTTATTTCATTAGATACTGAAAAAGCATTTGACAAAATTTGGCATCCTTTCATGTTAAAGGCCTTGTAAATAACAGGAATTCAAGGCCCATACCTAAACATAATAAAAGCAATATACAGCAAACTAGTAGCCAACATCAAACTAAATGGAGAGAAACTTGAAGCAATCCCACTAAAATCAGGGACTAGACAAGGCTGCCCTCTCTCTCCATTTTATTCAATATAGTACTTGAAGTTCTATCTAGAGCAATTAGACAACATAAGGAGGTCAAGGGGATACAAATTGGAAAGGAAGAAGTCAAATTATTACTATTTGCAGATGATATCATTGTATACTTAAGCGACCCAAAAAACTCCACCAGAGAACTCCTATAGCTGATAAACAACTTCAGAAAAGTGGCTGGCTACAAAATTAACTCAAGCAAATCAGTAGCCTTCCTATACTCAAAGGATAAACAGTCTGAGAAAGAAATTGGGGAAATGACACCCTTCACAACAGCCACAAACAATATAAAGTATCTTGGCGTGACTCTAACCAAACAAGTGAAAGATATGTATGACTGGAACTTGAAGTCTTTGAACAAAGAAATCCGAGACCTCAGAAGATGGAAAAATCTTCCATGCTCTTGGATTGGCAGGATTAATATAGTAAAAATGGCCATCTTGCCAAAAGCAATATACAGATTCAATGCAATCCCCATCAAAATCGCAACTCAATTCTTCATACAGGTAGAAAGAGCAATTCTCAAATTCATCTGGAATAACAAAAAACCCAGGATAGTTAAAACTATCCTCAACAGTAAAAGAACTTCTGGGGGAATCAGTATCCCTGACCTCAAGCAGTACTACAGAGCAATTATGTTAAAATCTGCATGGTATTGGTACAGTGGCAGGCAAGTATCAATGGAATAGAATTGAAGACCCGGAAATGAATCCACACACCTATGTCACTTGATCTTCGACAAAGAAGCTACAACCATCCGGTGAGGAAAAAAAATAGCCTTTTCAACAAATGGTGCTGGTTCAACTGTAGGTCAGCTTGCAGAAGAATGCACATTGATCCATTCTTATCTCCTTGTACTAAGCTTAAGTCCAAGTGGATCAAGGACATCCACATCAAACCAGACACACTGAAACTAATAGAAAAGAAACTGGGAAAGACCCTTGAGGACATGGGCACAGGGGAAATTTTCCTCAACAGAATTCAATAGCTTATGCTCTAAGATCAAGAATTGACAAATGGCACCTCATAAAATTACTGAGTTTCTAGAAGGCAAAGGACATTGTCAAAAGGACAAAACGGCAACCAACAAATTGGGTAAAGATCTTTACCAACCCTACAGCCAATAGAGGGCTTATATCCAAGATATACAAAGAACTAAGGAGGTAAACTCCAGAGAGCCAAATAACCCCATTAAAAAATGGGGAACAGAGCTAAACAAAGAACTTTTTTTTGTGGTATAAATCTTTTTTTATTATTATTTTTATTCGATACATTCTTTATTTACATTTCAAATGATTTCCCCTTTCCTGGCTCCCCACTACCCAAAAGTCCCAAAAGCCCTGTTCCCCCATCCACCCCTTCCCACTTCCCTGTTCTGGTATTGTCCTACACTGCTGCACTGAACCTTTCCAGAACCAGAGGCCACTCCTTCCTTCTTCTTGGACCTCATTTGATATGTGGATTATGTCTTGGGTATTCCAAGTTTCTAAGCTAATATCTGCTTATCAGTGAGTGTGTACCATGATTGATCTTTTGAGACTGTGTTGCCTCACTTAGTATGATGTTCTCCAGCTCCATCCATTCATCTAAGAATTTATGAATTCATTGTTTCTAATGGCTGAATAATACTCCATTGTATATATATACTACATTTTTTGTATCCATTCCTCCACTGAGGAACATCTGGGTTCTTTCCAGCTTCTGGCTATTATAAATACGGCTGCTATGAGCATAGTGGAGCATGTATCCTTACTACGTGCTGGGGATTCCTCTGGTTATATGCCCAGTGGTATAACAGGGTCCTCCGGAAGTATCATGCCCAGTTTTCTGAGGAACCGCCAGACTGATTTCCAAAGTGGTTGCACCAGCTTGCAACCCCACCAGCAGTGGAGGAGTGTTCCTCTTTCTCCACATCCTCGCCAACACCTGCTGTCTCCTGAGTTTTTAATCTTAGCCATTCTGACTGGTGTGAGGTGAAATCTCAGGGTTGTTTTGATTTGCATTTCCCTAATGACTAATGATGTTGAACATTTTTTTCAACCATCCGAAGTTCTTTAGGTGAAAATTCTTTGTTTAGCTCTGTACCCCATTTTTAGTAGGTAGGGTTATTTGGTTTTCTGGGATCTACCTTCTTGAGTTCTTTGTATAAATTGGATATTAGCCCTCTATCTGATGTAAGGTTGGTGAAGATCTTTTCCCAATTTGTTGGTTGCCTATTTGTCCTTTTGATAATTGTCCTTTGCCTTACAGAAACTTTGTAATTTTATGGGGTCCCATTTGTTAATTCTTGATCTTAAAGCATAAGCTATTGGTGTTCTGTTCAGTAACTTCCCCCCTGTACCAATGTCTTCAAGGGTCTTCCCCAGAACTTCAAGTCTCTGAAGAAGGAAAAGGAAGAAGACCTCAGAAAATGGAAAAATCGTCCATGCTCGTGGATTGGCAGGATTAATATAGTTAAAATGGCCATCTTGCCAAAAGCAATATACAGCTTCAACGCAATCCCCATCAAAATCCCAACTCAGTTCTTCATAGAGTTAGAAAGAGCAATTCTTACATTCATCTGGAATAACAAAAAAAAACCAGGATAGCTAAAACTATTCTCAACAGTAAAAGAACTTCCAGGGGAACAGTATCCCGGACCTCAAGCAATACTACAGAGCAACGCTGTTAAATAGGCTCGCCCTTCCTTGTTCTTTCTGAACTCTATCTGGATGATTCGACTCCGCTGCTCTGGCTCAAACGCCTCTCCAGGCTGACCAGTTCAATCTGGCTTCTCTCAGTTTCTCCTGAGTTGCTCTGCTTGGCTTCAAACTGACTCTGGAAATCTGTTTCTAACTTCTGCATCCTCATTCTCTGGCTCCTTCTCTCTTTGACCTGCCTCTGTAAAACTCTCCCAGGAAACCTGCCTCCTGCCTCTGCACTGCCTCTCCTAAATAACGCTCCTCTCCTCTCTCTCCTCCTGAGAGTTGGGCATGTCCTGTTGTGTCATATCTTTCACTGATTTGTCATTTTTTTCTGCCACTCAATTAGAGATCACTTTTTAACTTGGGTGCTTACAAATGCATTCTCTATTCCAGCCAGAAGGAATAAAAGTGCCCACCAAGGGTGGAGCCACATCACAACAAGAAACAGGGTTTATCACTCAATAACACAATCTTGGGGCTCGCAGTGTGATCAAATATCCTGTAACACCTTCCCACTATAATGAACTGAAACCATGAGCCAACCTAAACCTTTACCCCCTTAAGTTGCCTCTGTGTGTGTTCATCACAGCAGCAAAACTAAGAAAAGGAGCCACAGTCTATAAACTAGTCTTGCCTGAACATAGATAGCTATTTACTGGGGTCAGAAGGAGGTGGAGCAGAACCAGAGTGTCCTTCCAGCCCTTTGGATTCTGGTTTTCTGAGTAATTGCCCGACAGGCAGTGAGGGCAGATGCCCCCCCAGGGCACCTCTGAAGCTGACTAAGTATCTTGGGGTGACTCTTACCAAACATGTGAAAGATCTGTATGACAAGAACTTCAAGACTCTGAAGAAGGAAATGGAAGAAGACCTCAAAAAATGGGAAAACCTCCCATGCTCATGGATCGGTAGAATCAATATAGTTAAAATGGCCATTTTGCCAAAAGTAATCTACAGATTCAATGCAATACCCATCAAAATCCCAACTCAATTCTTCACAGAGTTAGAAAGAGCAATTATCAAATTCATCTGGAATAACAAAAAACCCAGGATAGCTAAAACTATTCTCAGCAACAAAAGAAATTCTAGGGGAATCAGTATCCCTGACCTCAAGCAATACTACAGAGCAATAGTGTTAAAAACTGCATGGTATTGGTACAGTGACAGGCAGGAGGATCAATGGAACAGGATTGAAGATCCAGAAATGAACCCACACATCTATGGCCACTTGATCCTCGACAAAGAGGCTGAAAACATCCAATGGAAAAAAGATAGCCTTTTCAACAAATGGTACTGGTTCAAGTGGAGGTCAGCATGCAGAAAAATGCGAATTGATCCATCCTTGTCTCCTTGTACTAAGCTCAAATCCAAATGGATCAAGGACCTCCACATAAAGCCAGACACTCTGAAGCTAATAGAAAAGAAACTGGGGAAGACCCTTGAGGATATTGGTACAGGAAGAAAGTTTCTGAACAGAACACCAATAGCGTATGCTCTAAGAGCAAGAATTGACAAATGGGACCTCATAAAATTACAAAGTTTCTGTAAGGCAAAGGACACCATCAAGAGGACAAATCGGCAACCAACAAATTGGGAAAAGATCTTCACCAATCCTACATCAGATAGAGGGCTAATATCCAATATATATAAAGAACTCAAGAAGCTAGATTCCAGAAAACCAAACAACCCTATTAAAAAATGGGGTACAGAGTTAAACAAAGAATTCTCACCTGAAGAACTTCGGATGGCGGAGAAGCATCTTGAAAAATGCTCAACATCATTAGTCATTAAGGAAATGCAAATCAAAACAACCCTGAGATTTCACCTTACACCAGTCAGAATGGCTAAGATTAAAAATTCAGGAGATAGCAGGTGTTGGAGAGGGTGTGGAGAAAGAGGAACACTCCTCCACTGCTGGTGGGGTTGCAAATTGGTACAACCACTCTGGAAATCAGTCTGGCGGTTCCTCCGAAAACTGGGCACCTCACTTCCAGAAGATCCTGCTATACCACTCCTGGGCATATACCCGGAGGATTCCCCAACATGTAATAAGGATACATGCTCTACTATGTTCATAGCAGCCCTATTTATAATTGCCAGATGCTGGAAAGAACCCAGGTATCCCTCAACAGAAGAGTGGATGCAAAAAATGTGGTATATCTACACAATGGAGTACTATTCAGCCATTAGAAACAACGAATTCATGAAATTCTTAGGTAAATGGATGGAGCTAGAGAACATCATACTGAGTGAGGTAACCCAGACTCAAAAGATGAATCATGGTATGCACTCATTAATAAGTGGATATTAACCTAGAAACCTAGATTACCCAAAACATAATCCACACATCAAATGAGGTACAAGAAGAAAGGAAGAGTGGCCCCTTGTTCTGGAAAGACTCAATGAAGCAGTATTCAGCAAAACCAGAACGAACGGGGAAGTGGGAAGGGGTGGGTGGGAGGACAGGGTGAGAGAAGGGGGCTTACAGGACTCTTTGGGAGTGGGGAAATCATTTGAAATGTAAATAAAAAATATATCGAATAAAAAAAAAGATTCAAAAAAAAAAAAAGAAAAGAAAAGAAATGTGCTCGAGGCGGTAGTTACATACAGCCTCAGAGGAGAAAGGTCAGTAATGGGAAGGGTATATCTAAAGGGCATTTATCACACGTGGTTAAAAAAAGAGCTGTTAGAACTTGTTAATTCATCTACTCCTGGCAGCATTTGTTAGGGTGGTTACTATTCAAAGCCACCAAGTGAGCAGCTAATGAGCTAAGCCACTGAGTCTCTTGCCCAGTATCTTACAGGTTGTAAATGTCAGAGCTGAGAGTCAGGCCCAGGTGTGGTGATTCCTCCAACAAAGAACTTTCACCTGAGGAATATCGAATGGCTGAGAAGCACCTAAAGAAATGTTGAACGTCCTTAGTCATTAGGGAAATGCAAATCAAAACAACCCTGAGATTTCACCTCACACCAGTCAGAATGGCTAAGATCAAAAACTCAGGAGAAAACAGGTGCTGGTAAGGATGTAGAGAAAGAGGAACACTCCTCTCCTGCTGGTGGGGCTGCAAGCTGGTACAAACACTCTGGAAATCAGTCTGGCAGTTCCTCAGAAAACTGGGCATGATACTACTGGAAGACCCTGCTATACCACTCCTGAGCATCTACCCAGAGGATTCTCCAGCATGTAATAAGGACACACTATGTTCATAGCAGCCCTATTTATAATAGCCAGAAGTTGGAAAGAACCCAGATGTCCCTCAACAGAGGAATGGATACAGATAATGTGGTATATATACACGATGGAGTACTATTCAGCCATTAAAAACCCTGAATTCCATGCTTAAAGTCTTGGAAAGAACAGGAATTCAAGGCCCATACCTAAACATAGCTAAAGCAATATACAGCAAACCAGTAACCAGCATCAAACTAAATGGACAGAAACTTGAAGCAATCCCACTAAAATCAGGGACTAGACAGGGCTGCCCCCTTTCTCCCTATCTTTTCAATATTTTACTTGAGGTACTAGCTCGGGCAATTAGACAACATAAGGAGGTCAAAGGGATACAAATTGGAAAGGAAGAAGTCAAACTATAATTATTTGCAGATGATACGATAGTCTACCTAAGTGACCCAACAAACTCCACTAGAGAACTCCTACAGCTGATAAACAACTTCAGCAAAGTGGCAGGTTATAAAATCAACTCAAGCAAATCAGTGGCCTTCCTATACTCAAAGGATAAGCAGGCTGAGAAAGAAATTAGGGAAATGACACCCTTCACAATAGTCACAAACAGTATAAAGTATCTTGGGGTGACTCTTACCAAACATGTGAAAGATCTTTATGACAAGAACTTCAAGACTCTGAAGAAGGAAATGGAAGAAGACCTCAAAAAATGGGAAAACCTCCCATGCTCATGGATCGGTAGAATCAATATAGTTAAAATGGCCATTTTGCCAAAAGCAATATACAGATTCAATGCAATACCCATCAAAATCCCAACTCAATTCTTCACAGAGTTAGAAAGAGTAATTATCAAATTCATCTGGAACAACAAAAAACCGAGGATAGCTAAAACTATTCTCAGCAACAAAAGAAAATCTGCAGGAATCAGTATCCCTGACCTCAAGCAATACTACAGAGCAATAGTGTTAAAAACTGCATGGTATTGGTACAGTGACAGGCAGGAGGATCAATGGAATAGGATTGAAGATCCAGAAATGAACCCACACACCTATGGCCACTTGATCCTCGACAAAGAGGCTGAAAACATCCAATGGAAAAAAGATGGCCTTTTCAACAAATGGTGCTGGTTCAAGTGGAGGTCAACATGCAGAAGAATGGGAATTGATCCATCCTTGTCTCCTTGTACTAAGCTCAAATCCAAATGGATCAAGGACCTCCACATAAAGCCAGACACTCTGAAGCTAATAGAAAAGAAACTGGGGAAGACCCTTGAGGACATCGGTACAGGGAGAAAGTTTCTGAACAGAACACCAATAGCGTATGCTCTAAGAGCAAGAATTGACAAATGGGACCTCATAAGGTTACAGAGTTTCTGTAAGGCAAAGGACACCATCAAGAGGACAGATCGGCAACCAACAAATTGGGAAAAGATCTTCACCAATCCTACATCAGATAGAGGGCTAATATCCAATATATATAAAGAACTCAAGAAGTTAGACTCCAGAAAACCGAACAACCCTATTAAAAAATGGGGTACAGAGTTAAACAAGGAATTCTCACCTGAAGAAATTCGGATGGCAGAGAAGCATCTTAAAAAATGCTCAACTTCATTAATCATTAGGGAAATGCAAATCAAAACAACCCTAAGATTTCATCTTACACCAGTCAGAATGGCTAAGATTAAAAATTCAGGAGACAGCAGGTGTTGGAGAGGGTGTGGAGAAAGAGGAACACTCCTCCATTGCTGGTGGGGTTGCAAATTGGTACAACCACTCTGGAAATCATTCTGGCGGTTCCTCCGAAAACTGGGCACCTCACTTCCAGAAGATCCTGCTATACCACTCCTGGGCATATATCCAGAGGATTCCCCACCATGTAATAAGGATACATGCTCTACTATGTTCATAGCAGCCCTATTTATAATTGCCAGATGCTGGAAAGAACCCAGGTATCCCTCAACAGAAGAGTGGATGCAAAAAATGTGGTATATCTACACAATGGAGTACTATTCAGCCATTAGAAACAATGAATTCATGAAATTCTTAGGCAAATGGATGGAGCTAGAGAACATCATACTAAGTGAGGTAACCCAGACTCAAAAGGTGAATCATGGTATGCACTCACTAATAAGTGGTTATTAACCTAGAAAACTGGAATACCCAAAACATAATCCACACATCAAATGAGATACAAGAAGAAAGGAGGAGTGGCCCCTGGTTCTGGAAAGACTCAGTGAAACAGTATTCGGCAAAACCAGAACGGGGAAGTGGGAAGGGGTGGGAGGGAGGACAGGGGAAGAGAAGGGGGCTTACGGGACTATCGGGGAGTGGGGGGGGGGCTAGAAAAGGGGAAATCATTTGAAATGTAAATAAATTATATTGAATAAAAAAGAAATAATAAAAAAAATGACAAGGAAAAGTGAAAGAAAAAAAATGCTCAACTTCATTAATCATTAGGGAAATGCAAATCAAAACAACCCTAAGATTTCATCTTACAGCAGTCAGAAAGGCTAAGATTAAAAATTCAGGAGACAGCAGGTGTTGGAGAGGGTGTGGAGAAAGAGGAACACTCCTCCACTGCTGGTGGGGTTGCAAATTGGTACAACCAGTCTGGAAATCAGTCTGGCGGTTCCTCCGAAAACTGGGCACCTCATTTCCAGAAGATCCTGCTATACCACTCCTGGGCATATACCCAAAGGATTCCCCACCATGTAATAAGGATACATGCTCTACTATGTTCATAGCAGCCCTATTTATAATTGCCAGATGCTGGAAAGAACCCAGGTATCCCTCAACAGAAGAGTGGATGCAAAAAATGTGGTATATCTACACAATGGAGTACTATTCAGCCATTAGAAACAATGAATTCATGAAATTCTTAGGCAAATGGATGGAGCTAGAGAACATCATACTAAGTGAGGTAACCCAGACTCAAAAGGTGAATCATGGTATGCACTCACTAATAAGTGGTTATTAACCTAGAAAACTGGAATACCCAAAACATAATCCACACATCAAATGAGATACAAGAAGAAAAGAGGAGTGGCCCCTGGTTCTGGAAAGACTCAGTGAAACAGTATTCGGCAAAACCAGAACGGGGAAGTGGGAAGGGGTGGGTGGAAAAAAAAAATAGCCACAAACAGTATAAAGTACCTTGTGGTGACTCTTACCAAACATGTGAAAGATCTGTATGACTCTGAAGAAGGAAATGAAAGAAGACCTCAAAAAATGGAAAAACCTCCCATGCTCATGGATTGGCAGGATTAATATAGTTAAAATGGCCATTTTGCCAAAAGCAATATACAGATTCAATGCAATACCCATCAAAATCCCAACTCAATTCTTCATAGAGTTAGAAAGAGCAATTCTCCAATTCATCTGGAATAACAAAAAACCCAGGATAGCTAAAACTATTCTCAACAACAAAAGAAATTCTGGGGGAAACAGTATCCCTGACCTCAAGCAATACTACAGAGCAATAGTGTTAAAAACTGCATGGTATTGAGGAGGGGCTTCCGGGCGGCCAGCGGGGAGAAGTCAGTGTGCTCTGGTGAGTCCAGCGGGCCCCGGCAGGAGCCCCCAGGTGTCTACTTTGGGATCTGAACAGCCTGGGCCACAGCACTCGGTCTCCAGGAAGTGCTGGAGAACTGGTGTGCACCCAGAGGCAGTCTGGGAGCTCACAGCTTGCTCCAGGGGCATAGAGCTTAGGTTCCAGTCCTGAGGCCTCTGGCAGGAGCCCTCAGATCTCTCTGCTTCCGGATCCAGATCAGCCTGGGCGGCAATGCCACATCTCGAGGTCCTGCAAGAGGCAAGAAGGGCTTCCGGGCGGCCAGCTGGGAGAAGTCAGTGTGCTCTAGTGAATCCAGCAGGCCTCAGCGGAAGCCTTCAGGTGTCTGCTTCGGGATCTGAACAGCCTGGGCAACAGCACCCTGTCTCCAGGCAGTGCAGGAGGTAAACTGTGCACCAGAGGCCACCTGGGAAGGGGCAGCTTGCACTGGTGAGTCCACCATTGACAAGACCAACTAACACCAGTGAGAACTAGATGGCAAAAGGCAAACGCAGGAACGTCACTAACAGAAATCAAGGCAATATGGCAACATCTGAACCCAATTCTCCTTTACCAGCATGTCCTGGATACCCCATCACACCAGTAAAACAAGATTTGGATTTAAAATAACTGGTCATGATGCTGGTACAGGAACACATGAAGGACATACTTTAAGAAATTCAGGAGAAAATGGATCAAAAGTTAGAAGCCCTTGCAAGGGAAACACAAAAATCATTGAAAGAAATCCAGGAGAATACAAAAGCCAATAATGAGGAAACGCAAAAAACACTTAAAGAAATAGGGGAGAACTTTGGTCAACGGGCTGAGGTCATGAAAGAGGACACACAAAAAACTCTCAAAGAATTACAGGAAAGCACAAACAAGCAAGTGAAGGAGCTAAGCAAAACCATCCAGGATCTAAAATCAGAGGTAGAAACAAAGAAAACTCAAAGGGAGACAACTTTGGAGATAGAAAGCCTTGGGAAGAAATCAGGGGCCATAGATGCAAATATCAACAACAGAATACAAGAGATAGAAGAAAGAATCTCAGATGCTGAAGATACCATAGAAACCATGGACTCAACAGTCAAAGAAAATGCAAAATGCAAAAAGCTTGTAACCCAAAATATCCAGGAAATCCAGGACACAATGAGAAGACCAAACCTAAGGATTATAGGCATAGATGAGAGTGAAGATTTACAACTTAAAGGGCCAGCAAATATCTTCAATAAAATTATGGAAGAAAACTTCCCTAACCTAAAGAGAGAGATGCCCATGAATATACAAGAAGCCTACAGAACTCCAAACAGACTGGACCAGAACAGAAATACTTCCCATCACATAAAAATCAAAACACCAAATGTACTAAACAAAGAAAGAATATTAAAGGCAGTAAGAGAAAAAGGCCAAGTAACATATAAAGGAAGACCTATCAGAATCACAGCAGACTTTTCACCTGAGACTATGAAGGCTAGAAGATACTGGGCAGATCTCATGCAGACTCTAAGAGAACACAAATGCCAGCCAAAACTACTATATCCAGCAAAACTCTCAATCACCATAGATGGAGAAACTAAGATATTCCATGACAAAACCAAGTTTACCCAATATCTATCCACAAACCCAGCCCTACAAAGGATAATAGGAGGAAAACACCAATACAAGGAGGGAAACTTCATCCTGGAAAAAGCAAGATAGTAACCTTTCATCAAACCCAAAAGAAGTTAACCAATCAAATTTAAAAAATAACGTCAAAAATGACAGGAAGTAACAATCACTATTCCTTAATCTCTCTTAACATCAATGGACTCAATGCCCCAATAAAAAGACATAGACTAACCGACTGGATACGTAAACAGGACCCTACATTTTGCTGCTTACAGGAAACACACCTCAGGGTCAAAGACAAACACTACCTTAGAGTAAAAGGCTGGAAGACAATTTTACACGCAAATGGTCTCAGGAAACAAGCTGGAGTAGCCATTTTCATATCAGATAAAATTGACTTTCAACCCAAAGTCATCAAAAGAGACTCTGAGGGACACTTCTTGCTGGTCAAAGGAAAAATACAAAAAGAAGAACTCTCAATCCTAAACATCTATGCTCCAAATGAAAGGGCACCCTCTTTTGTAAAAGAAACTTTATTAAAGCTCAAAGCACACATTGCACCTAACACAATAATTGTGGGTGACTTCAACACTGCACTTTCCTCAATGGACCGATCAGGAAAACAGAAACTAAACAGGGACACAATGAAACTAATTGAAGCTTTGGACCAATTAGATTTAACAGATATATATATAGAACATTCTATCCTAAAGCAAAAGAATATACCTTTTTCTCAGCACCTCATGGTACCTTCTCCAAAATTGACCATATAATTGGTCACAAGACAGACTTCAACAAATATAAGAAGATCGAACTAATCCCATGCCTCCTATCAGATCACTATGGAATAAAAGTGGTCTTCAATAGCAACAAAAAACAACAGAAAACCCACATACACGTGGAAACTGAACAATATTCTACTCAATGATACCTTGGTCAAGGAAGAAATAAAGAAATAAATTAAAGAATTTTTAGAACACAATGAAAATGAAGACACAACATACCCAATTCATACACAATTTCATTGTGTTTATGGGACACAATGAAAGCAGTGCTAAGAGGAAAACTCATAGCCCTGAGTGCCTCCAAAAAGAAAATGGAGAGAGCATACACTACCAGCTTAATGACACACCTGAAAGCCCTGGAACAAAAAGAAGCTATTTCACCCAGGAGGAGTAGAAGGCAGGAAATCATCAAACTCAGGGCCAAAATCAATCAAGTAGAAACAAAGAGAACCATACAAAGAATCAACAAAACCAGGAGCTGGTTCTTTGAGAAAATCAACAAGATAGATAAACCCTTAGTCAGACTAACCAAAGGGCACAGAGACATTATCCAGATTAACAAACTTAGAAATGAAAAGGGAGATATAACAACAGAAACTGAGGAAATTCAAAAAATCATTAGATCCTACTACAAAAGCCTATACTCAACACAACTGGAGAATCTGGAGGAAATGGACAGTTTCTTAGACAGATATCCAACACCAAAACTAAATCAGGATCAAATAGATCAACTAAACAGTCCCATAACACCTGAAGAAATAAAAAGGGTCACAGAAAGTCTCCCAACCAAAAAAAGCACGGGACCAGATGGCTTCAGTGCAGAGTTCTATCAGACCTTCATAGAAGACCTAACACCAATAGTCTTCAAAGTATTCCACAAAATAGAAACAGAGGGAACTCTCCCCAACTGTTCTATGAAGCCACAATTACGCTGATACCAAAACCACACAAAGATCCAACAAAGAAAGAGAACTTCAGGCCAATTTCTCTTATGAATATTGATGCAAAAATACTTAATAAAATTCTTGCCAACCGAATCCAAGAACACATCAAAACGATCATCCACCATGATCAAGTAGGCTTCATCCCAGGGATGCAGGGATGGTTCAATATAAGGAAATCCATCAATGCTATCCACTACATAAACAAACTCAAAGAAAAAAAACCATATGATCATCTCATTAGATGCAGAAAAAGCATTTGACAATCCAGCATCTTTTCATGCTAAAAGTATTGGAAAGAACAGGAATTCAAGGCCCATACCTAAACATCGTTAAAGCAATATACAGCAAACAGGTAGCCAACATCAAACTAAATGGAGAGAAACTTGAAGCAATCCCACTAAAATCAGGGACTAGACAAGGCTGTCCTCTCTCTCCATATCTTTTCAATATAGTACTTGAAGTTCTAGCTAGAGCAATTAGACAACATAAGGAGGTCAAGGGGATACAAATTGGAAAGGAAGAAGTCAAATTATCACTATTTGCAGATGACATGATAGTCTACTTAAGTGACCCGAAAACCTCCACCAGAGAACTCCTACAGCTGATAAACAACTTCAGCAAAGTGGCTAGTTATAAAATCAACTCAAGCAAATCAGTTGCCTTCCTATACTCAAAGGATAAGCAGGCTGAGAAAGAAGTTAGGGAAACGACACCCTTCACAATAGCCACAAATAATATAAAATATCTTGGTGCAACTCTAACCAAACAAGTGAAAGACCTATATGACAAGAACTTCAGGTCTCTGAAGAAGGAAATCGAAGAAGACCTCAGAAAATGGAAAAATCTGCCATGCTTGTGGATTGGCAGGATTAATATAGTTAAAATGGCCATCTTGCCAAAAGCGATCTACAGATTCAATGCAATTCCCATCAAAATCCCAACTCAGTTCTTCACAGAGTTAGAAAAAGCAATTCTCAAATTCATCTGGAATAACAAGAAACCCAGGATAGCTAAAACTATTCTCAACAACAAAAGAAATTCTGGGGGAATCAGTATCCCTGACTTCAAGCAATACTACAGAGCAATAGTGTTAAAAACTGCATGGTATTGGCACAGTGACAGACAAGTGGACCAATGGAATAGAATTGAAGATCCAGAAATGAATCCACACACCTATGGTCACTTGATCTTCAACAAAGGAGCCAAAAACATCCAGTGGAAAAAAAGATAGCCTTTTCAACAAATGGTGCTGGATCAATTGGAGGTCAGCATGCAGAAGAATGCGAATTGATCCATTCTTATCTCCATGTGCTAAACTTCACTCCAAGTGGATCAAAGACCTCCATGTAAAACCAGACACACTGAAACTAATAGAAAAGAAACTGGGGAAGACCATTGAGGACATGGGCACAGGGGGAAAGTTCCTGAACAGATCACCAATAGCTTATGCTTTAAGATCAATAATTGACAAATGGGACCTCATAAAATTACAAAGTTTCTGTAAGGCAAAGGACACTGTTAAAAGGACAAAACGGCAACCATCAAATTGGGAAAGGATATTCACCAACCCCACATCTGATAGAGGGCTAATATCCAATATATACAAAGAACTCAAGAAGTTAGACCCCAGGGAATCAAATAACCCTATTAAAAAATGGGCTACAGATCTTAACAAAGAATTTTCACCTGAAGAAATTCGGATGGCCGAGAGGCACCTTAAGAAGTGCTCAACATCATTAGTCCTTAGGGAAATGTAGATCAAAACAACCCTGAGATTTCACCTTACACCAGTCAGAATGGCTAAGGTCAAAAACTCAGGAGACAGCAGGTGTTGGCGAGGATGTGGAGAAAGAGAAACACTCCTCCACTGCTGGTGGGGCTGTAAGATGGTACAGCCACTGTGGAAATCAGTCTGGAGGTTCCTCAGAAAACAGGACATGAGACTTCCAGAGGACCCTGCTATACCTCTCCTGGGCATATACCCAAAGGATTCCTCGGCATGCAATAAAGACACATGCTCTATTATGTTCATAGCAGCCTTATTTATAATAGCCAGAAGCTGGAAAGAACCCAGATGTCCCTCAAAGGAGGAATGGATACAGAAAATGTGGTATATTTACACAATGGAATACTACTCAGCAATTAGAAACAATGAATTCACAAAATTTTTAGGCAAATGGTTTGATCTGGAAAATATCATCCTAAGTGAGGTAACCCAATCACAAAAGAATACAATCACATGGAATGCAATCTCTGATAAGTGGATATTAATTAGCCCAGAAGCTCTGAATACCCAAGGCACAAATTGCATAACAAATGACTCCCATGAAGAAGTATGGAGAGGGTCCTGATCCTGGAAAGGATTGATCTAGCATGGGAAGGGAATATAAGGACAGAGAAAAAGGAGGGAGGTGATTGGAGAAGGGATGGAGAGAAGAAGGTCTATGGGACATATGGGGAGGGGGGATCCAGGAAAGGGGAGATCATTTGGAATGTAAACAAAGAATATAGAAAATAAAAATATTTTTTAAAAAAAAACTGCATGGTATTGGTACAGTGACAGGCAGGCGGATCAATGTAACAGGATTGAAGATCCAGAAATGAACCCACACACCTATGGCCACTTGATCCTCGACAAAGGGGCTGAAAACATCCAATGGAAAAACGATAGCCTTTTCAAAAAATGGTGCTGGTTCAACTGGAGGTCAGCATGCAGAAGAATGCAAATCCTTGTCTCCTTGTACTAAGCTCAACTCCAAATGGATTAAGGACCTCCACATAAAGCCAGACACTCTGAAACTAATAGAAAAGAAACTGGGGAAGACCCTTGAGGACATTGGAACAGGGGGAAAGTTCCTGAACAGAACACCAATAGCTTATGCTCTAAGATCAAGAATTGACAAATGGGACCTCATAAAATTACAAAGTTTCTGTAAAGCAAAGGATACCATCAAAAGGACAAATCCGCAACCAACAAATTGGGAAAAGATCTTCACCAACCCTACATCAGATAGAGGGCTAATATTCAATATATACAAAGAACTCAAGAAGTTAGACCCCAGAAAACCAAATAACCCTATTAAAAATGGGGTACAGAGTTAAACAAAGAATTCTCACCTGAAGAACTTCAGATGGTGGAGAAACATCTTACTTCATTAGTCATCAGGGAAATGCAAATCAAAACAACCCTGAGATTTCACCTTATACCAGACAGAATGGCTAAGATTAAAAACTCAGGAAACAGCAGGTGTTGGCAAGGATGTGGAGAAAGAGAAACACTCCTCCACTGCTGGTGGGGTTGCAAATTGGTACAACCACTCTGGAAGTCAGTCTGGCGGTTCCTCAGAAAACTGGGCACATCACTTCCAAAAGATCCTGCTATACCACTCCTGGGCATATACCCAGAGGATTCCCCAGCATGTAATAAGGATATATGCTCCACTTTGTTCATAGTAGCCATATTCATAATAGCCAGAAGCTGGAAAGAACCCAGGTATCCCTCAACAGAAGAATGGATGCAAAAAATGTGGTATATCTACACAATGGAGTACTATTCAGCCATTAGAAACAATGAATTCATGAAATTCTTAGGCAAATGGATGGAGCTGGAGAACATCATACTAAGTGAGGTAACCCAGTCTCAAAAGATCAATCATGGTATGTACTAACTAATAAGTGGATATTAGCCTGGAAAACTGGAATACCCAAAACATAATCCACACATCAAATGAGGTACAAGAAGAACAGAGGAGTTGCCCCTGGTTCTGGAAAGACTCAATGTAGCAGTATAAAGCAAAACCAGAACAGGGAAGTGGGAAAGGGTGGGTGGGAGAACAGGGGGAGGGAAGGGGGCTTATGTGACTTTCGGGGAGTGGGGGGCCAGAAAATGGGAAATCATTTGAAATGTAAATAAAAAATATATCAAATAAAAAAGATGAAAAGAAAAAAAGAAGAAAAAAAACAATGAATTCATGAAAATCTTAAACAAATGGATGGAACTGGAGAATATCATCCTAAATGAGATAACACAATCACAAAAGAACACTCATGGTATGCAATCACTGAGAAGTGGATATTAGCCCAGAAGCTTGGAATACCCAAGATACAATTCACATATCAAATGATGCCAAAGAAGAAGGAAGGAGAGGCCCCTGGTCCTAGAAAGACTCAGTGCAGCAGTGTCAGGGAATACCAGGACAGGGAAGCAGGAAGGGGTTGATTAGGGAACAGGGGGAGGGAAGAGGGCTTATGGGACTTTCTGGGAGGGGGGGATCCAGAAAAGGGGAAATCATTTGAAATGTAAATAAAGAATATATTGAATAAAAAAATGAAAAAAAAAACAAAAAACAAAAAACAAAATAGCCACAGGAAGAAAAGCTGAAAAAAGCCCAGGAAAAACATTTTAAAAGTCACTGAGAAATCAATTAAAATGTGTCCAACTTAAAAAAAAAAGTTTTTCAGTCAGAAAAAGGAACCAAGTGCTAACTCTGAACATTGAAAACATGATGTTACAAACAAATAGATCAAACACAAAAGAACATATATTGCTCCATTTATACAAAAACTCTAAAATAAGTAAATATCTAAAGGATAGATAACTGGCAATCTAGTGCCATTTTATGTCACAAGGTAGGCTCCCCAATGGCAGTACTGCAGAACATGTCCTAAGATGATGGAACAGGTTGGATTTAAAAAAAACAAAAACAAAAACAAAAACAAGGTTAAATAGATTCTTATCAGGTAAACAGAAACCTAAACTCAGTATTCCTCAGTTATCTCCTAATACAGGTTTTTATTTGTCTCTTCCTTTCTAATGCTCCAGTATCAACCACCTCGGCCAAATTGCATCTAGCTCCATATTAACCCTGTGTAAGACTGTATAAGTCCCTGCCTAACTTTCAGGCTGTTTCCGTGCCACCTACTGCTGCTCTCTGTCCCAATCAAATAACAGGGCTCTTCCCGACAAGATGCTGCTCTCTACTCTCTGAGGCAGACCAGCAGTTTATACCTAAGTAAAACATCTTTTCAATCCACGGAGTGGTCCAGATCAATGATTTCACTGTTCCTCACCAACACTGGAGACAAGTCAAAAATGATTGCTAATTAATACAAGGTATTTTTTCAGGGGTAATAGAAATGTTCATAAATTAGGTAGTAGTCAAGATGGCTAATCTCAGGTAAGAATTGGTTAAGAACATAGGATTACATCAGCTGGAGATGTTTCCAGAGAAAGAGGCCTCATGAAGAAATGAACTGAAGAAAGATCTATCCTAAATGTAAGAAGGAACTACCCAATCAAATGGTGGTGTGGTGAGAATGAAAAGGTCACTTCTTCTCTTTCTGGTGCTTGTAAACTGGCTTCTCTGTGCTTACATCAGAATTCCTTGCAATTAGTCATTTGAACTCTACTACTTAACGCCATTAGCTGTCCAAATACTCAGACCTTCAACTGAAGAATAAAAGTTATAATGCCGGCTTCCCAAGTTCAGTCCCAGAAGAGGTTGTCTGTTTCTCAGATCATAATCATGTGAGTCAATTGCTCCTATAGTCTTATATCTGCATAACTCTAATACAGCGATGGTTGTATATTTTATGAATATGATAAACCTAACCAATTACATATTTGACAGGTAAAGTAGGTATAATATATGACTTCTAATCTCAGTTTTTAAGGAGAATTTTCCCTTAAGAGGATAAATATACCATCTTCAATTAAAGACCAAATTATTTGATGTAGTATGCAATTTTGCATCTATATTTTAATATGTACTTGAGAGTTCTATGCATTTTACTAATGAAAAATAATAAAAGTTTATTTGCTGAAAATAGTCTAATAAGGGGGTCTGGAGAAATTGCTCCTAGGTTAAGAGCACTTGCTACTGTTGCAGAAGACCCAGGTTCAATTCCCACTCAGCACCTACTTTAAGCAGCTGATAACGTAACTCTCACTGCCCCTTGAAAAAACAAAACTATCTAACTGATAAAGATGGTAATCATCTCATTTTGATTAGGCTTTACCCAAGTAAACAGGATAATATTATCTTGAGGCAAGTAAATAGGCATATCACCTTGAGGCTTCAATAGTGCAAAGAACCATAAGATCTAGCGTTATTCAGCAAGACTATGATAAAACGTTCTAGTTTCTAACATGAGTAAGATGAAATTAGTTAAAAAGTATTCAGAAACTTTATGATTCAGTTAACAAATTTTTTCTAAAAGGTAAATCACATTATCTTACTGAATATCAAGATTCTAAGCGTGTGCATGGATATATTAAGTATATTCTTGTGAAATGAAAAGAAATAAAATAACAAATCTATTTCACTCAGCCAAGACAGTATAAAGTTTCTATTTGCTGACTGTTCATTACTGTTAACTTTTTGTCTTTTATTTATAAATACAGTTAAGTGGTCAAAAATACTATATTAGGATTATTAAATCATAATGTTTCTATCTAATCATAATCAATATATGAATAAATTAGAACAAACATTGTCATGGTGGTACACACCTATAGGCCTAACTATTTGGGAGACTAAGACAAGAAGACAGTTGGAAACTTCGTTCTAAATGTCAACCTGATTATAGGAAGACCCCATCCTCAAAAGTAAAAAAAGGTAATAAGGTATTTGGGACAGTAAAAGGAGAAGATGATCATCAGGGATTAAGCCTTTTTCATTTCTTAGTTGAATGACCTTAGAATGCTTATTTAACTATTTTAATTAAGTTTCCCTATTCCAATTACGCAAAAAATCATCACTATGCAGTTGTTGAGAATGAATATAAAGAGCTTTGTAAAACTAGAAGGCAGTGAATGAATCCATTGGCTTATTATAGGGTAATGACTTTTCTTGAGAGAGAAACTTTTTAAACAGTATGATGTACAAGTAGCCATAGAAGGTATCAACTCTAGATATGCTTCTTTCCATTTAAATACTTACTTTAAAAAATGTAATTAAATACACAATCAATCTCCTCTTCCCTTTAAGTAAATTAACATAAATCAACACAACTAGGAAGTACGTACATATAGTTATATTTTGTAACCAAAAGTGACAACTTATCTCTCATACTTTAAAATCTTGCTTTTAGTATTTTCATTAATTAACAAATATGTGTATGTCTAGCTAAACATTACAAATAGGACTTATAAGGAGATAAAATTATTTATTATATTTCTGAATTAAATCTTAATTAATTTTTCTTTTTTAGTTCATTTGATACAAGCATATTAATAGAAGACTAAATTTTTCACAATAATAAAAAAATAAATTCCCACTTTGCTCTTCCTATCCTTATTACCTGAATGAGGTGTAGAGAGAACCAAATATAGTTATAATATCAAGCAAACACAACAATCAAAGGAAAAATACTTGCAGCAAACCATACCTAGTAATAAGAACTGCATTATCGTGGTGGGCAATCCCATTTTCTGGAATGGTGTTTCCATCACTTTGGTGGGAGAGAATGGATTTCTGCCATTTACAGAAGCTATCGAGGGACTTGTCTGCATGATGATTTATCTCCAAGTTTGGCTGCAATACAACATGCATACCAGAAATTTTCCAAACAAATTACTAAGGTCAGTTGTCAAAACTTTTGAAAACTAAAGTGGGACTATAATTAGAAGCAGTGGTTTCTAAGAAGAATCTCTTGAAGATTTTTATCTCCAGAACATCTGGTCTAGTGTTCATTTAATTTATTACTGAATAGACTTTCCTTCCACTTCCAACTTGAACAGTAAAGAGAACATATATGAGCTCATCAGCATACAAAATTCAACCAAAACCATTATCATCAAGTAAGCCATACAAATAAAATGTTCATCCTTAATTCTGAAACATGTAGCAAGTATGCATATATGGGGAGACAGTTTTAACAATACATGAGATGTATACTATTTAAAAGTATCTCAATATTGCATATAAATAAAGTTTAGAGTTAAAAATATTTAACTAGAATTTGCTAGGTGAAGTAACAAAGAAATATATCTATTCATAATGACAATCCCATAACCTAAGAGTTTTGATGTATGAAGTAATTCATTCTTACCTGATCTTCTGTGAGAACAATCAAGCGGGCCACTAGAATATTCACAACGTTTCCTAGACTGGAGTCACGGTAAAGTTTGGCAACCTGACCTCCAGAAAATAAGAAAAGACAAAAAGTCAGACAAAAATAATGGGATGATATTTTGGACTTCTAAAATGAAAAAATGTAACTTTATGACTTTATGGTGTATATTAAAATATATTATTTTACCCTGTACCACTTCAAGAGGCTTTGGTTAAAGATTTTATGTAAGTCTACAAAAAGAAGTATTTTCTCTTAGAGATGAATTGTATGCATCACAAAATCTATAGTATGAGCTGATGTTTCAAGTTCCTTAGATAAGACTTAACAATTCACACTTACTAAAACTGAATGATAAGACATTTTAAATTTTATTTTGTATGCAAAAGTTAATTGACCACCACGGTATGGTGCTACATGCCTACAATCAGGCTAATCTCTGAGTTCAAGGCCAGCCTGGCTTATATAGTGAGTTCCAGATATATAGGGTAATATAATGAAAGAAACCCTGTCTGAAAAAAAAAATCGTTGGTCTGGGGGAAAGAAAGTCAGTACAATTCTATGGAGGAGCAAATATGTATTTACTATGTACAAGTTGTAGACTCAATCCCAAGCAGAAATTAACATAATAATAAAAATTCATTTTTCACCATTTTACACAAATACAATTTTATCATTATTTATTTTAGTAAAAATTCATTACCTTAATATAAAACACAATAAACTATTTAGTAACACAGTATATAGAGGGATCAAACTTACAATATTCATCACACTCAAAATATAATGTTCAATGTCTTTACGGCCATGGTAGCCCACCATCATTTTGTCTGCCACTACTAGTGTCTCCACAAATCTCTCAGTGCTCACAGATCTTTTCTGTCTCTGATGAATATGTGTGTCATTAATTGGTGATAAGGAAGGAAAGGAAGATGTCTTATTCAGCCACCAAGGTTTGCCACTTCCTGTGAGATCTACAATAAAAATAATTAAGTAATTCAAATAGATGCACTAACCAAATACATTTATATAAGAGATCTCATATAGATAGGCTTCTCAAAAAAATCTTAAATGGATCAACTTTTTCAAAATAAAGGAAGAGAATAAAGAAGTGTATAAATAACAAAAATTTCAAATCTTCAAGTTGGTTATCTGAAAGAAATTAACTTATCATAAAGTGAAATAAATGTGGCTATAAAGTGAATTAGTTATAGGCATTTGAATAAGTTTCATATTATTCTAGTAGCTAATTAAATTATAAAAATACCTTTGGATTTGGAATATATACTATAATAAACCATTTAATATTTAATAGATTAAAAGCATGGGGATCGAGAACAGCGATTCTGCAGTATCTACCCCTCATGTGAAAAAGCACCCATGGTATGATAAGATGCTCTTGTTAAAATGTCTTAAATTAGAGGGCAGCGGTGGTGCACTCCTTTAATCCCAGGACTTAGAAGGCAGAAGCAAGTGATTCTCTGAATTTGAAGCCAGCCTAATTGACTGAGTTCCAGGATAGTCAGGGATACACAAAGAAATCTTTTCTCAAAAAAAAAAAAAATATATATATATATATATGTGTGTGTGTGTGTGTGTGTGTGTGCTCTCAATTGAAAAATGTTATGAATTATATTTCCCACATAATTTTAATGTCTAAAACTATTTAAGTTGCCAGAATACTCAGAGTATTACTTTTCTAAAATCTAAAAGTAGGGTTGCTCACTGGTCAAAGCATGTAAACAAGATGCTTGACCAGGTTCAGATCCTCATAAACCACTTAAATCCAGGGTATGAGGCAGCTCACTTGTAATTTTAATTACAAGAGCAAGCTGACTAGCAAGGTTAGTCATATGTATGAGCTATAGGTTCAACTTAGGGACCCTGACTTAATAAATAGGTGGAAATGGAATAGAGGATTTCTGACATCAACATAAGTGCATGCATGTTACACTCACATGCATCCACACAAGATAAAAAAAACATGCTTAACACACACTTGGAAAATGGAATAAGTAAAATAAAATAAAGGTAAGGGCTATTAATATGAGACCTGAAAGACATATTAGCAACACTTTTTTGAGACTATAATATATATTTATATCATTTTTTCTTTTCTTTTATTCCCACCAAGGCCTCCCATATACTTCTCCTTGATCCATCTCAAATTCACGGCCTCATTTTTCATTAATTACTATTACATGCATATGTGTGTATATAACATGTTACATGAATATATATATATATATATATATATATATATATAGTCATAAATAAGCCTTTCTCTGTCTGCATACTAGTACTTATGTTTTCAGAAATAATCATTTAGCACTGGATAACCAATTCATTTGCTCTTCCCTGAAAACACTGTTTTTCACACTCTTTTCCACAGTTCCCTGTAATTATTTGTGTTGGGTTGAAAGTAAATGCAGCCCAACACACGTATACACACACACATAGACACCACCACCACAATTACTATCACTGCCAATCACTTTGGCATGTTTTTTGGTGTCATCCTTGTTCAACTCATGGTTAGGCTGTCATGTCAGTGAAACTTTACGGGTGTAGCTTCTGACATTACTAGGAGACAAAGTTTCACAGCAAACTCCCCATCCTTTGCTCTTATCTGCTCCCTCTTTGGTTCCTTGGGCCTTAGGTGGGTTGCACTACACTTATTTTAAAATCATAATTGGTATGGTTCACCCAGTATATCTTTCAATTTTTAAAAAATCAGGTTTGCCAACTGAGGAAAGTTTCTAGTTGTATGTCATTTGTAAACACTTCATTTATATTTATATTTATATTTATATTTATTATATAAATTTTAGTAGGCAGAGGACTATAACATGATTCTTTGATTCTATTGATGCAGAACTGAATGATTTTATCACCTCCAGTAGCCAAAATGTTTAATAAGGAAATTTTAATTAGTATATAATTAAGAGAAAGTGGCACTATTTTAATTGTATTCCCATTAGCTTTTGCCTTTCTAAAACCTTGAATTGGTAGACTGAAGAAATTTCACAAAGAAGAAATGGAAATGATCATGAGAAGAAACAGCTAGATCCTTTGGAACCTCATATAAAAATATTATCTTATTTTTAAAGGTCAAAGAAGACAGGGACATTCTGATTCTTTCAACAGTCTACTGGAAACAGTGTTTGCACATGTCCCTTTGGGCAAACAAGCTGGTTACCACAGTAACCCTGCCTTATACAGTTTTGTGAGTATGGGTAGAACAACAACTTGGAATACAAGTGATTATATATATGCAAACACATGATATACAAAATGTAAAATTTTCTGACTCTGGATTCTTCCTAGTTGTCTTGGAGAAAGCATGCAATCATTTTTTAACTCAAGGCAAGAACTTATATGTTCCCACCAGCAGGCCAGTCAAAAACTAAAGTTATCTACAACCACAAAGAATGAATGCTACGCAGAACCAAAGGAATGGGGAAGAAGATTATACTTCAGTCAAGATGCCACGTGGAAATCCAGCTGTAGCTAAAGCTAAGCAATCATCCATCCATTCAGGCTTCCAATCCTCAAGGGCTGTGGGGTAATAAATGAGTGTATTTCAAGACAGTATATTTGTAACAAAAAATGTGAAATATTACCAAGATGTTTTTCTTATTAGTGTAACTCCAGTTTCTCTTGTTTAGCCATTTGAATCTAAATTAATAATTTTGTGATAAGTCATGCCTAATCTTTCATTCAACTTACTATCTAAACACAGGATTTAAGTACCACTCATTTGGCCATTTTTACTTCTCTGATCCATTCAATTTCTATCTATTTTAACTTAAAGCTTTGAAAGATTATTTAGATACATCTGAATCCTAAACAATAATGTTGCCTGTCAATGCTACTATCAACTATTCTGATTGTTAAAGTTTTCAGACATTCAGCTTTTTAAATTGCTAGGTTGCTTGGCCATCAGAATGTCGGACAATAAATTCTTTGTGAAGGGCTCTAATGGGCCCAAGCATGGCAAACACTGGCCCAACCTTGGTAAACATGGTACCAACAGGTTTTGCCTTCTACCCTCCTTCCCCTTGCTAAAAACCGTTAGATTGCATTCCTAAAGCTAACTACCAAGGTATGGTCCCGTATTTGCCTCTTGCACCTCCTCAGGTACTGCCAAGGTCCAGCTAATAAAGTATTGAAATCTAGCAATTAAAAGTCCTGACATGGGGTTTCCCTTTATAAACTGCCATTAGCCTAGGGGCAACGGTGTGTCTCCTTTCTATTAAGAGGCAGTGCTTTGTCACACTTGGGAAAATATCCCTGTTTCTCCCTTGCCCCTTTTCTTCCGTCTCCCTCATAGAAACATGGGGAGAGGTAATGGTATGGGTGATGTTGGGGGGGGGGGGACAAGGAAAGGAGATAACATTTGGAATGTAAATAAAGAAAATATACAATAAAATAAACAGAAGATTAAGTAAAGGACTGAAAAAAGAGAAAAGAACAATTTGGGCTGGAGAGATGGCTCACTGATTAAAATCAAGGCTCACAACCAAAAGGACAAAGGAAATAATGTAAACATCAAAGGTTAAGAGGCATGTTTTAGAACAGGATAAAAAAGGTATTTCATTTACAATCATAAAGGAAAATATTATATATGATTGGAAAACTAAAGAAAATTATATCAAAATAAGTATTTGAAATCTACTTTCAAGGAATATTTATAGAAATGTAACTACAACCTAAATAGATATAAAACCGATAACCCTATTTAGTTTTATTAATATAAAGACTAAATCAAACCAATCCAGTGCTTACAAAGGAATTATTTTTAACAGTTAAATTGATTTAACTTTACTTACATTATTTAGTCTTTCTCTAGTACCAACTTTTGACCAAAAACGTTATATAATTAAAAGTCTGGGGGACTTTAAAACTTACTTAATGTTACTTACTTAAGTATGCAGAATGAGCAAAGAACTCCAAAGACCCCTTAAACACCCATGAATGAAAATGACCCTCTAATGAATACTTAGTGAAATCAAATAATGATAGATTCACTAATCAATTTGGCAATTCATAACCAGAAAGAAAAAAAAATCTGTTAAAAAAAAAAAGGGTTGTATTTGGTCAAGACAAGTCTGGTTTACATAGTAGGCTACAGTCTACCCAAAGTGAGATCTGGTCCTAAGAAAAAGAACTATCTTTGAAGAGTAGAAATGGTTTCCCTGACAGTGATGATAACTAAAATGGATGACTAATGTATGCTGAGATAAGCAAATTGGGACTTGGGAAACCCGTCCAAAGCTACATTGGCGTTTTTGCTGTGCTATGGTGGAAGACATCCTCTACATTTTTCTGTTTTCATATTATAAGGCCCTGCCTCTAGTCTCACTCTTCGTTTTGTACAGCTGCCAGAACAGTCTTTCTGTAACACACACAGGTTTATATCATTCCTGCTCCTTAAAAATCCTTCAAAAGATTTCCAATACACAGTAAACTCCATAATATGCTATATGAGCTCTTCCTGTGGGTCCCTTCTACTCTCTCTAACTTAATTTCTCACACCCACTCCCTTTGAGTACCACAAACTGCACCTCTATATCTTCAACCCATACATATTCTCACAGATAAGAATACTATTAATGTATATAATGTGACAATCTATTTCACCCAGGATCTCATAGCTCCTGCCTTCTGTCTGCAGAGCACTCTAGCAGCTGACCTTCTCTGGTCCCCTCAAGAGCCACATCTTCCATGAAATTTTCTTTCTTCACTGAAGCCTAGGTTTGCTGGCCCTACTATGTCTGTGCACAGTTCCCTATTCAGTTCTATCACTATCTGTGAGTATTCTCTTAAAGGGTATGTTTTACAAGGGTATGCGTTACCAATACTAAAATGAAAATATCAGGTTAACCCAACAGTACAGAGTGCTATGGAACACCTATGTATGCACATTGTAAATAATAAGGCGCTTTTCTTTTCTTCAAAGAAAAAACATCAAATTTTACATAGGCATATTTTACAAATTTCTTTAACAGCTTTTAAACTGACTTAAAACTATTACTAGGTAATACTTTAAAAGATGATTCTGGACATTATAATTCTAACCACCCAAGTTTGTATCATATTTTGTTATTAATAATATTTTACTTTCCAGAAAAAAAAAAAACATCAGCAATACACAATGCTCCCAGAAGCTTGCACTCACCTGAAACCCCACAGTGAGAATGATCATAGATATGTCGTTGCTGAAGAGTAGACTTTTTGTAAATGACATGAGGATGGCCATTTTCATAACTAAAATGCTTGGAATCCTCTGTAGTATTCTTTAGAGGCTCAATAAAATATTCTTCATCTTCTGTAGCAATAATACCATGCTAAAAGAAGGAGCAACAAAGGATTTACCTAGAAGGGTCATTTTAAATAAATATGTTTATGACTAAGATTAAAAGATAATCTCTCCTCCAAACAAATTAAAACACATGTTAGTTTAAAATTTGTGTATTTTCTGCATTAAGTAAAACATTATGTAAATTTCTTCATGTTTTAAGAATGGCAATTAAATACCTGTACATAGTGTGCAATGTACTAAATATGTCAAATATACATTTTATCAACAATTCTTTGAATAGAAGAGATATCTATAAAATTTAGTTCCTTTCCAAATTGTAATTTCATTTTCTGTGCTTAAGAATACATTTGTTATTAAGCTTTATGCAATACAAAAGGGCAAAGGGCTATAAATCGTCTTCAGGATTAATCCCTGAGTATCATTCCAATGGAATTCCCTCCTTTCCTACAGCCAACTGAATGGAAAGCACTCCCAAATTTAGTAAAAGTAAAAGCCTTAGAAGGTGCTCGATCCCTGAATGACCACTTCTAAAACAGCCTGATGCAAACACTAACACACAGAAAAAGTGAACTTCTTCAGTGATAACCATGGGTTTTGAGATTCATTGATTAGTGATATATTAAGATGTTTTTATTTAAGATATGTTCCCTTTTGTTTATGAAGTAACAGGCTGAAGAAACAAGAAATTATATAATGCTGTATATACAGAGGAAGGAAAACCAACTCGTGGGAATTCAGGAAGAGCCCCTGTTTCCCATAGCACCACACCACCTTAGGCCTGCTCAGTCACTGCCTAGTCAGCTGTCGCATCTGTTTTATTTTATTTTATTTTTTAAGTACACTGCTGCTGAC
Organism: Apodemus sylvaticus; assembly: GCF_947179515.1. Classification (NCBI taxonomy): domain Eukaryota; kingdom Metazoa; phylum Chordata; class Mammalia; order Rodentia; family Muridae; genus Apodemus; species Apodemus sylvaticus. Next base: position 56,531,107 of record NC_067487.1, read on the forward strand.
TTCAGACACCAAAAGAGGGCATCAGATTCCATTATGGATGGTTGTGAGCCACCATGTGGTTGCTTGGAACTGAACTCAGGACTTCTGGAAGAGCAGTCAGTGCTCTTAACCATCATTCCAGGTATCAATCCAGACCCCGGTTGTCATATCTTACAGTTTCTAGGCTTCAATGGAGTGGCATCATTCTCCTCTTAGCTAAATTAGAACTTACCGCCAACAGCATTTATATTCCAGTTAATGCCACACTGTTGCAGCTCAAATCTTAAAGCTTTAATTAAGTTCAGTACAATGTTTCTACTGCATGTTTTCTCAACTAAACTATTTGCTTTCTTTGAGAAAATCATTGTCTTACATATCATTGTATCAGTTACAGACCCAGAATATGTAGTAGGTTTAAGTAAAGTTTGCTGGTAGAAATATGATAGGAAAAGTTACCTGCATGAGAAATAAAAATGCCACTAAATAAATAAATAAATAAATAAATAAATAAATAAATAAATAAATAAATAAGAATTTTATTCTTAGCTAATCCTGTTCTCCTAATTATGCCATATGAAACAATGACTCTAAATATGACTACCCTTAATACCAAATAAAATACAAACTCTGTGAACTTATTTCCTCAGCTGAGAGAATGGAAGAGTTAGTCTAAATTACTTGTTTCAAAACTCTACATGATTTGGATTCTTGAGCTCAAAATCATCTATATTTTTATTAATCAGTGTACTAAGGGTCAAAATAATATTTCCTATAAGAAAAAGATTTTCTTCTCTAAAAAGAAAAATATCTAATCCAAGTAATCTCTAAAGTCCCTTTAATTCTGAAACTTCTATGATTCTATTTAGAAAAATTTATTTAATTTATTAAGTACTACATGCTTAGAAAGATATATAAGACATAATTAGACATTATGTTATACATTTTATAACATATAACTTGCAGAGAAGATTGGCAGTGACCCACCACCTACAGGAAATGAGTTGAGGAATAAGAGATTTTAAAAAAAGAGTCCTTAGTAAGTTTATGTTATTTTTATTATTGTTTATATCCCTTTGGGTAATAGTTCCTCTATTAAATATGAACAATGAGGAATAACTTAGTACACTATTAACAACTTCAAAATCTACGTAAAAATTACTTTACCAGTTTAACAACATACTAGAAAACTGGGCATAGTGTTTTAAAAACACAAGTAAGTTTTGTTAAGACTTATGATTAAAAGAAAATGTAGGACATAAATCTAGTGTTTGGCCCAGAAGGCTGGGACTCTGGAGTCATATTGTTCTGTTATCAGTATTGCATTGAAAACCTTTGGAAAAAAAGGAAAAGCAACTCAGGTTATTGAGGAAAAATAAGATTCAAGCCTGGTAAGTAAGAAACAAGAAGAAAAGAACCTGTAATAATAAAAATATGCTGAAATGACATTTCATAGGTTTTACATTGTATCTGTCCTATAAAATGTTTCTATATATCTTATTTAATCCTAATACCTCTCTAAAATAAGCAATATGATTAGCTTTACTCACATGTACACTACCACCAACACCAACAACATAATAATCATTGGTCATTAAATCTCTCAATATCAATGAACCCAATTCCTTAATAAAAAAAAACAGACACAGGCTAACAGAATGGATGAGAAAACAAGATCCACCCTGCCACATACAAAAAACACACATCAACATCAAAGATGACATTACCTCAGAGTAAAAAGCTAGAAAAAGGTTTCCCAAGCAAATGGACACAAGAAGCGAGTTGGTGTAGCTATTCTAACATCTGACAAAATAGATTTCCAACAAAAATTAATCAAAAGAGATGGAGGACACTTCATACTACGAAAAGGAAAAATCTACCAAGATGACACCTCAATTCTGAACATCTTTGCCACCAAAACATACAACAGAAGAAGGAGACTGCAAGAAATAATCAAACTGAGGACTGAATCAATAAAATAAAAACAAAGAGAACAGTATAAAAGATTACTCAAAGACTTGGTTCTCTAAGAAAAATCAGCAAAATAGAAAGCCCTTATCCAAACTAAGTAAAAGGGAGGGAAGTATCTAAATTAACAAAGTCAGAGATGAAAAGGGTGACCTGCACCTCTCTAATTCACCTGTATACCTTGTATATTCTTCTAGCATGGGGGCCATTCTTCTCTAGCTTTTGTGGTTCACTACCATCTTAAAAGTCATCAAAGTAGTTTAAATATATTAAATATTCTTTATAGCAGTTAGGAATATTTTCAATGTCTCTATAATAATGCTAATATTTTTATAAAAACAAATAATGATAGTTTAGAAACAAAAAAATGTAACATGAAAAATATGAATATATCTAACTCATAGGAATAAGAACACAGATACAACTACTGCCATATAATTTTGTCATTTGTGTTCTCTGACTAAAGAGCATTTCTTTTTCTAGTAGGAATTAGTGTGATTTCCAAAAGGCTCCTTCTTAGTTGGCAGCTTGGTGCCATAGGCTCTGGGTGAAATGTACATTCAGGAAATTTCAGTAAATGCCATTTGACTAGATTCTGAATTCTAGAAGAAAATTACCTCTAGACTGCACTGAGAAGCTTTAAAGAACTGCACATGGTATTTAGGACAATGGAAAACCTGGTCAGAGACAGAGTGTGCAAGAAAACAGAGTTTCCAAGCCATGCACCTAACATCAGGAGGGGCAACCCAGGAATATGTCTGGTATTCAACTGGATTCCTGTAGGACTCAATGACATGACCAGCATCTGTGACCTATTATGTAAAAGACTGTTATATATTCAATGTGGCAAACATGTCACACATTCTCACAAAGGATGGCACAGATGTAAGAACAACATTCACAGTCCAAGGCCAGGAATGCTCAGAAGGATGACCAATATCTATGATTTTATCTATAAATAACTGTCTATGGATAGAACTAGCACCTATGACCTGGCTTTATAAAAGTCTGCCCAGAATGGAAAAAGGGGTGCTGGAGAGATGGCTCCATAGTTAAGTCACTGGATGCTCTTCCAGAGAACACAGGTTCAATTTCCAGCACCCATATGGTGGCTCCCAAATACCCACAGCTACATTTCCAGGAAACCTGATACCCTATTCTGGCCTTCACAGGCACCAAGCACACAAATAACAAAGAGACATACACACAAGCAAAACACTTACATATACATATATATTAGCAATAAAGTAAGTTTAAAAAAAACTGCTCAGTAGTATGAGAGGCATTGGGAGTCTGGAAAGAAACTGAGATAATTGAAGCCAAAGCCAGCTATCAGATGAAAATATATTCAGACATAACACTCACATGCAGCTTTCAAAACTTTGTATTATTTTCCTTTATTAAAAACCCAATGTTCAAAAACAACCCCAATGTTCTAAGGTTATTTCTGTCCTTTGTACTCATACTTTCTCTCATACTCTGTTTTTTCTCTTCTCCTTTATATCAAATTTTATATCAAATTTCTCTATATATCAAATTTGATAATTTCTCTCAAAGAACATAAATACCTGTTTTATGGGGCATCTGTATCTTAGCATCTTAAGATTATCTGATTGTGTATGTGTGGGTTTGTGTGTGTGTGTGTGTGTGTGTGTGTGTGTGTGTGTTTGTATGTGTTTGAGACACACTCTTGCTACATAGTCCTGGAACTCACTATGGAGACCAGGCTGTTTCCAAACTCACAGAGATCCACCTGCTTCTACTTGTGCACCACCCTGGCCCTGACTGCATTTTTGATGTTTGTCTTTTTAGTCTACCTTTAGCCAAATTCATACATACACACACACACACACACACACACACACACCTTTTATTATTCCATCCTTCTATTTACTTTCTCTGCTCCATATTTCCTCTGTTAATTCAATATAAACCAATAGTCTCACTCTCCTTTGTTCCTTTCTAGCATATTCACAATAAATAATATCTTCATGTATATTAGTGCTTCTTTACTTTGTAAAGTGACTGGAGTTTAAAGGTTTTGTTTGTCATTTGACTATTACTGTATGTTTATAGTTGACCTATCCTTTGATAGTGGCTGCTTTTTCAGAGTATACTACCTTCAGAAAATTAAAAAAGGCTATGTCATGTTCCCTAAACACAAATCTAGCTCTACCCTATTATATAACATGAAGTCCCTCTATATCACTGCAAATACTTACACTTAAAGAATAGTTGGGGAAAATATTCAACAAGGGACTATTTTCTTTTGAAGGTATATGAGCCTTAGTGCAAAAACACAACTAAATGGAATCAAAGGCATTATAACACCTCCAAAACTAAATAAATGTACAATAGTCTCCTCCAATGAGATAAAATGTATGAAAATCCAGACATGGATTCAAAGGAATGAATGAAAGCATATTAAAAGAATTCAAAGTGCACAAATAAAGTACTGAACAAATTCCAACAGAAAACATAAAGGAGTTGAATGAAATGTGTTAATATAGAATAGGTCCTCAATACATGCTGAAGGCGGAATTAGAAAACGAGAAATTCTGGAAAAAAGTACTTGAAATATTAGAAATAAAATATTCAATAGTTGGATGGAACTGGAGAACATCCTAAGTGAGGTAACCCAGTCTCAAAAAACTCTTATGGTATGCACTTACTGATAAATGGATATTAGCCTAGAAGCTTGGAATACCCAAGACACAATTCACATATCAAGTGATGCCCAAGAAAAAGGAAGGAGTGGCCCTTGGTCCTGGAAAGGCTCAGTGCAGCAGTGTCAGGGAATACCAGGACAAGGAAGCAGGAAGGGGTGGATGGGGGAACAGGGGGAGGGAAGAGGGCTTATGGGACTTTCCGGGAGGGGGGATCCAGGAAAGGGAAACTCACTTGAAATGTAAATAAAGAATATATCAAATAAAAAATTCAATAGTTCAATTAAAAGCTTCACAAGCAACAACACCAATAGAATTAATCAAGGAGAAAACAGGCTTAAAACCAATATAAAGTAACTGAAACATTCAAACAATGACAAAGATGAGTTAAAGAACAATGGAGCTATACAGAACACAATGAAAATCAATGCACGGACAGGAGTTCACTTTTACTTTAAATTTAAAGATATTAAGTACCCACTTTATTATCTGCCTTCTTATATGCCCACAGATTAAAGATTAATTTGTTGCAAATCTAAGTCTTCTCAGCAAAACATTATTCAAATTCATTTTCTCTTCACTATTCCCAGTGCCATAGAAGAGAAACAGGGAAAGGGGATAACATTTGAAATGTAAACAAATAAAATATCCAATTTAAAAAAGAGAGAGAGCAGAAGAGGCAAATTAGATAAACAATAGACATAGACACGTTCGTTACTAAAATAGTAACAGAAATATCCTATATCTAGAGATAGAATTATATATTCAAACATACTATTTAGACCCTCATAGACAGGACCAGAAAAAAATATCTTTCCACAAATTGAAAAACCTCTACAATGAAAATTTTAAAGCACTATATACAAAATAAAATAAATATATCTGAAAATAGACTTCCCTTGTTCATGGATTAAAAAAATCAATATTGTGAAATTTTCTATGCTATATCCTACCTAGAGCAATATATTCAATGCAATCCACATCAAAATTCTAATGGGGGGCGAGCAGGGGAAGGAGGGATGGGATAGGGAGTTTTCAGAGGGGTAACTTGGAAAGAAGATACCATTTGAAATGTAAATAAATACCTAATAAAAAATTCAAAAATTCTAATGGCATTGTTTACAGAAGGAGAAAACAATCATAAAGTTTTTACAGAAGAACAAAAGGCAAGAGCTAAAATAAATATCAGTAGAAGAAGTTATGCTGGAGGTGTCACAACACCCAATCTCAAATACATTAAAGAGGCACAGAAAGTAGCAAGAACAAATATTACAGTACTGGAAAAAAGTTTGTCTTCTAATCAGTGAAATTGAATAGAGGTCACAAAAATCAGCTCACATAGCTATACTCACATGCACCCCAGTTAGGTTCCTATTGCTGTGATAAACTACCATGAACAAAAACAACTTGGGGCATAAAGATTTATTTCATCTTGCAACTTACAGATCATCCATCATCCAGGGCAAGGACTCAAGGTAGGAACCTAGAGTCTGGAACTGAACCTGAGCAGGAACCTAGATGCAGAAACTGAGCCTAAGACCACAAGGGAACATTATTTACTGGCTTGCCCATCCTGCTGTTTCATACAGCCCAGATCCTGCTGTCAGGAGGTGAATGACATGCACCATACATAGTGGGAGGGCCCTTCCACACCAGTCATCAGTCCAGAAGAACGTCCCACAGTGTGCTTACAGGCACAGCTAATGAAATCATCTTGTCAGTTAAGGAGTCCTCTTCTGAAATGACTCTAGCTTTGTCTCAAGTTGAGAAAATGTTAATAAGTACTGTACTAGAAAAATGAAATTTCCACATGAAAAGTGAAACTAAAACCATATCTCAATTTGTCCTAAAACACATCTAAAATAGATACCCTAGTAAATATAACACCTGAAACTTTGATATTGCTATAGAAAAATTCTTTAAGTCATAAGTAGGAACTAGGGTTTTCTGAATACCACCCCTATAATACAAAAAATAATCTCAAGACTTGACAAATGAAATTAGTACTCTTCTATACAGCAATGTAAGCAATCACCAGAATTAAGACAATGTATAGAATGGTAATGAATAAATATTTACTACCTATACATCAGACAGACTGTATGTACATTGCATATAAATAAATAATCTAATCAAAAATGATATAATGAATTGAACAGACAGTTCTTAATAGAAGAAATACAAATGGCCAATAAATACTGAAAAAAGAGTTTGACATCCTCAGGCATTGGGGAAATGCATATAAGGACTTCTTTAAGATTTGTCTCATCCCAGTAGAATAGCTATTGCCCTGAAAAGTAATGCTGGCAAGGCCATGGACGACAAGAGTCCTTATACACTGCTGGTAGGAATGCAAACTTGTGTATGCCTGCAGTGAAAATCAGAATGAAAAACCTTCAAAAACTACCAACATGACCTAGCTATACTACTCTTAGTTATACTAAGTCAACATGTCACAAAGATAATTGTACACCCACATTATAGTTGTCTGCTCACAATGGCCAAAAGAAAAAAAAATCAGCCTAAATGTCTACCAAGAGATGAATAGTTAAAGAAAAAAATGATGATAAATGAATACAATAGAATTTTCTTTAGCTATCAAGAAAGATGCAATTATGGCATTTTCAAGAAATTGGATACAACTACAAATCATTGTGTTAAATGAAATAAACCACATTTAGAAATACCACATTTTTTCACACATGCAGAACCCAATTTAAAATTACATGTGTATGTGCATGTGTGTTTGAGTGTTTGTTTATGTGTGTTGATAGCTCAGAAAACTAGAAATGGGATCCTGAGAGCAGAAGGAAAGGCTATGACCAGGCAACAAAATAATACATGTAACAGGAAATAAGAAAAAAGACAAACTGGGGGGGAGGGGAATAAAGAGCATCAGCTGGCTGGAGGAGGAGCCCTAAAGAGGGTTGTCAAGGAGGGGAATCAATTAGAGTAAACTACATTGACACAAATGTATCCAGACTCTATTATAGACCCCACTGATTTGTATATAAGCCAAAAAATTACTAAAATTAAAGAAACAAATATTTTACACATAAATCCCTAACATTATTTATAAGGAAGCTAGCAATAAATGTACTTAATACATGTTTTTAAGGAAATTAAAGCTGATTATTAAAGTATGCAGTACAAATATCACCTCATTTTGCTGAGCAGCTCTAAAAAATGGAAATTTGAGCAAAAATAATTAAATTTATTTCCCAATTAGACTTTTTCTCAAATTTAGATTCTATTGTATTTACATTGCTATTTTCTACTGAAGTGAAAACAAGAATGTGGGTTTGTTATAGTAAGGAAGAAAAATGGTTGCAGAAAATAGAACTAAGACATGAAAATGTTTTGTGTTCTTTACATAAAGTTTTAATGGAATATCTATAGTAGCCTGAACAGGGTAAGAGCAAAAGAGGAAGTGGAAGATTTGATCTGCAATCAATATTATGTACAACCATGAACTAGGTATTTATCATTTTATTAGAATTGATTCAAATATGCAAAATTTCTGAGTAGCCTGCACTCTTGAACCCATTTTCAGAGTAAAAAAGGTTTATCAATAGTCTTCATTAATACCCAACAATTAGGCTGAAGTTGGGCACACCTGTGGTTGAATTAGGGAAAGCTGGAAGAAGCTGAGGAGGAGGGTGAAACCATAGGAAAAGAAGCAGTCTTAACTAACTTGGACCCCCCAGATCTCTTAGATTAAGTCGCCAATCAGGCAGCATACACAAGCTGATATGAGAGGCCCCTGACACATATATACAGCAGAGGACTGCCTGGCCTGGCCTCAGTGGGAGAAGATGAGCCTAGCCCTTGAGAGACTCAAGGCCCCAGGGAGTAGGGAGGCCTGGAGTGGGGGAAGGGGAAGGCCTCCTCTTGGAGACATGGGGGAGGAGGAATAGGATGAGGAACTGTAGGAGGATCGGGAAGCTGGTAACAATTGGACGGTAAAAAAAAATAAAAGTAATAAATAAATACCTGATAGACTGGTAAATAAGTAAATAAATAAATAACCGATAGACTGGTAAATAAATAAATAGAATAAACAAACAGGAAATATTACATATACATTGGTGTAATATTTTGCTGTAAGAACTCATAACCATAAGTAGATCCTAACTTACTTTAAGCTGTGTTACCTACCAGTGAAAGATATGGACAAACCTAAAGAGTAATTCCTGCATTAAAACTGTTCATGGATGATTTTAGTATAAAAACATACTTGAGAGGTCATTCAGTCTCTATTCCTTTTTTAAAAGGATTTTCCAGCAGGGTTCCTCTGTGTAGCATTGGCTGCCCTGGAACTCACTCTGAAGACCATGCTGACTCAACCTAACAAAGAGCTGCCTGCCTCTGCTCCAAGTGCTAGAATTAAAGAAGTGCACCACCACACCCTGCATTCAGTCTCTACCACTAAATGAGTTTAAAATGCTGCCGTATGAAAATCATCATAAACATTATGAAAGTAAATATGAAGGTAAGAGCAGCAGAAATTATGAACAAGATTAAATTATTATCTTTCTACTTAAACCACTTACAGGTATATTTTAAGCCAAGGAAAAACATTTACATTGTGAACATATTTTGCCATTAGAAATTTAAAATTATATTTACTTACCAATCCAACACAGTTGCTTAAAGCTACTTTAGTTGTACTATGTTGATCTTGCAAGTATCCTGTGTAGTGACAGTTGTCTAAAAAATCATGTTTCCACTGTGGTCCATCTTTCCCCCAATACTCTACTGTAAAATGTTTGGACACAAAATTTGTATTGAGAGTCAAGTTTAGGTGAAAGTGCTTGCCATAGGCTGAAAGTTTAAAAAATAATTTAGACACTGCCTGCTGTGGCTCAAGAAGGCCCATACTCCGTCTTCTCCGTGAGTGTTTATCATTTTTCACAGTAAAGCTGAGAAAAGCTCCATTTTGATCAACTCTTATTGGAATAGTTAGCTGGTAGTGTTCAAGGTACGTCAGGAATTCCTCTTTGTAATCCCAAGGCAGAGGATCCAGAAAGCACATGGAAGAAAAGAACATTTAACAGAACAAAGAGGTAGCAACATGAGCAATTATGGCAAATGAAAGTCTACATGACTCTATGGGAGGTGTGAATGAAAAAATGATACGGTAAACAGAACGAAACTTAAAATAAAAGATTAAGTTTCAATAGTTTCATTCCTCAAAATGGTATTATTTTAAAAATTATCTGTGACTAGTCTTCTTTCCTAAATTTAATTTTTAATATATGGATTTCAAAAGTTCATCTAGGAGTATGAAAATCTTACATGAAACCTAAACAAAAAGTATATATACATTTAAAAAAAATGTTTAGCTCAGATAAAGAAACTTTATAAGCTACCCAAACGTGTTCATGGAGAATTGCTATGGCTCTGAAGAAACTCTCTTCAAAGAACAAACTCATCACTAAGAATGTGAAAGGCTATGGTCACTTTAGAAACCAATCTAACATTTCTTTGAAATATTAAACAAAATTATCAGATAAATTAGCTATAATTCTACTCCCAGGTACAAAAGTCTGTGTGTGAATGCTTATACAAAGACTGTTCATCACAGCCCAAGAAAGAAATAATGCAGCCCTCCATCACCTGATGATGACTAAGCAGGTTGTGATAAGCTAGATAATATTATTCTCCAAAAAAGGAAAGGGGAGCAGCACTGATACGTGTTATTAAACATGAATGAGAGCTGGAGAGATGGCTCAGCAGTTAAAAGGCCTCTTCCAGAGGCCCTGAGTTCAATTCCCAGCAACCACATGGTGGCTCACAACCATCTGTAATTGGAATCCAACGCCTACTCCTGGTGTGTCTGAAGACAGCTATAATGTACTCATATACATAAAATAAATAAATAAATCTTTTAATATGGACAACTATGATTCAGATAGAGCAAACTAGAAATGACTGAGGTGAATTCTCAAAATGGTAGAAATGCATGTAAACATTTTTTCCATTGAGTAAAGAAACTGAAATTTTCTTGAATTAAAAAACAAAACAACAACAAAAAAAAATGAGTGACCTTTCATAAAAACTGCTTTTTTTTTTTTTTTGTAGCTCTTACTGTCCTAGAACACAATCTGTAGACCAGTCTAGCCTTAGTAAGAGTTCTGCCTGCCTCTTCATCCCCAATGCTGGGATTAAGGGTGTGTACCACCATGGCAATTGACTTCCTAACCAAAGTTCATTTTCTAACATGAATATCGTTACAATTAGTAAAAGAAGCCAATCACAAAAAGATTGAATATTACACAGTTCTACTTCAGTGAAATAGAGGCAAATCTCTAGAGATAAAGAGTTCAAAGTATAGAACTTGCCTAGGACTAGGGAATTTAGGAGTTACTCTCAATGGGCATAAGTTTTTGCTTTTATTTCTAAGAAAAGATTAAAATACACTAAAGTTGATTATGGTAATACTGAACAATTCTAAAACCTACTAACAACCATTGAGATGTATTCTATAATGGATGTATATTATAGCTCAATAAAATGTTAAAAAAAATCAATAGTGTAACAAAAAGTAAGAGAGCAATTAAACATTTTGTTTGTTATCTTTTATTTTATGTGCATAAGTATTTTAAATCTCCATGTATGTATATTCACTAAGTAAGCACTCAGTTTCCATCAGGACCAGAGAGCATGGTCTGAAGTCTCAGATAGATGTGAACTGCCATCTGGGTGCTTGTGGCCGAGCATGGATCCTCTGCAAGTTCAATCAGAGTTCTGAACCACTGAACCTTCTCTCCAGCCCCAATAAGTTTTCTTATTTAGTGACTCATCCCATTCTTAGCCATACCTTTATTCAGTTAGTTTTACCACTAGGAGAAAGTAGTTTATCAGCACACAGCTTCACTGACCACACATGGAATTTATTCCATAACTATAAAGTCCTATGAAACTATAACCAGTTAAAATAATTTAAAATATAGTGATTAACTTTTTATTAGTAAGAGTCAACTAAATGCTATGGTTTTGTTGATCTACTTTCAAGGGTATACTCTTTACACACATACTTCCAATACCTTCATCAGCACCAAAAATTATTTGTTACTGGATATTCATGGGAGAAAAATCCAAAATAATCAATAATTTTATAAGCAATGAACTCGTCCAGGAAATACAATATGATAATTCCTTTTGCATTTTCTTTGTTGAGGTAATTTCTATGATATAAAGTTCAATTGCCTGAATTAAAATGATAAAAATGAAAAGCCTTATGTTTGGAAAAATATTTTATTATTACTTTGTATTTTAAATAAAGGATTCATATTTAAGTCTGCATCAAAATGAATCTGATTTCTTCCGCTTCTACAATACAAATATTTGGATTCTGTCTGAATATGACCTAGCTTAAAACGCTAGCCATGAATGAATCTATTAAGATTTAGAACATAGAGAAAGCACCATCTTAGAGTGTATCATCTTCTAAAAAAGATAGTCAACTCTAAAACCCAGTGAAGCATTATCTCAGAAGAACAAGTGGAGCATCCTCTTACTAATAAATACCCTTTTTTTTTCTCCATCTGATTAAATATTCCCAAGAAACTACTTACCAAACAAAATATTCAGAGTTTTTAATTTGTTTTTCTATTTCAAGTTTCAAAATCAGAAATCCTACCTTGAGAACTATATGAAAGTCTGTGGTCACTATAAAATTCCGATGAGGCCATGATGAGGCTCAAAATCCAAGTCAACGTTTTCCACGAAATTTCCATAATTTGGAAAACTGAATGTTTTTTGGAGGGCTACCTATGAGTTAGAGAGTCAGTAGCATACCAATATCGAAGCATAACAATTTTAATTCTTTCCCCCTTCTTGTAAATAGTTGTTAGATACTCCACTGTTTAACAAGTCCTCTTCCCCAACATCGTGCACTTGCTTCTATGTATGGGTTCATTTTTCCAATCCAAAAATGAAGGAAATAACGATGATGAATTTTTTTCATTAGCAAAGCTCAGAGTAATAGGTCACTTAAATATGATGGCCACTTTTTAACCTAGAGGGAAAAAATGCAAATTAACTGAAAAATATCATCAATGAACATATTTACTACGGACTAACGAACACTTACCAAATTACATAAATTCAAAATACCTTAATACAGTTAAACACATTATCAGAAACCTAAATGGCTAGCAGGATAATTCCATGACAACTAAATAATCAAAGAAAACCTTGGTGCTAGAGTTATAGAGATTACATAATGTTTTAGAAATAAAAAAAGAGAGAGAGGAGGAGAAGGAGGACTTGGGAAGAAATCTGAAGAAGAGACTAATAATTATTTTAAAAATAAAACTCTGAAAATAACAATGGAGAGGTATAGTGTGCTAACGTCCTTTTAATAACATAAAAACGAGTTCGAGGCCAGCCTGGGCTACACAAACAGCTGGGCAGTGGTGGTGCACATCTTTAATCCCAGCACTTGGGAGACAGAGGCAGGTGGATTTCTGAGTTCGAGGCCAGCCTGGTCTACAGATTGAGTTCCAGGACAGCCAGGGCTACACAGAGAAACCCTGTGTCAAAAAAACAAAACAAAACAAAACATAAAAACAGACAAACTGCATAATCTAAGTCAACCATATGTACTAGACAAATAGCATGAGATTCCATTTCTCAACTAAGTGTTTAAGATCATTCATAGTCTAAGACTGCTGTGCTGCTTTATGGGCACCAGTGTTTTGTTCTGACAGCTTGGATCTACAAAAGCATACTGAGATTTATCAACTGTATATGAACACTTAGGTAGTATGACAACCTAAACTTCTAAAAACCTCACCCAATTTATGCTACTGCAGAATTTATCTAGAAGTCTTACATGACTTATTAAGCAACTCAAGTAAAGTAATTTCAACTCTATATAATGTACTTGAGAAGAAAAGAAGTTTTCACAACTTCTTTCCAATATTACACCTTTTAAATCCTATCTCATAAATCTAATTTTTTGGCTAATAATCTCACTCAGAATTCATGGCCTCAAATATTTACATATGTGACCAGTGACCAACAAACAGCATAGCAGAAGAAAAAAATAATTAGAGGATTAAAAACTAGCTCACTAAGAGCAAAATCGTGACTAAGAAGGGCAAAAGTCCAAATATAATTTTAGAACCATGAAGTAATTCAGCCTGGAATAAAGGTAAAACTATCCTTATGTTCCTATTGTGCATACAACTATGCCACAGCTCAAAATCTAATTTTTATTATATTATATCTGACTTTGGAATAAAAGTTATATGACCTCTGAAGATAGAGTGATACAAATATGATATTTAAAAGGTATATAGAAGATACTAAAAAATTATCCCAAATTTTTGTGAAATTCCTCATATTCATCTCTACAAATGACCAAACTCCTAACCTTTGGAAAAGCTAGTTCATTGATCAACAATATTTTTTCTATGTTTGAAAATGACATTATAACAATATCAGAATACAGAAAAGATTAAAACACAACCCTTGTCCTTGATGAGAATTTTATAATGTAAGTAACAGAAAAATTAAAAAATAATGGTTAATGCCCAAATAAAGTTAAAAAAAAACATGTTATAGGTGATCAAATGAAGGTAATTATCTCTAAGTCAGTGAAGATGGATTAAGGAAAACTAGTGCAAAACAGCACCTGAGGCAGATCTTGGAAATGAGTGGAATTTCACTAGTCAAAGTGATGGATATAATCATTACTGATAGAAGAAACTCATTCGAGAAAGTATAGATGGCAAGCGGGTGTAGATTGAGCAAATGGGCACTAACATTTGTAATAACAGAAAGAGGAAATTTGGTTACTGTGCAGAAGCCTAAATAGTAACATAGAAAAGTAGTTTAAGGTCAGACCAAAAATAAAATATTTAGTCTCCACTTACGAAGTAATCGCACCCCGTAGTAAGGCAGATTCTGCCAGATTCAGTGGGGACTGTCTCTTAACAGACACACTCTTCTGTCATCCTCATCCCTTGAATAATTTAATTTTAATCAAGAAAATGTCTCAATACTGAAAGGATACCACTTCCATGAAACAATTATGAAAGATTCTGTCTCAGAATCTTGGTACTAGACTGTTTCTTTGCCTTAGATGAAGCAACTTAATATTAATACTAAGATGTTGACAAAAAAGAAATCAGAGTGTCCTCCACCTAGTACTGACAAGAAGCTGAACTCCCCACTCCATCCAACAGCACACTAGTAACTGAATCCTGCCCCAGAATACTTAGAAGTCCATTCTTCACCAATGAGGCTTCCTGCAAAGAACTCAGTCTTTGTCAGTACTTTGATTATAACCTCACCAGGACACAGTCAGAGCTGGACTCACAGACACTGGCATAGTGAATATGTGCTAAATTATTTATTCTGTATTTGTTATGCAGCAATTGATAACTAATACAGTCATGAATTGACATATGAAGAAATTGGCATTCACAGAGATCAAGTGGCTAGAAAACAAGTGAGTTAATATTTATATAACATGTCTGTGGCTGAAAAAAATCTAAGTTTTGTGTATTATATTACACTTGTAGCTTAAGGAACTATTTTGGATATTCAGTAGTATTTCTCTACAAACATGTTGTATAATATATTCACAGGTGGAATTTGTTAGTATGAACAGTGTTTTTAAGCAACTTTGCATAGGGTTGTTTTATCTTAAAACTTCTATTTAGACAAAACAAAAAGTATATACTCTTTGTTTGTTTGTTTGTTTGTTTGTTTTCCTTTTTTAATTTTGGTTTTTTCAAGACAGGGTTTCCCTGTGTAGCCCTGGCTGTCCTGGAACTCGCTCTGTGGACCAGGCTGGCCTCGAAGTCAGAAATCCACCTGCCTCTGCCTCCCAAGTGCTTGGATTAAAGGCGTGCACCACCACTGCTCGGTAAGTATATACTCTTAAGTTTAGAAATCTATAAACTAAATACTACTATTTATTCAATTACAATAAATAAATGAATCATTCTCTTGGTTTGCAACCTTCTCATAGGTTACTCCAAACCTAACCATGAAACATTAATTAATGTAAGTTATTGCTTCATGAATAACATTCTTCCTTAGTTTGTTAGTGTTTTCAAGTCAGAATGTTTTCAATAATAACATCTGGCATCAAATGGGTCTTCGATTAGCTTGAAATTTTAATCTTCATTTAAAGAAGAATTTATAATTAGCACATTTGAGTTCCTTTTCTAGCATTCATGATAGATTTACATTAAATCATCCATACCCTTCCTCTCATCTTCTTGGACATTGAAACTAATGGCAAAATTACAAGACAATGGGCTTGATTTAGAAAACATTCCCCCACCCCACCCCCGTAGAAATGTCTTGTTCTTCATTGAGAAGTTTCCAAGCTCCTACATTTTCTAACACTACCCTATAAAAACCTAAGTTAACTAACCTAGTAGCATTAGTAGGAAAGTAAGTAACTAAAGTGACTTATCCAGTAAGGAAAGCATTGGTACATAATAGAAAGAACAGGAGTTCCTGAATTAAACAGACTGATGTGTATTGTCTTGTTCATTACTAGATAGAGTATCTGGTACATGGACACTTAATAACTCAATAAGGAGTTCTTTCTCCTTCCCTCCTCATAATCTTTTAAATCCTCAATGGTCAGAGAGGAAACAACACTATATATTAATGCCTAGTTGGCTAGAGCTCAATTAAAATTACAACTTGCATATCTAATCACTTTTCATCACCCCCACAGTACAAGAGAAATGTTTTAACCTACTTTCTGACATTTGCTGGGAAAGCTAATCTAGACACCACAATAAAGTATGTAGAGAAAAAATGGTTTTTAAAGTCTACCTAACACTAAAATGCTAATAATTATCCAAAAATCACAATGCATTAACTGTTTAAGTTGTATAAGACCAGCAGTATTATTATCATGTGGGAAACATGAAGGATTGTTACTCCTGGTTTGACTTCAAGCTACAAAACCCCTGGATCTGCTTTCTCAACTATAAAATTGAGACAGTAATATCTACCTTACAAAGACTTTCTGAGAGAACAAATTAGATTATACCAGAAAGCATGTCTATATTTCAGTGGAGTGACTAAATAAGTTATCTCTCCCCTCTTACTATACAACTTTACTTTTCAAAGTTTTTCCTTCAAAACTAGTTTCATATTCCTCCTTCCCTGGAAAATGTAGAATACTAAGATATCATGGATCCAGTATGAAAACTGTCATCTTTTTTAAACCAGAGTGGAGAACCTAGTCTATGATAATTATACAAGAAAAATGTCCAGTTCGTTTTGATTTTTTTATGACTTTTACTCATACTATCAATATACCAGCCAGCAGTTTAAATGATAATTTAACTGCTTCCATATTTTTAAGCAAACTAGTTATGCAGAAGAAACAATATCAGACAAGTTGTACTACAGTGATTCTCTCAATAGTCTACCCTAGTTGAAGTCTCTTATTTGATTTTTCTTTATGGCCTGACTTTCCACTCAAGTGATACAGAAGTAGCTAAAGTAGTAATTTCCTCTCATTAACTGTTATGAACCTAGAAAACACAATTAACTATTTCCCAACTTTTTCCATCCATCTTAATCTGGTTATTTATTTTAAAGCTGATTTGGTTTCCATGGAAAAAGGAACAATATCATGAACCTTTCAGGTTCTTTACTTTTATACATGAAAAACTTTTCATTTCATTTTCAATTTTTTTCTCAACAAATATTTGTTAACTATTGTACTATAAAGACACAATGGCTCTAATTATAAAAAAATGATTATTTATAAACTTTGTAAGATCTGTCACCAAAGAAAAGTATAATTAAACATAAAATTTAGTCAAAACTTATCTATTAAGCAAAGCAAAACTACAGAACAAAATTTCTCAAAAAAATCTCTAAATTCCATAATTCTCTCAAAGCTAAAGGTAAATACAAGCTACTTGTACTGAAACATTTTTTTCTTAAAAAGTGATTTTTCTTTCTTTCTTGGTATTAGTGTAAAATACTGATAATCAACTTTGTTTTTGGATTTGTTTTTGTAAAACTATGACAAATTATCTATCTTTTTTTTCCCCTTCCCACAAAAATCCAAATATGCTATTAACTTTCCTTAACTTCCTCAGCACAACACAACAGCAAGATTTGGCACACAGACCCACCCTAAATCACTAGCAGCTACTTTTGGTTGCTAAGGAAATGAAGAGGAAGTAGTAAGAACAGACAAGAATAGAGATAAATTTTGCAGGTTTTTAGACTAAACATAAAAATTATTTACAATATTTCAGTCTTAATGATTGGAAGATTTCCTCTGAGGAATCACAAAAAATATTAATACAACTACACAGAATAATTTGCTGCCATTTGTAATAAATGAATAATTTGCTTTAATGTGGCACACTCCAAAAAAAATCACTAATACTCAGATTTAAGTATCAAGTTAATATAAACAAGACTGTACTACCACTTTGGTGAAAATAATTATCATCAGAATCAATTTTCTAAGTTGCCTTCAAGTACACCAATGCCTTTCTTTCCCTGTCATGAATTTTAAGGGCTGCAAATTCACCACTAAATATTTCAGTCTAGTCAATATAAGCTTAAGAAAAGAAATGAAAAGAAAGAAAAATAGTCCAAAAACTCTGAACATAAGAGAGTAAATTGAAAATTATATTCAGTGTGTGTGTGTTTTTTTTTAAGTTCCAAGCAATGGTTTGGTTTCCCTTTTCTCCCCCCTTCTCTGCACACCCTCACACCACCCCCCCTTCCCATTCCACTTCATCCAGACAGAGGGTAACAGTCTGAGCTGCCCTGGTTGAGTTGATCCTAAAGTTAACATTCAGCAGCCCATTTCCAGACAGCAGCGCTAAATCTATTTGGATAAAACGCGTGTGACCCAGACAGTTGGCATTTGGCCCAAACGCGTTGCACCAGCAGCTCAAATAAAAACAAGAGTAAGAAACTTACTCTCTTGCTCCCTCTCAGTGTGCTTTCTTACTCTGGCTTGCTCTCTTTGCCCCTAATACAAGTGGACAGCTTATCAAAAACAGAAATTATAGCACAAATGATCAGAAAGATTTTCCAATACTTCCTTCCACACTCTTGTCCTCTCTCCCCAATCACTGAACTTCAGTCTTATATAGCATATATACAGACACTCTGATAAACAAGGCTCCAGAGGGTTATGAGTCTAGCATGGCCCAAGTGGGCAAAAGTAAATCAAAACCACACACTTTCATCTCTTTGATTAGCCTATTAAGAGCTTAACATATCCTAGAGCATCGGTGCTACAGCCAGCACACTACTGCTTCCCTGACAGCACAGGCATGAACTATGCACTTGTCTGAATAGTAAAGACACTAACATGAAATGGATTTTCAGAAGGCAATTGCATAAATCTGGAAATCGATTAAAAACACACATCATCATTACCTTCTCCACCGGTGACTAGTTAAAAGTCCACGATGATCATAATCAAGTCCACTTCACACAACATGTAAATTCATACAATAAGTACGTATTTTCACATTATAAAATACCTGTTAGCCCCGGAATTCTACATCCACGAGTAGTCTAGAGTTTAAAAGATTTCTATCTGTAATGTGAGTTTAGTCAAACTCACTTCTTGCTATAAAGCACGCACGCGCGCGCAGACACACACACACACACACACACACAGAGAGAGAGAGAGAGAGAGAGAGAGAGAGAGAGAGAGAGAGATGGGGGAAGGGGGAAGGGAAGGAGGGAGAGAGAGAGGAAGGGAGGGAGAGGGAGACAGGGAGGCAGAGAGAGATGAGAGACAGAGAGAGGGGGAGAGAGACAGAGACAGAGAGACTGAGAGAGGGGGAGAGAGAGAGGGGGAGAGAGAGAGATCTGAGATCTAAGCGTTATTCGGAAGATAAGCAAAGCACAAGTTGCTGGGGATTTTTTTAAGGTTTCATTGAATATTGTGAAGTCTTCCTTACCGTTTTCATCTTCAAATTCTGATAAAAAGTAAATTTCAAACAATAGAGATTGCACTGGACGACTCACGTACTCCCTTCTCTCTTTTCTTTTTGACCCCCCCCTCCTTGCAAAGCCACTCCAGTCAGCTATTCTGCAGCCAGAATAAAACCCTATAGTCTCGCTAACTGGAGCTTTAAAGAACGGACTTTCCGATGGCAGTTAAAAAAAAAAAAAAAAAAAAAGGAAAGAAAGAAAGAAAAAAACAGAAAAAAATCCGTTCAATACATCCAAGGCTATCAACCTGAGCTGTGCTTTGCAACCAAGTCCCTCTCTCCCCCCGCCCACCCACCCCCCCCCTCAAAAAAAGGAAAGGAAAAAAAGAAAGAAAAGAAGAGGGGAAAGGCTTATTGGGGGTGGAAGTGGTGCCCTCTCTTCCTGGACAGCTTAGTGCCTTTGCTATGCAAATAACATGTGCAGAGCATCAAAAGGTATCAGGAGAGAGAAGACAAGAGGAGCAGGAAGGGCAGGAAAAGTTTTGTTGAAGTAGCCCTCGAGCTCACTGCCGGCCCCAAGCCAACTTCAATTGCAGCAGAAGAAAATTTTGGCAGCTTTCCTCAGAGGCAGAACAAACTGACGTCAGTCTGCAGATGTGCCTGGGCTGCGTCGGGTGCGCATGTGTCCTGGGTCGTCACGTGGAGGGGGAGGGGAAGTAGAGGTACAATCGGGGTATCCAACTACCAGCCATTCAGAAGGGCTTAGACAATGTCAACTTTTCCACCCTTTGAATGAGAGAAACTCTGGCCCTCTAACCTCTCTCCCGTAACCCACCCCGCCTATTTCCTCCTCCTCTAACCTCTTGCGCGGAGTCTTGTCTGGTTTGTTATTAAGGTTTCTTGGAAAAAGGAAAGGCACAGGGTGGGGGTAGCGGAATGGGTAGACTAATGTCACTGTTAGAATTTTTGGTGTCATTCTCTGACTGTTTGTTTTATTTTAATCTCTGCAATAGATATTTAAAAGCTATTCCTAAAATTTGTCATGTAAGGAGTCAGATCAGTAGAGCAAAATTTCAAGACTTAAAGACGAGTACAAAACGCCTGTGTGTTGAATATATACTTCAACCAGTGAAAACACCACCAAAAGAATAAAAACTAAACGAAATTGTGAACTGCACATTTTCCATGTGATTATCGACTTCAGGTTATGTGAAACTATAAAAGGAAAAGGGGGTGGGGAGTGTTGCATTATTTCCAGATGAGAGACTAGATGGTGTTTTAAACTGCAGCAGGGAAAGCCACAAGTGAGAAGGGTTTTTTTGTTGTTGTTGTTTTGTTTTTTGAGGGTTTTTTTTTTTTTTTGCTTGTTTGTAGTAAATTGAATGAAACTTCAATGATTGCTCAAAAGAAAACAAAGCCTAAATCAGCCCCCTAAAAAGATTGGGGGGGGGGCATCGAGGACACGGGAGCCCTGCTGAGATCTCAAGATAAACAAACAAAACATTAGAACCGGTTCTTCTAGCTTTCCAATTCCACCTCCCCCTCCACATCAGCTGCCAGTTCAGCCTTTAAAGATAAAATACCACCACGACGTAGCACTTTCACTTTCATTTACCAGGAGAAAGCCCCTGGCATTAAACCACAGAGAAAAAAATATGCCTACTGCGCTTTCCAAGTCCTAAGCAAGCAAACAATGTCTGGCGCGAGTATCGGAAACAGGAAGAAAATCGAAAATAGCTCAGGACAAATATTGCCTTTCAGCTGTGTAATCTGCTGCATCATTTATCTGTCTGTACCATGGAGTTGGGGGTTGGGAGTTTAAGAGTTGCCAAGGTTGGGGGAGGGGGAAATTGAGCCTTGAAATTCCAGTCTTTAATTAACACCCAGCCAATTTCCTATGGTCAGAACCAGAAAAAGAAATTGTACTTGAGAAATGTAAATAAAATAAGGAGGAGGCACGTTCTAAATACCAGTTCTTAAATTTCTAGCTTCTGTTAACGTTGTCCGTTTGATTTTTTTTCCTTCCTACACCAGAGGTGGTAGATGTAATTGTTCTGGAAAATGTTGAATGGTTTAAGAAGGCACAGGTGGGAACCTGGGACAATACAATGACTTCAATGATTCTTCAAGGGTTGGAAGGCCTTAACATTTGTCCAGGGGATACTCTCATTTTAACCCTGCTCTTCACTATCTGGCTCAGTGCACAGTAAAAGTGGAAATTGTTCTGTGGTTGGTACTGACAGTTTTAAATAAAGAATTCATTGAGGCATGTGTGTGCGCGCGCGCGCGCGCGCGCGCGTGTCTGTGTGTGTGTGTGTGTGTGTGTGTGTGTGTGTGTGTGTGTGTGTAATAGCGATTGTTAGACCTTCATAGCACACCAGTAAACACCAAAAAGTAAACGAGGCACAGAGCTACCTGTCTTTGCATAAAATCATCCATTAAATATATGAGACTCAACTTTCCTTAATGTTACAAACACTGGCCTAAGACGGATATAGCCAGCACAGAACAGTCAAGGTGTCACCTCCTATCACCTATATAATCTAGGAGAAAAGCTTTTACTCTCTGTTAAGTTCATTGCCCTAGGAAGTAGGTTTTTCAGTGAGAAGTAGACTTTGGCTAATTACTTATTCAAAGAGTGCCATCCTGTGTCTAAACAGAGTAATGAAACTATTCTAATTTTCCTTGCCTCTTTCAAATGCTGGAACTAAAACTTTAATGAGCAGGAGTGGATAATTATTAGTGCAAGAAATTGGATGTCCATTTAACTTTATATATGTTTTGGACATTTTAACTTTATTACAGAAAATATCAAATATAAAAAAATATATTATTACAATGATCCCCAACATAACCCAGTTTTAACAAGTATTGAATGAATTAGAACCTACCTTATTTACCCTATATTCTCATTATTCATCTGAATTATTATAACTGGATTAAAATATTATTATATCTGGATTAAAACAACCCCAATGGATTATTTTAAAACCAAGCCCAGACACTTCATTGACTTCACTAAGTACTCCAATATTTCTAAAATATGAGGACTACATTTTAAGCACCAGTACATTACTGTTACACTTAAAGCAATGATAATTTCTTTGAGTAACCAAGTAGCAATACTCAAATTTCTCCTCACAAAGTCATTATCTTTTTAATGGAATTAAAGGTATACATTGTACTATGCTATTATCTTCACACACAAACCTGTGTGTTCTGAGACAGTCTCCCTCAGGTTGCCAAACCCAGACACTATCCTTGAACTCATGGCAATCTCCTGCTTTAGCTTCAAACGTGCTAGAATTATAAACATGATGAAGAACACCTAAATTTGCTGCTCTATCTCTGATATCTACTTGTCCAGTAAACCTTGATTTCTTTTTTGTGAGATGCCTCCCATTGGACCAGAGTAGTCTATATAACATGGGCTGCAATCAAACTTGTAACTTCCCTGCATACGACTTTCAACAGCTAGTATTGTAGGCATGTACTATACTAGGTTCTATTAGTAAACCTTAGGTTAAATTAGAACACTAGTTACCCAGAGAAAAGTCAAGTTCTTGGTGCTGTGTTCTATCTGAAAGCTTTTTATGATGTAAATGTCTCCCTTTATATTATTTACATAATATTTATGGCATGTAAACTGATAGCCATCCATATACATGGTAAAAATGATTAAAACAAGCTACTTAAGTTTAGGGTGTGGTTTAATGATAGAATGTCTTAGTCAGGGTTTCTATTCCTGCACAAACATCATGACCAAGAAGCAAGTTGGGGAGGAAAGGGTTTATTGAGCTTACACTTCCACGTTGCAGTTCATCACTAAAGGAAGTCAGGACTGGAACTCAAGCAGGTCAGGAAGCAGGAGCTGATGCAGAGGCCATAGAGGGATGTTTCTTACTGGCTTGCTTCCCCTGGCTTGCTCAGCCTGCTCTCTTATAGAACTCAAGGGCACCAGCCCAAAGGTGGTACGACCCACAAGGGTCCCTCCCCACCTGATCACTAACTGAGAAAATGCCCCACAACTGGATCCCCTCCACAGTTGTGGCACCTCCACAACTGAAACTCCTTTCTCTGTGATAACTCCAGCCTGTGTCAAGTTGACACACGAAACTAGCCAGTACATAGAATGTTTGCCTAATATATAAGGCTCTAGATTTGATACTCAGGACAGCAAAAATAACAAAATTTAAAAGGCAAATCAAGATAGTTAGTATATGTATTAATGTACATACTTATGTTTCTTTTTGATAAAATATTATAAACCATTTGCTTAGGAATTTTCACGTATATAATACATTATTATCATAACCAGATCTCCTGAACTTATTAATTCTAACTGAAATATTGTGTATTTTGACCACATTTCTTTCAACCTGCATCCCCTAAAATCTCTTGAATCTGTAGGTTCTACCTCATTTCTCCATCCTATATTAATGTCTTGCCATCAGGTCTGCTGATGTAACTCACTAGTAGAACACTAAACCACATGTATGAAGCACTGGATTGAATCCTGAACACTACAGGAAACACTTGGGAGGCAGAAGCAGCTGGATCTGAGTTGAGAACAGCCTAGTCTACACACTGACTTCAAAGATGGCCAGGGATACACAAAAAAATCCTGTCACCCTCACCCCCAAAAGGAAAATACTTGTATCTACAAAATTATACATAATGACACCTTTCTATCTGTATTATTACATGTAATATTAAAATAAAGAATTAATTAGCCATTATTTCCCAATAATATCTCTCATTAAGTAAATAGACACAGATTAGTAGAAGGTATTTGTAAATTATAAAGGACTTTATTTAAAATACTAAAGTCTATAATCTCAGTAAGATATAATATGCAAATTTAGAATGGTAAACAATTTCCATTTGCTTGATATATATATTTTCCCATTCGTTTCTGTTACTCTTTCTAAGTTATTTTTGCTATAGATAGAGTTTTAGTATACTACAGTTAGGCTTTGCTTTCAGTCCTCAGAATATTAGTAATGATTACTATGTTCAATTTATATGTTTCTCTACTCTTTAGAACCTTTTATAACATGCAATGCTTTGTTCTTGCTTTGTAGGAATGCAGTACTCTTCATTAGGAGCAATACTATTTTCCCTGAGAACTAAGCATCCTTGTAAGCTCTAACTGAATAAAAATTATATTGTGGTGACATTTTCTAGAGATAGTCACACAGTCAACTCAGTTTGTCAAGATAACTGTACTGGTTAGTTTTATTCTGGGGGTTTTGTTTTGTCTAACTCAAAACCATTCAGTCATCAAGGAAAAAAAAAAACAACTTGATTTGGAAAATACACCCATCATACTGGCCTGTGGGAAGGCCTCTGGGACATTTTTATTTCATTTTCTTTTTCTTTCTTTCTTTTTCCAATGATGGTTGATGTGGAAGGACCCTTTGGATTGTGCCATTCCTGGGCAGGTGGTCCTGATGAGTATAAAAATGTAAACTGAGCAAGACAGGAAGAACACAGCAGTAAGCAGGGCTCTGCTTGAGTCCTTGCCTGCAGATTCCTGCCCTGCCTGAATTCCTACCTTGGCTTCCCTCAGTGATTTGGCAGTGAGCTGGTAGCATTAAGCCGATAAACTCTTTCCTCCACAGTTGATTTTGGTCATGGTCTTCATTGCAGTAACAGAAAGCAAAAGACAATAACCATAGTATGAATTCTTTTTTGAATATATACTTTTAAAAGTTCATTGGTATTTTGCCTGCCTGTATGTCTATATGAATGTCAGAAGACCTTGAACTGGAGTTGCAGACAGATGTAAGCTGTCATGTGGGTGCTGAGAATTGAACCCAGCTTCTCTGAAAGAGCAGCCAATGCTCATAACTAATGAGCAATCTAATCTCTCTAGCTTCAGTGAATTCTTTTCAAGTGCATACTTCCCAGTGAAGAGGACTATATTACTACAAAGAGCAAAATATTGCTTGTTATAAAAGATTTTAAAGAATAGTTAGTGCCTGTTTGGTTAAATGGCAACACCTACTGCTCTTCTGGCCTTCATTTGGCTATCTCATATTTTCTCCTGGAACATAGATATTCCTATGTTCCTAGGCTTCCTCCTTCTTCCAAGTGCATCTAGGCTCCTGGCCTATTGGGAGTGCTACCAAACTTCAAGGAGGTCTTTCCTGTCTCTTTACTAATCCTCTCTGAATAACCTCTTGAAGAGGCAGATACACATAGAAGTGTGTTTTACTGATTCCCTCAAAGTTTTCTAAAGACATAATACTGAGCATCTTTTCAGATGCATATTTGACATCTCTTCATATTTTTCTGTGATCTTCAACCTGATATTTTAACCAACTTTTACCCTCCAATTATTTTCTGTTTGTTTTACATTTTTGAAGCTATTCTGAGTATTTTCTCTTTCCATAAAAACTTAAGAGTTGGTTATCAGGATCTCAAAAATAACTTGCTAGGATTTTTATTGTTATGGAATTGGACCTATAGATAAAATAACAGTATAACTTCTTATTTATGAATATACGTCCATTTACTTAGATCTTGGATTTCTTTTATCATATGTTTGTGCTTTGTTTACACAAACATTTCACATATTTCATTAGGACTTATGACTTAGTTACTTTTCCTATAGTTCTGATAAAATACCCTGACAAAAGTAACTTAATGAACAAAGTTAATTGGCTCACAGTTTAAAGTCCATCATTTCAGAGAAATTACAGCAGCAGGAGGTTGAAGCAATGAGTCACACTGTATTCAGCCAAGAAGCAGAGAACAATGAATTCTTATGTTGAGATCACTGTCTCCTTTTTTATATAGTACAATACATCAGCCAGGTGCCACCCATCATGGATGGATCCTAACAGTTTAGTTCACCCTATAAGCTTGCCCTATAAGCTTGCCCAGAGGCCTTTCTCCCAGGTGATTCAAGATCTTACCAAGATAACAAAGGAGATTAATTAGCCATTGAATTTAAACCCCTTATCAATCTGACATACAAATGCATCATTTCAAGTCATAACCTTAGCCAGTCTGGTGGTCTACTTTAATTCTAGGACTCAGGAGGCAGAGGCACTCTGAATTTGAGGCCATTTGGATCTACATAGCAAGTAAGATTCTAATTCCTCCTATCTATACCCTCTCTATCTCTGTCTGTCTGTCTGTTTCTCTCTCTCTCTCTCTCTCTCTCTCTCTCTCTCTCACACACACACACACACACACACACACACACACATACACTTTTCACTCCTGGTTTGCAAAATCCTGTGTTTATTTAAAAATGCAGAATATTGGCCAACTTCGAAAGTCCCTCAAATCTTTATCAATTCCAACTGCTTAAGTCCAAAGTCCATATCTCATCTAAAACTCAAAGTAATCTCTTAACTGTGAGCTCTTGGGGTGGGGGATGGGGGACATACAATGACAGAGTAGTCATTCCTATCAAAAAATGCATGAATCAGGACATAGCAAGAAATAATCAGACCAAAATCCAGCAAGGCAAACAAATCCTGAAGTTCTATGTCTATCATCAGGGTTTTGTGATGAAATTAATTATGCTCCAAAGGATGAACATAGTTCTGCTTCTCTAGTCCTGCTACTTTTGTTGTCTCTATTCTACTGCAGCATTCCTGGAAGATGGTCCATGATTATAGCCATTTCCAACATCCTAGGGAGGTGAGGTCTGCTATTGCAATTTGGCTTCACTTTCACACAATAACTTCTAAAAGCCATCTTTGTAGGAACTCTGACCCTACCATACATTACCTTCTCTCAGTTCCTCTGAAAGCATTGTGAAAGACTTCATGGTCCACTCAGTCTTGCATCATCCATGCCTACTGTGGTGCTCTGAATGAAAACTATGCCTTATAGACTCAGTTGGTACACAGCTAGTAGCATTGTTTGGAAAGGCTCCGGAGCTATGGGTTGACTAGAAGTTTGTCACTGGGCGGAAAGCTTTTAGAGTATGTAGCCTGGCCTCTTGGACTGCACTACCAGTTTCTGTATGCTAACCATGGAAAAACACACTCCTTGGCTGTTAGTCGTTTTTTAAAAAGCAAATCAGTTTGGATCTTCACAAGATGGAGTATGCAGTGGATAGGATTTTATTGAAAATATGTTTATAAAAATAATTCATTTATTTTTATTTTATATGCATTTGTGCATTGCCTACTTGTATGACTGTGTGATGGTATCAGATCTGAGAGTTACAGACAAATATATCTCAAAATATCTTAATGAGCCAGTGCAATACAGATTTTTCTTCAGAGTTGTACTGGCTAGTTTTGTCAACTTGACACAAGACATCAGATAGGAAGGACCCTGATTAGAAAATGCCTCAGAAGGGGGCTGTAGAGATGGCTCGGTGGTTAAGTGTAAACATATATATATATATATATGTGTGTTGAAGAGCAGCTTTCCTGAGATGGCTTCTTCCCTCCAACATGTGGTATCCAGGGATTAAACTCAGGTTCTTGGGTTTGACAGTCCATACTTTTACTCATTGGCCCTCAGCTCCTCCTTTTTATAAGGTATAGGATCTCATTGCAAGCAACAGTGCCACTAATAGTGGTACATCAAATAATCTAATAGATATTTCCACAGGAATACATAGCATTGATGACTCTAGATTCCCAGGTCATTGAGAATAACCATCATATCATTTTAAATTTGAAATACTGATACAAGTTTTTTAAGCTTAAAATTCTAAGTATTTACTGATAATATAGAGGAAATTAAATTTTAGACATTATGAATTTATGTACTGTACAATCTAAGTATAAATGAATTTTGTTTCAAGGGTGTATTAGTTTGGGTTCTCTAGAGTCACAGAATGTATGGATAGTCTTTATATAGTTAGGGAATTTGTCAATGACTTACAGTCTATAGTCCAACTCCCAAACAATGATCAGCAGCAGCTGTGGATGGAAGTCCAAGGATCTAGCAGCTTCTCAGTCCCACGAAGCAAGCAGGCAAGGAAGAGTGAGAGAGAATCTTCCTTCTTCCAAAGTCCTTATATATCTCCAGCAGAGGGTGTAGCCCAGATTAAAGGCTGTAGGTCTCCAGTAGAGGGTGTGGCCCAGATTAAAGGTGTGTGCATCCATGCCTTTAATCCCAAATGATCTTAAACTCGGAGATCTCCTTGTCTTAGCCACTATGCTTCAAGGTCTCCATGCTAAGATCCGGGTCAGAAACTTATATCTCTGAGCCTCCAAATTAGGATCATAGGTGAGCCTTCCAATTCTAGATTGTAGTTCATTCCAGATATAGTCAAGTTGACAACCAGGAATAGCCACTACAAAGGGGTTTTCTTGATTCCTAGGATTTTTGTCTTATTGCATTTCTTTTTTTTTTTTTTTTAAGAGAAACCATTTTAATACCCGCAGCCTCACGATGGATTCTACTGTGTGTGGTATAGTCTAGTGTGACTTGCTTCCTATTTACTTCCACACACAGTGACTTTCAATGAGATGGTTACACTGAGCAGTGTATATTCTCTTAACAGTGCCAAGGATCCTGTTTTCAAACAGCTTTATCAACTGAAACATCCTCAAAGAGCCCTGTGAGGCATCTTGGCTAGGCCATTTGCTTATTCAGAAGGTGTCAGCCCACAGGCTGTTTGTGTTCACATCACAGCTTGGAAGTGATAAAGACTGCATGAGCAGCAGATCTTCCACAAACAGCCTTGCAGGCTGACTCTACTCCTGCAAAGTCAATGGAGCCACAAGACACTTCCTAATGGTGTCATTTGCTCAGGTTCTCCAGGGAGTTAAGGGAAGCACTGTCTGCACACAGTCTCTATCAGCAGCATGAGAGTTCCCTCTCCAGCCATGCTGTCACAGTGAGCCATCTATTGTCCCTACTGCAGAGTGCACAGAACGAAGATGTCCGCTCTCCTCATCAGACTTGCTAATAGCTTCATTTCCTGCCAAATAGATCAAACCATACTTTGAACCCTGGTGTATGCACATCTTCCTAGACAATACCAGCTCGATTTACAGCCTGTTCCTTCTGGTATTCCTCCAGCCGCATACGGGGCTGGAAGTAGATGGGGTAGAAGGCGGTGCAGATGAAGCCTCTGAATATGAGCGATAGGCGCAGGTTCCAGGCCAAGACCATGGTGAGAAAGGGGACATCAGGGCCGACAAAGGCCTGGCACTCTCAGAAACCCGATTCCCAGCCTCCTTTATAGCATTTTTATTAGGGTTTTACTGCTGTGAACAGATATCATGACCAAGACAAGTCTTATGACTACAACATTTAATTGGAGCTGGCTTACAGGTTTAGAAGTTCAGTCCAGTATCATCAAGGTGGGAACATAGCATATTCAGATAGGCA
Source organism: Apodemus sylvaticus (assembly GCF_947179515.1). Classification (NCBI taxonomy): domain Eukaryota; kingdom Metazoa; phylum Chordata; class Mammalia; order Rodentia; family Muridae; genus Apodemus; species Apodemus sylvaticus. The sequence goes on from NC_067487.1 coordinate 56,560,949, forward strand.
TGGTACAGGAGGTGCTGAGAGTTCTATGTCTTCATCTGAAGGATGCTGGCAGAATACTCATGTCCAGGCAGGTAGGTCTAGGGTATTAAAGCCCACACCCACACCCACAATGACACATTAACTCCAACAAAGCCACAGTACCCAAATGAGGCCACACTGACAAATAGCTCCACTCCTTGAGCCAAGTAAATATAAACCATCACGTTACATTAAATATGATGCTGAATGAGAATGATGAGACACATTTGCAAAGCTCTGGATATTAGAAGAAACATCTACATTCTCATCATTAATTGCAAATGGTGCTTTTATTTCCTCAGATGATGGAATGAGATGAAAGCCATACCCAAACTGTTTGAATACACAACTTGGGTCAAGGGCAGGGCATCTCTGTCTCTATTCTATTCCTCAGAATGGAAGCTTCTACTCTACATATCACTTAATCCTCCAAGCTGACTAATTCAATCTAGCTTTTCTCTGTTTCTGACTGAATTGCTTGGCTTTGTACTAACTTTGGTAATATGTTCTAATCTCCTGGCTTTCTCATTCTCTGGATCATTCTATCTTTACCTGTTTCTGTAAAACTCTCCTAGTAAAACTGCCATATACACACAACATTCATCCTCTTTCAACCTGAACTGCCCTTAAGTAGCCTCTATCCTATTGTTTCACAGGTGGCAGAGGGAGGTACCTAACCTCCCAGGAGTGTGGAGAGTCAGAGAGCACAGGTAGGACCACCCCTGTTGCTCAGAGGAACCAGCCCAAAAACCTGAGGACACAAGAGCCCAGGAGCAGCCTGGGACAGGAGTCTTCCAATTTCTGTCTGCACCCAGAGCTGATCCTGGGCCAAAGAGCTACATACACAAATAACACAAGAGAGCTGGTCTCCCAGGAGTGTACACAGGTAAGACCGCCACCTCTCTTCAAATTCCTGGCCAAAGAAGGACCTGCCCAGAGCAATTAGGACACAGGAACCAAGTATCAGCTGGGAACAGGATCCTTCTGGTTTCTGTCTGTACACCTGACCTTACCCTGTATCACAGCTCTCCATACCTAAATGCCTCACAGAGAAAACAGGTCTCCCAGGAGTACAGATACATAGGCTTGAAGGACCGATAAGCCACAGTCAGAGACAGCAAGAGCAGCTAATATCAGAGATAACCAGATGGTAAAAGACAAACACAAGAATATTACCAACAGAAACCAAGGCAACATGGCATCATCTGAACACAGTTCTCCCACAACAGCAAGCCTTGAATACCCAAACAGACTGGAAAAACAAGATCTAGATTTAAAATCACATCTCATGATGCTGATAGAAGACTTCAAGAAGTACATAAATAACTCCCTTAAAGAATTACAGGAGAACATGGGGCAACAGGTAGAAGCCCTTATAGAGGAAACACAAAAATCCCTTAAAGAATTACAGGAAAACACAAAAAAAGTGAAAGAACTGAACAAAACCATCCAGGATCTAAAAATGGAAGTAGAAACAATAAAGAAATCACAAAGGAAGACAACTCTTGAGATAGAAAACCTTGTAAAGGAATCAGGAGTCACAGATGCAAGCATCAACAGAATACAAGAGATAGAAAAATCTCAGGTGCTAAAGATATCAAATGCAAAAAGCTTGTAAGCCAAAACATCCAGGAAATGCAAGACACAATGAGAATACAGATGATAGGTATAGAAGGGAGCAAAGATTTCCAACTTAAAGGGCCAGTAAATACCTTCAACAAAATTATAGAAGAAAACTATTATAACCTAAACAAAGAGATGCCAATGAACATCAAAGAAGCCTATATAACTCCAAACAGACTGGACCAGAATAGAAATTCCTCCCATCACATAATAATCAAAATACCAAATGTACCAAACAAAGAATATTAAAAACAGTAAAGGAAAAAGGTCAAGTAACATACAAAGGTAGACCTATCAGAATTACACCAGACTTCTTACCAGAGACGATGAAAGCTAGAAGATCCTGGGAAAATATACAGGACCCTAAGAGACCCTAAAAGAACACAAATGCCAGCCCAGACTGTTATACCCAGCAAAACTCTCAACTACCATAGATGAAGAATCCAAGATATTCCATGATAAAGCCAAATTTACACAATATCTTTCCACAACTCCAGCTCTACAAAGGATAATACATGGAAAACGCCAACACAAGAAGGGAAACTAAACCCTAGAAAAAGAAAGAAAGAAATCTTCTTTCAACAAACCCAAAAGAAGATAACCACACAAACATAAAAATAACATCAAAAATAAATGGAAGCAATAATCACTATTGCTTAATATCTCTTTTATTTATTTATTTATTGAAAAGGGAAATAAAAATACTTTATGATAAAAATTAAAGATTTACATGGAAAATATTTCAGATAAACACGTTAAAATTGACAATTTTCATAGAAAATTAAAGAGTAAAGTGGTAGACAATGTAAAACATTGCTAAATTAATTGAAATATGGGATAGAAACGTTGTATGATAGAATTGAAGATTTATGTGGAAAATATTTCTGATAAAATTGTAGAAAAATGTAGAAAAACATGTTAGAATTGAAGATTATCATGGAAATTTTTATATAGATATATAAAAGTAGTCCTAAGTTGATTGAAAGTGGAATTATAAACATTTTCTGATAAACTTGAAGATTTACATGGAAAATATTTCTGATAAAATTGAAGAAATATATTAAAAACATGTTAAAATTAAAGATTATCATGGAAATTATATAGATAAAATGATAGGCATAAAGATAATTCTAAGTTGATTGAAGGTGGAATTATAAACATTTTTCAGGTAACATTGAAGATTTACATGGAAAATATCTCAGTAAAATTCAAGAAATAAATAGACAAACACATTAAAATTGACTATTTCATAGAAAATTTTACATATAAAATGGTAGATATAAAACTTTCTAAATTAATTGGAGGTGTAATTAGAAACATTTATGATAAAAATCAAAGATTTACATTGAAAACATTTCTGATAAAATAGAGGAAGTGTATAGAAAGACATATTAAAATTGAATATTATCATGAAAAATAATGCAGATAAAATGGTAGACAAAAATTTACTAAATTAATTAAAAGGGGAATTATAAACATTTTCTGATAAAATTGAAGATTTACATGAGAAATATTTGTTAGTCTATATCTTTTTATTGGGGAGTTGAGTCCATTGTTGTTAAGAGATATTAGGGAATAGTGATTGTTGCTTACTGTTATTTTTGATGTTATTTTTATGTTTGTGTGGGTTATCTTCTTTTGGATTTGTTGGAAGAAGATTACTTTCTTGCTTTTTCTAGGGTGTAGTTTCCCTCCTTGTGTTGGCATTCTCCATCAATTATCCTTTGAAGGGATGGATTTGTGAACAGATATTGTGTAAATTTGGTTTTATCATGGAATATCTTGGTTTCTCCATCTATGATGATTGAGAGTTTTGCTGGGTATAATAGCTTGGGCTGGCATTTGTGTTCTTTTAGGGTCTGTATGAGGTCTGCCCAGGATCTTCTAGCTTTCATCGTCTCTGGTGAGAAGTCTGGTGTAATTCTGATAGGTCTGCCTTTATAAGTTACTTGCCCTTTTCCCCTTACTGCTTTTAATATTCTTTCGTTTAGTCAATTTGGTGTTTTGATTATTATGTGCTGGGAGGACCTTCTGTTCTGGTCCAGTCTGTTTGGAGTTCTGAAGGCTTCTTGTATGCTCATGGTCATCTCTTTCTCTAGGTTAGGGAAGTTTTCTTCTACAACTTTGTTGAAGATATTTACTGGGCCTTTAGGATGTAAATCCTCACTCCCATCTATACCTATAATACTTAGGTTTGGTCTTTTTATTGTGTCCTGGAGTTCCTGGATGTTTTGGGTTACCAGCTTTATGCATTTTGCATTTTCTCTGACTATTGAGTCAATGTTTTCTATGGTATCTTCAGCATCTGAGGTTCTTTCTTCCATCTCTTATATTTTGTTATTGATGCTTGCATCTATGACTCCTGAATTCTTTCCAAGGTTTTCTAACTCCAGAGATGTCTCACTTTGTGATTTCTTTATTTTTTCTACTTCTACTTTTGGATCCTGGATGGTTTTGTTCAGTTCCTTCATTTGATTGTTTGTGTTTTCCTGTCATTCTTTAAGGAATTTTTGTGTTTCTTCTTTAAGGGCTTCTGCCTGTTGACCCATGATCTCCTGTATTTCTTTAAGGGATTTTTGTGGTTCTTCTTTAAGGGCTTTTACCTGTTGACCAATGTTATCCTATATTTCTTTAAGGGAGTTATTTACGTCTTTCTTGAAGCCCTCTATCTGATATCCAGGACTTGTTGTGGTGGGAGAACTGGGTTCTAATGTTGCCATGTGGCCTTGGTTTCTGTTGGTAGGGTTCTTGTGCTTGCCTTTCGCCATCTGGTTATCTCTGGTGCTAGTTGGTATTGTTGTCTCTGGCTGGAGTTTGTTCCTCCTATGGGCCTGTAAGCCTGTGTCCTTACTCCTCTGAGTTCAAAAGTGAAAGCACTGCTGAGAGATCTTTCTCTCCTGGAAGGCTATGCACAGAAGGCTGTGGAGTTTCCTGGCTCCCTGGTACAAATGAGCAGGAAGACTTCCATCCTAGCTGCTCCACTGATCTTAGGTCCTATGTGCTCCTAGCAGGTCCCCTCCAGAGAGAGAAGGTGGAGATCTCACCTTTGCACTCAGAAGTGAAAGCTCTGCTCAGAGAATATTCTCTCCAGGCAGGCTATGCACAGAAGGCTGTGGAGTCTCCTGGCTCCCTGGTGCAAATGCACTTAATCTCTCTTAACATCAATGGACTCAATTCCCCAATAAAGATATAGACTAACAGACTGGATATGTAAACAGGACCCAGAATTTTGCTGCATACAGGAAATACACTGCAGTGTCAAAGACAAATACTACCTCAGAGTAAAAGGTTTGAAAACAATTTTCCAAGCAAATGGTCACAGGAAGCAAGCTAGAACAGCCATTCTAATATCAAATAAAATCGACATTCAACCAAAAGTCACCAAAAAAGACACAGAAGGACACTTTATACTCATCAAAGAAGAACTATCAAATTTGAACATCTATGCTTGAAATGGAAGGGCACCCACATTCATTAAAACAACAACAAAAAAACCACTTTACTAAAGCTCAAAGTACACATTGCACCTCACACAAAAATTATGGGTGACTTCAACACCCCGCTCTCATCAATGGACAGTCCAGGGAAACACAAACTAAACAGAGACACAGTAAAACTAAGAGAAGTTATGGACCAAATGGATTTTACCAGATATCTACAAAACATTTCATCCTAAATGAAAAGAATATACCTTCTTCTCAGCACCTCATTGTACTTTCTCCAAAACTGATCATATAATTGGTTACAAAACAGACCTCAACAGATATAAGAAGAACGAAATAATACCATGCCTCCTATCAGATCACTACAGATTAAGGCTAGTCTTCAACAGCAACAAAAACAACAGAAAGCCCACATACATATGGAAGCTGAACAATGTTCTACTTAATGATATCTTGGTGAAGGAAAAAATAAGGAAAGACATCAAAGACTTTTTGGAATCTAATGAAAATAAAGGCCAACATACCCAAACTTATGGGCCACAATGAAAGCAGTGCTAAAAGGAAAACTCACAGATCTGAGTGTCTTGAAAAAATTAACTGGAGAGAGCATACACTAGCAGCTTAACAGCACACCTGAAAGCTCTAGACCAGAAAAAAGCTAATACACCCAAGAGGAGTAGACAGCAGGAAATCATCAAACTCAGGGGTGAAATCAACCAAGTAGAAACAAAAAGAACTATACAAATCAACAAAACCAAGAGCAGGTTCTTTGAGAAAATCAACAAGACAGACAAACCCTTAACCAGACTAACGAGAGGGCACAGAGACAGTATCCAAATTGACAAAAATCAGAAATGAAAAGGGAGATATATAACAACAGAAACTGAGGAAATTTAAAAAATCATCAGACCCTACTACAAAAGCCTATAATCAACACAACTGGAAAATCTGGAGGAAATGAACAAATTTCTAGACAGATACCAAATCAAGTTAAATCCAGACCAGATAGACAATCTAAACAGTCGCATAACCCCTAAAGAAACAGATGAAGTCATTGAAAGTCTCCCAACCAAAAAAATCACAGGACCGAATGGTTTTAGTGCAGAATTCTATCAGACCTTCAAAGAAGACCTAACACCAATACTCTACAAACTATTCCACAAAATAGAAACAGAAGGAACATTACCTAACTTGTTGTGATGCCAACAAGTGCTTGCTGACAGAAGCCTGATACAGCTGTCACCTGGGAGGTTCTGCCAGTGTATGACAAATACAGAGGGGGACACTCTCAACCAACCTTTGAACTGAGCACAGGCTCCCCAATGGAGGAGCTAGAGAAAGGATCCAAGGAGCTGAAGAGGTTTGCATCCTCCATAGGAGGAGAAACAATATGAACCACCCACTAGCCCCAGAGCTCTCAGGGACTAAACCATCAACCAAAGAGTATACATGGAGGGACCCAGGGCTCCAGATGTATATGCAGCAGATGATGGCCTTGTTGGACATCAAAGGGAGGAAAGGCCCTTGGTTTTAAGAAGGCTAGATGCCCCAGTATAGGGGAATGCAAGGACAGGGAAGAGGGAGTGGGTAGATTGGTGAGCAGGGGGAGGGAGGGGTGGGTTAGGGAATTTTCCAGGAGAAACCAGGAAAGGGGATAACATTGGAAATGTAAATAAAGACTATATTTAATTTTAAAAAAAAGAATCTTGACCCAGGAAAGTCTACAAATACTATACAGCCTGACCACTACAAATCCCCACTTTTCAAATCTAAAACATAACTAATCTTAATGTTTTAAGTACAGGATACCTATCTTTATCATATCTGAGTCAATGAAATAACAAATTTTAAATCCTAATAGATTTTGGTGATTTTCATGAAATCATGGAAACACAAGACATTGTTCTCAGCACTTATGACATTTTCTACATTATTTAGAAGGCACAAAAAGGGACTAAGCTTAGATTGGCTATAGATAGAAATTAGTGTAATTTCTGTTTCTATCTTGCTAGAAAAGGATAATTGGTAGAAAGTAGAAAGTGAAACAGACTTGTCACATAAGTCTATTGATCCTATTGTCTATTTCTTTTATCTAATCTTGGAATTTACAACAGAAGACAATACCTCCTTCTCTACAAAATTGTTGGCTCTTCTCTGCAGAATTATCTCTTGTTCAGGTAGCTTCAAAGCAGTCATTAAAAAGTTACTCAATTTTTTAGTATTATATCTAGGAAGGTATTTTATACATAATCTTTCCCTAAAAGATATATATTGTCTAAAATACGAGTGGTGAGTGAGGAGTGGGGGCTGAAAAGATGGCTCAGAAGTTAAGATCACTGGTTGCTCTTCTCAAAAATATGGGTTCTATTACCAGCACCTCAATGATGACTCTTCTGGTCTCTACAAGCAGCTGGCATACAAGTGGTTAATAGACATGCATGCAGGCAAATAACCATTAAGTATTAAAATAAGCAAACCTGGATAAGCAAATAAAATAAAAAACTTAAGTGCTGAGCATGGTGGTAAACACTTGGGAAGCAACAGCAAGAGAAGTAACCAGCCTGGGCACATAATTTTTTTTTTATCTTGAGAAAGTCTCACATATCCCAGGCTGGTCTCACATCCCCATATAGCTGAAGATCACCTTAAACTTGTGATCCTTCTGCTTCTACCACCTCAGTGCTAGGATTCTACACACATACCACCACCAGACCTGGTTTATGTGGTGCTAGGATGAAGCACAGAGCTTTGTGTATGTTAGGCAAGCAATTATGGAGCTACATCCCCAGCCCTCCACATGTTGGGTTTATTTTTGGTCTTGTTTTCTTAATGTAGGTTATTTTAACCTTACTCCTAAGCTTCAGGATTCAGGACAGGCAAGTTTTTTTATGTTTTAAAAAGCAGGCATCCCAAGCACATAAAAGAAGGGCTAAGGGAGGAAGATGAGTGGTTTTGAGGCCAGCCTGAGGATAGAATGAGACCGTCTCAAAAGTCAGTAAGGAAGCAAACAAAGAGAGCAAGCATGAATAAATAAATAAAATAAAATCCATGATGTTTTATTTTGTGCATGGGCCTTCTGCTCTAGGCAAGTAAGTACTCTTTATAACTTAGTTATATCTTCACCTCCACCCCCCACAACCTTAAATAATTAAAAGTATTTTTATTTTTAAAGTAATATTTCAAAAATATTACTTGTTTATTTTTAAAGTTTAAACAAAGTAAACAAGAAAACTGTGACTTATATAAGAGAACAGAACAAAATAATAAGTTTAGAATTCTCATATACCTGGGCAATTATTATGTTTATAAAAATATATCAAAAATGAATAGCTAGATTTATAGAGTATTAGTTTTAATACAGCAAATTAAAATAAGTTATCTACAACATAAGTTATTAAAATATTCTCAGGAGTGAAGATATAGGTCTATTGGTAGAATATTTGCTTAGCATAAATGAGAACCTGGGTTTCAATTAACATACCTCAGCTATTGTTCAAGTACTCAAGAAGTTAAAGGACTAGTAAATTTGATGACAAGAGGAGCTATAGGAAATGCCATCTCAATAAAAAAAAATAATTCGAGTTAGCATTGAATATTAGTTTGTTTATTTGGTTGGGTTTGGGGTTTGTTTTGGTTTTTGTTTTTTTGAGACATGCCTCTACATGCCCAGGTTGTCTTGGAACTTATTATGCAGACCAGGCTGGCATCCACTCACAGCAGTATGCTTACCTCTGCCTCCCAATGCTGAGATTAAAGGTATGTCAGTATGCCTGTTGTACTGGCTAGTTTTGTGTGTCAACTTGACACAGGCTGGAATTATCACAGAGAAAGCTTTAGTTGGGGAAGTGCCTCCATGAGATCCAGCTGTGAGGCATTTTCTCAATTAGTGATCAAGTGGGGAGGGCCCCTTGTGGGTGGTACTACCTTTGGGCTGGTGCTCTTGGGTTCTATAAGAGAGCAGGCTGAGCAAGCCAGGGGAAGCAAGCCAGTAAGAAACATTCCTCCATGGCCTCTGCATCAGCTCCTGCTTCCTGACCTGCTTGAGTTCCAGTCCTGACTTCCTTTAGTGATGAACTGCAACGTGGAAGTGTAAACTCAATAAACCCTTTCCTCCCCAACTTGCTTCTTGGTCATGATGTTTGTACAGGAATAGAAACCCTGACTAAGACACCTGTCTAAATAGTTTTTTTGTAATCCAATTTATCCAGATGTTGGATGTATCCAACATCTAGAAATAAAAACATATGCATATAACATTTTGGAATTATATCATTTACTATATTACTATATAAAATTACTTACCTACGATGCATGAGGTCCTAAGTTCAATCCCCAGCACAAGAAAAAAAAATCTCTAAATTAGCATTTCATTATAATTCCTAAATATAAAGCTATTATTAAATGCCAAATGGAGCTGAAAGAGCTTAGATGATGACAGTTTAAAAAGAAAAATGTAAATTAGCAAAAATCAATTTTTGTTGTTCTGCTGTCTTTCAGATTCTTTATTATTTCAAAATCACATATTCATAAGATTTTCCTAAGAATACTGAATGAGGCAAGTTACATTAAATGCTTAAAAGTCTAGAATAGGGCTGGAGAGATGGCTCAGTGGTTAAGAGCACTGACTGTTCTTCCGAAGGTCCTGTGTTCAAATCCCAGCAACCACATGGTGGCTCACAACCATCTGTAATGAGATCTGACGCCCTCTTCTGGTGTGTCTGAAGACAGCTGCAGTGTACTTATTTATAATGATAAATAAATCTTTAAAAAAAAAGTCTAGAATATTTCTATTTGCATTTTTTTTACATCTTCATCTTTACATTTATTTATTTTATTCGATATATTCTTTATTTACATTTCAAATGATTTCCCCTTTCCTGGATTCCTCCCCTCCCGGAAGGTTCCATAAGCCCTTTTCCCTCCCCGTTCCCCAATCTACCCCTTCCCGTTTCCCTCTCCTGGTATTCCCCTACACTGCTGCACTGAGCCTTTCCAGGACCAGAGGCCTCTCCTTCCTTCTTCTTAGGCATCATTTGATATGTGAATTGTTTCTTGACAGTTTAAAATTTCAACACACTGAATGAATCGAGAAGGCCCATTTTGAACATGTACAATGCAGAAATAGATATACCTGAAGACCCAGCTATACCACTCTTGGGAATATACCCAAAAGATGCCCCACCATGCCACAGAGGCACACGTTTCACTATGTTCATAGCAGCCTTATTTGCGATAGTCAGAAGCTGGAAACAACCAAGATGTCCCAGGAAGGGAGAATGGATAAAGAAAATGTAATTCACTTACACAATGGAATACTACTCAGCTATTAAGAACAAGGACATCCTGAGTTTTGCAGGCAAATGGATGGAACTAGAAAATATCATCCTGAACAAGGTAGCTCAGACCCAAAGGACATGCATGGTATGGACTCACTAATAAGTAGATATTAACCAAAATATAAAATAAAACATACAGAATACCCAAGATACAGTTCACAGAACTCAAAAAGGTCAATAAGCTAAAGCACCCGTAAGGACACCTCAGTCCCACTGAGAGGGAGAAGAAAGCAATCACAAGTGGGGAGGGAGAAAGGGAGAGAGGGACCTGGGAGGGAAAGTGGACAGGGCAGGAGAGTGTGTGTGTGTGTGGGGGGGGGTTACCTGATCTGGTATTGGGTGAGGGAAAAGCACTGAAGCCCTGAGGGCCAGCAGAAAGAATGCAAACAGGCAACCTTGGGAGGCAGGAGGTTGGGAGAAACCCTCCAGAATGCACCAGAGACCTGGGAGGTGAGAGACTCCAGGACTCAACGGGAGAGACCTTAGATGAAATGCCCCACAGTAGGGAGAGGGAACTTATAGAGCCCACCTCCAGCAGGAAGATAGGGCATCAAATGTGGGAGAGAGAGGTCCCAAGGCCTGGCACTATTACTGAGGCTATGGAGCACTCACAAAAAAAGGGATGGCACATGACCACACTCCAACAAGCAGAGCTAAGAGAGTCAGATGAAGATATTTGCACCCAACCAATGGACAGCAACAGCTGACCCCTGCTATTGAATTAGAGAAGGCTGAAAGAAGCTGAGGAGGAAGGCGACTCTGTAGGAGGACCAGTAGTCTCAATTAATCTGGACCCCCAAGATCTCTCAAACACTGTACTACCAAACAGGCAGCATACACTAGCTGGTATGTGGCCTCCAACACACACACAGTAGAGTATTCCCTGGTCTGTGCTCATTAAGAGATGAACCCTCAAGAGCCTGGAGGTCTGAGGGCATTTAGAGGTCACAGGGTTGGGTGGGGACATCCACATGGAGACAGGGGGTAGGGAGGAGGTATGGGATGTGGAACAGTCTGAGGGTGGACAGGGTGGGGGTGGGGGTGGGATATAATATGGAGGGTAAAAAAATTAATTAATTAGTTAATTAATTAATTTTAAAAAGATACAAGGATGGACAACCAGGGCACGGGTGGTAAAAGACTGTAAACCAACTGTGTACTCAACAAGCCAATACCAGCCAGGATACATGAGACCATATTTCAAAACAACAACAAAAAAGACAGACTATGCCTTTGATTTGCAAATAATATTCTTTATTTAAATAGTCTTGTGTTTTATTTATCCATGGGTGTAAAGATTCCATACTGTACAAAAACAGCTTATCATGTTACTGATGGAAGGCTTCTAATCTTATTCGGGATGGATCTTCTGGATGCCTCAAAGCAATTCCGTAACGCAGAAGCAGCTCAATATATGGTGGCCAAAAGGAATCACTTATTTTAACATACGGATCATGTGGAACATCAAACATTCTATTTATAAGCATCTAAGAAAAAAATTATTAGAAATATACCTTTTGTGGGAAAGTCTACTTACTTTCATAAAACAATATTTTTGTGTCAAAGAACATTGACTACTCTTTTCCTTGAACAGCTGTTCATAAACATTACTTTTATGTAAACAGTATCTGATTTTAAAGACTATGGACACTAGTGGGTGAAAGATGTATTAAAATGAATCCCCAGTAAAATGAACACAATTCCTAAAAATTGCCTAAAAATATTTACAGCTTTCCTACTTCTTTTAGCATAATTTCCTTTAAAATAAGAACAAGAATTATAAAAAATAAAATTTATACTTCAGGTATAGAACACAGCTAGCTACATAAGGCCATGGGTTTCATTTCTATCACTATGGGAGAAAAAAATTAAAAATTAAAATTTTACAAATTGAACACAAAGTACAAAAGATCACCAGTTTGACCCTTTAACCATCTATTCTTATGCTAATTCTTCAAAAAAAGTTGCTTCCATTATCATTTCCTTCATCTTTTCCCTGAATATCTCTAATTACTTTACCAAGGATGTTGAGATCTTACAGTGAAATTTGACAAACTTTGAGTATTAGAGGGTAGCTTTTCTCAAATTCTATTCCACATGGAAATGTGGCTTCTTATTAGGGTCTAAAGTGTTGAAAAGCATGGTTCACACTCCAGGAGAATATCAACAGATGAGTCCATAAAGAAAATGCAATATATATACAAACTCACCCACATACATATATAATATAGATAATATATTTAATATATATGCATATACTGAAATTATCTCAGTTTTAGGAAAATGGAAATAGAAAATATTTAAAATGAAATAAGCCAAACTAAGACCAAAGTCCTGAGTGTGTGTGTGTGTGTGTGTGAACAGAATGAAAGAGTGGTGGTGTGGGTGGGATAGAGGGTAGAGAAAGAAACACAGAGAAGGAAAGAAAAACAAAATTAGGGAGACTATTTGGTGGAAGAGTACCAGGAAGAGAGAAGTAAGGATATAAGAAGGTAGGAATTAGGGTAAAAAATGAGCAAGGTACAATGACACATGTATATGAAAATACCATAGTCAAACATTACTTTTTAAGTTATCTCACAAACTTAATTGAAAAATAAAAGAAAACCAAAGTATTATTGTCATCAAAGTTTACAGAAGCTTGCTAATGATATCTAAGACTCAATAGTCTTCAACCAATCTATTGGCATTTGCAGAGATTTTTTTGTGAAGCAATTATATTCAATTATTTGAAAACTAATGTTTCAATGGTGAAAATGGTAAATGTGTTATTATTTTCCCTCAAAATATTAAAGATCATGAAAAGAAAAGGCACAATTTATACAAATATAAAGTGTTATAAAAGTGATTAAAATTAATCTGCCAATCCCTAATTTCCCTAATAAAAATGTCAATTGTCACTAATATGCGTATTTCAAATCCTTCATCCTGTGAAATAATAATCTCAGCATCCCCTTTCTTTTAAGTATTATGATAAAGAAATACTTTTATATTTTATAGAACTTATTTATCTTAATATATTATAAAACGTTTATGAGCTAAACATATAACTCACTGGTATAGCACTTGCCTATCGTGAGGACTGCTTTCCATCCCAATGCAGAAGAAAGCAAACAAATAAAGTGATCTTATCTTGCATTTCCAATTTTTTATTAGATTACATTAATTAAAATTCAAATAAAAAGATAGAAATACGGTACAAATTCAAATTTAAAATGAGTGTGCTAATTTTTTTCACTAAATTATAGATTAAGTATTAGTTATTTTTATCACTGATAATATGAACTGCAACGAAAATATTTGGTTTTTCTAAGTTTTATATTGTATCCCAATTTATAACCATGTGTTTCAAATATTATCAATATGTTACATAAAGTGTTACTTTAAAATTTTTATTACATTTGTTTCTCTGTATGTACAAATACAGAATAATAAACAAATTAAAGGACAATTTGAAGGAATTGGCTCTCCATCTACTACATGGGCACTGGGAATTGAACTCTTATAACTGGGCTTTGCAACAAGCCCATTAACCACTAGACAATCTCACTAGCCTAAAGTAACTTTTTTTTTTAACCTTACAAAAGATAATAAATACATCCAAGAAAGGTTTTAGTTTTAAACTAGGGAAAGTCAGAAATATCAACATGGTTTCTGATTATAAATCAATTATTTCTACCTAGCTTTTCAAGATAGTGATATATTATTATATATTATTAACAATATTGATATATTATTATATCAATATTTATTAGGAAAGATTCTTGGGTAACAATACTCAACTCATTAAGTTCTGAAAATACTCTTCAAATTTACTAGTTCTAGAGCTAGGTGGGAACCCATCCCTAATACAAATGAAAATTTAGTTTCTCCATGAAAGTCTCCCTGGGAAACTAACAACTCTCAATGGTAGATCCCATGTCCTGGAGTGAGACCTCAGAAAAAATATACTCAATGGCCTCTTTACAGGTTGTCTCATAATGTCATGGGAAAGCATTTTTTCAAAGCCCATATAGATCTCTTGTATATATATATATATATGTATATATATATATATATATACACATACAGTTTTCTGGTTTTGTGTTTTTATAGGATTACTGATAGTGTGAATATGTACGTCTCTGCACCTATATGTGTGTCCCATGCTTTTTCTTTGGCTCTTTTTCTTCTGTTAGTTTTGTCCAATTACAATTTGTTTATCTTTGCTTTCTTTTATTATTATTCCTTAGAGGTCTATTTGTTTTCTAACCAGTGACAGAGAAGATGTAGATCCAGATAGAAGGGGAGTTGGAAGGAATTGAGAAGAATTGGGGGAGGGGAAATAACAATTAGAATATAGTATATGAAAAAATCTATTTCAACCAAAGAACAAAATTAAAAAGCAAATGACAATTTGCTTTTTATAGACTTCTCTAAGGTTTTATAAAGTAATTCATATATTTAATAACCTGGCTGGAGTTCAAGTATATTTTTACAATGCCAAGGATATCTATTTATAAAACAAAATAAATGTCAAACTAAAAAGGTTAGAATTAGTCTTTCTACTATAATAAAAGAAACATTATTTTAGGAAAAATTATATATTCATTTATATGGTTTAGGTACAGAACTGAGTTGTAAACTAGAATTCTTTCAGAATAACAGCACAAGATTTTAGGGTACGAATACTAAGTGACGAAATGAGTAACTCTCTTAAAGAATCAAAAACAAAAAACAAAAAAAACCTTTTTAAATTTTCATTTTCAAGACAGGTTGCAGCCCTGGCTGTTCTGGAACCCACTCTGTAGCCCAGGCTGGCCTCAAACTCAAGAGATCCGCCCACCTCTGTGTCCAGAGTGCTGGGATTAAAGGCAAGTGTTACCATGTCCAGGTCAAGAACTCTTAACAGAAAATAAAAGTAACAATTTTTTTTTTATCTTTAACACTAATTGTTCACTAAAGAGAAAGCAAAAAAATCTACACTTACCTCTAACATTTCATTCAGTGTTATCAGGTGTGAATTGAAGTCTTGAATGTTTTTCTTTGAGAAATGTAAATAACAATTAACATGACAGAATATGAACCATATGGCTTAAAAAACATTTTAGTTGTAATTGTACAAAATGAAGACCAATTCTGAAAGTAAACTTTGTGGTACAAATTAGATTCTTAAAAATGTAATGGAAACCTTTATAATTACTTTAAGATATAGTTTAAGCTACATATTAACATACAATAAATTATATTATACATATTATATATAAAATAAAGCAATATGTTTGAGCTACACAAAAATTCTCCATGCAAGTCGTATTCTCTTACACTTCATGGTGGCTTCTAAGGGAGCCTTCCTTTTACCTTCCCACAGGTCTTGGCAGGTCCCAAAGATCAAAAGTTCCTAACATTGTCTCAGCTCACTGAATTTTTTACCTTTGAATCACACGGAATAACTTAGTTTTTAAAAATTGGAAGACAGCCACTATGATGTTCAAGTGCATTATTAATCCTCATTAGTTCCTTCAACTTTTCTCATGATAAAGATTTGAGATCCCTCATAACTATAATCATGGTTAAAATTTTTAGTCTCTCAAATGATCTAGGTGCGATTTAACCATGACAAATAAAAAGAAAGAATATGTTCTTACACAACTGCAGATGTTATAATTTTTGAACATCTATGTAATTCTGCTAACTTCTGAGAGAGAGAGAGAGAGAAACAAAGTAGTTACAGAACTGACTAGCAAATATAAAGACACAGATTAAACTTAAATAGGCATAGTTAAGTGTCAGAAATTCTTCTTAAAGAATTCATTTGGCAATAAATAAATAAATGAATAAATAAGTGAGTAAGTAAGTAAGTAAATAAATAAATAAATAAATAAATTGGCATAAGGGGTTGGAGAAAATGGCTTAGTAGTTAGGAGCTCTGATTGCTCTTCCAGAAGACCTGAGTTCAGTTCATAGCACTCACGTGGTAGCTCACAACCTTCTGTAACTTATACATGTGGTATACAGATATATATGAATGCAAAACACATTAAATAAATAAGATGAATAAAAAAAGATTCTAAAAATTATTGACTTGAATTTAAGAACTGTTTAAAAATAAGTAGTGAATCAAATATAAAATAAAGTAAGGGCTAAACATACTTATTGTAGTGTTTTAATGCAAAATACATACTGAAATTAAAATTAACATAAAATTAGAATGGGGGTTTAGTGGAAGAATTCTTTTTATTACTGTATCAGTAAATTCATTCTACTTTAACATGAGATGAAGTTATACAAACTTAGAACACTTAATTTTTCATAATTTGTTTCCTTTGTATTAAAGGTCTCTCTCCAGTGCTCAAATAATTTGAAGCAAAGAAATATTTCTGCAAGTACAACATTTGAACTTCATTTGTCTTCTATCAAAGTTAATTAAAATCAGTATTTATCACTGATAGTATAGTAGCAAGAATAAAATTCCACTAAGCCAATCAGCCATCAATTTGTTTCTATATATTCTGTGTTTAGGACAATGTCTCAACTGTAGTGACTCACTAACCATGTTAGTGACTTGCTAACATATTAATGATGAACAAGGATTTGGGTTTGTTAACTTTCTTTTTTGTATTTGTAATTAAGTTGTAAAGTTCACTGCTGTAAACAGAACTATATATATCAAAAGTATGTGTTGAAACTCAGACGTACTTGTAGTTGGAAACAGGACATAAGTAGGTAATCAAGTGTTAATGAAATGAGGTTATCAGGGTAGGGACCAATTCCAATGAGGACTACTTTGTGTGTGTGTGTGTGTATTGTTTTATTTTTGTATAAAAGTAATATAGTAAGAGAACTTTATAAAAAAATCTTCGTCCCCCTGCATGTAGAGCTGAGATCAACATGAGCAGAAAGAGAAGGCACCAGCTAGGAATAGACCTCATCAGGAACTAACCCCGAAAGGACTTTAATCTTGCACTTCTAGTCTTTAGACAGAAAAATTCCATTTTTATGCCAGAGTCTCTGGTATTCTGTTACGGTAGCCCATTAACACCAAGATATGCTGGCCAGATAACAAAAAGCAGAAAGACAATGTTAAACAGTGGAAGCAGAAAAGAGACTCCTACTGGGTTTTCCTCTGATCTCACACACAAGCTGTGCAATGCAAGCATGTGGACACTGGGTGCACATACAGTACAAACACAAATAAATAAATAAAATGTTAAATCTTTAAAAATGTATTTAACCAATCCCATTGTTTTAGTATTGGATTGTTTTAGTAAACAATAAAGTATCTCTGATTTTTCAGTACCCATAAGATAAAAGAATATTTGTGTGTATGTCCACTATGCCTCATTCCTTTGCTTTTGTTCCTATACAAAATCACGTACAATTATAACAATTTAGAGACTGTCTTCTCTAAAACTTACCCTTTTCTTTTGAGTACTTCCATCAGGCAGAGGAAAATGATCCTCTAAAAATTCACCCAAGGTAAGCAAGAGCTTCTTCTTAAATTCTTTTATACTATGGATCTTAGCTTTCAGTTCATTAACGATTCTAATAATACAAAATAGTGAGCAAACATTAAACTGATAAATTACATTTGTGCATACTCTTGGTTATACAAGAAACTGATCAAAATGTGCTTTCATTTGATCCACAAAACTAGAGAATATTCTTTACAATATAACTAGTATAGTAAGAAAAGTCATTCCAAAAAAGATGAAACAACTGATAGCTGGCAAAACTTAGGAGCACCTTTTGGTCTACTTTATATAATAAATACTTTTTTCAAAAAAAAAGTTTGAAAAAAAATCTAGAATACAAAATGAATTACCTTGATTCAGTAAATGTTATAACCTGACTTTTCAAATCACTGTGTAATGCTTTAAGAGTTTCCAGTATTTGCTGCTGTTCATCTAACCACTGCTGCTCCCTTTAAACATGGAAAACAATAGTCAAGGAAAAATTTAAGCACAACACAGTATATATCAATGATAATAGAAATTACAAATTTACCTTTCTAAATCTTCTTTTAACTTTTCATTCTTTGACTGAATGGTAGACAGTACCACTTCAAGATCACATCTCAATTTTTGGAACTAGAATAAAAGAATCTCCGCTAAAGCTTTGTCTGTTAGCTTCTACATAGTTCAGTTTTCAAGCAGTGAAATGTGAATGTCTCAATATGGAAGCCAATAGTAAAAATGCTTACCAGAAAAAGTTGGAAATGATAAATATACAACAAGCAGATGGTAAATTTTGGTGACACACAACTGATAAATATAAAGATTTTCAAGCTACATATTTTAATTTGAAACTGAAATTAAATTAATGGACTGCTTTTAGTAGATTAGGTCTTTCTTTCTTTTTTTTTTTTTTAATATTTTGATTTTCTATATTCTTTGTTTACATTCCAAATGATTTCCCCTTTCCCAGATCCCCCCTCCCCATATGTCCCATAAACCTTCTTCTCTCCATCCATTCTCCAATCACCTCCCTCCTTTTTCTCTGCCCTTATATTCCCCTCCAACACTAGATCAATACTTTCCAAGATCAGGACCCTCTCCATACTTCTTCAAGGGAGTCATTTGTTATGCAATTTGTGCCTTGGGTATTCAGAGCTTCTGGGCTAATTAATATCCACTTATCAGAGACTGCATTCCATGTGTATTCTTTTGTGATTGGGTTACCTCACTTAGGATGATATTTTCCAGATCAAACCATTTGCCTAAAAATTTTGTGAATTCATTGTTTCTAATTGCTGAGTAGTATTCCATTGTGTAAATATACCACATTTTCTGTATCTATTCCTCCTTTGAGGGACATCTGGGTTCTTTCCAGCTTCTGGCTATTATAAATAAGGCTGCTATGAACATAATAGAGCATGTGTCTTTATTGCATGCCGGGGAATCCTTTGGGTATATGCCCAGGAGAGGTATAGCAGGGTCCTCTGGAAGTGTCATGTCCAGTTTTCTGAGGAACCGCCAGACTGATTTCCAAAGAGGTTGTACCATCTTACAGCCCCACCAGCAGTGGAGGAGTGTTCCTCTTTCTCCACATCCTCGCCAACACCTACTGTCTCCTGAGCTTTTGACCTTAGCCATTCTGACTGTTGTGAGGTGAAATCTCAGGATTGTTTTGACTTGCATTTCCCTAAGGACTAATGGTGTTGAGCACTTCTTAAGGTGCCTCTCAGCTATCCAAATTTCTTCAGGTGAAAATTCTTTCTTTAGATCTGTACACCATTTTTAATAGGGTTATTTGGTTCCCTGGGGTCTAACTTCTTGAGTTCTTTGTATATATTGGATATTAGCCCTCTATCAGATGTAGGGTTGGCGAATATCCTTTCCCAATCTGTTGGCTGCCGTTTTGTCCTTTTGACAGTGTCCTTTGCCTTACAGAAACTTTGTAATTTTATGAGATCCCATTTGTCAATTCTTGATCTTAGAGCATAAGCTATTGGTGTTCTGTTCAGGAACTTTTCCCCTGTGCCCATGTCCTCAAGGGTTTTCCCCAGTTTCTTTTCTATTAGTTTCAGTGTGTCTGGTTTTACGTGGAGGTCCTGGATCCACTTGGAGTGGAGTTTAGTACATGGAGATAAGAATAGATTAATTCACATTCTTCTGTATGCTGACCTCCAATTGAACTAGCACCATACTACAGAGCAATAGTGTTAAAAATTACATGGTATTGGCACAGTGACAGACAAGTGGACCAATGGAATAGAATTGAAGACTCAGAAACTAATCCACACACCTATGGTCACTTGATCTTCGACAAAGGAGCCGAAAACATCCAGTGGAAAAAAGATAGGTCTTTTTTTTCTAATGAGTACATACAAAAATTAAGACAGAGAATGCGTATCATTCTTTTAGTATTGATTAAACTGGCAACTCAATATCCATTATAAGTTATTAGTTAGCAATCATTGCTGAAGAATGCAAGAGTGGAGAAAACAAAGAGTGGAATGCAGAAAATTAAGCAATAAATAACTGCAATGGTGATATATACCAGAGAGATAAAAATAAGCCAAAATAATAATAACATAATGACATGCAAGGCAGAACTGTTCTAAGGTATTATGATTTGAAAAGATCTCTAAGTAACATGTGAATAGCAGAAAAAAAAAGACCAAAAATAAGTAAATAAATAAATAAGTAAATAAGTAAATAAATAAATAAAGTTACTATCTAGTAGAAGAAAACTCCAGGGGCTGGAGAGATGGCTCAGGGGTCAAGAGCAGTAACTGTACTTCTGAAGGTCCTGAGTTCAAATCCCAGGAACCACATGGTGGCTCACAACCATCTGTAATGAGATCTGACACCCTCTTCTGGT
This sequence comes from Apodemus sylvaticus, assembly GCF_947179515.1. Classification (NCBI taxonomy): domain Eukaryota; kingdom Metazoa; phylum Chordata; class Mammalia; order Rodentia; family Muridae; genus Apodemus; species Apodemus sylvaticus. The sequence goes on from NC_067487.1 coordinate 56,581,674, forward strand.
GTGTCTGAAGACAGCTACAGTGTACTTACATATAATAAATAAATCTTTAAAAAAAAAAAAAGAAAAGAAAAAGAAAATTCCAGACGGAGTGAAAAATAAATTCAAAGGTCCTGATATGTTGGGAATTAGTTCTAGTGCTTTGTCTTAATTTGGCTCCCAAAGCCACACTTACAGACCTGAGGGCCCCTACCCCCAACTAAATCTGATTGCTAATAAAGAATTGCTATAAAATTAATGCCTGTGCAGGAAGACAAAGGCGGGACTTTTAGATTGTGTGGGCAAGGGACCAAGAAAGAGAGAGAACACCATGATTATGTTTGAAATAGCAGAGCTGAAATATAGATTTTAAAAGATGTAAACTCAGGAATACCAGAGAGGGTTGTATGCTAGCCTTAGGGAGGTTTAGAACTACATAGCCATTGAGCTAGTCAAGGCACATTAGCTGACACATGCGTACATGCATGCATATGTGTGTGTGTGTGTGTGTGCGCGCGCGCGCGCCTTTCATTCGTGATTCCAAAGCTCTTGGGTGGATGCAGTATACACATGACCTAGCAGGAGCCAAAGCTGCTTAACTGATTAACTGTTACACTGGTACATTTGAGATACCTGACCAACACAAAATATGTGAAGCTGAGTTATACGCTAACCTCTTATCTACTATTCTTCTAGTCTCTGAATTGCAAGAAAAAAAATCCACTAATTTTTTTCTAACTTTAAATCAGTTATAAGTTATACATGTGTTTTATAAATTCTAAAGTAACTAAAAAATAAATTAAAATAAGGAAGAAAATAGAAATATCTAGTAATCCAGTGCTGTAATATGGTGGTTTGAATGAAAACAGCCCCCATAGGTTCTTGAAAAGCGGCTTTGTTGGAAGAAGTGTGTCATGGGGTAGGTTTCAGGGTTTCGGATGCTCAAACCAAGCAGTGTCACTCTCTCGCGGCTTCCTTTTCATCAGGATATAGAACTCTCATCTCCCTTTCCAGCAGCACCATCTGCCTGCATGCTACCATGCTTTCTGACATGATGACAATGGACTAAACCTCTGAACTGTAAGCCAGCCCCAATTAAATGCTTCTTTTTTTTTTTAACAAGAGGTGCCATGGTCATGGTGTCTCATCAGAGCAACTGAACCCTAACTAAAACATATAATAAAAAAGCTTTTTAATATATGTAAAAGAAAGCAAGAAAAAATAAAAATGAGACCACAAAAAGGTTGGATCAAAAATAAGCATATACATATCACTACATCAATGAGATCAATAATAGATAAAAAGAACAATATCATACTGATACCATATTAAATAGTCTAACAATGGAATTAAATTTGAAATTAACAAAGAAAAGTAGGAAACTGCAAATATGTGAACAATAAAATAGCTCTAAAAAAAAGTCTATGTGAAAAGTACTACTCCGCTATTAAAAACATGAATTCATGAAATTCTTAAGCAAATGGATGGACTAGAAAATATCATCCTGAGTGTGGTAACCCAATCACAAAAGAACACACATGGTATGCACTCACTGATAAATGGATAGTATCCCAAAAGCTCCGAATACCCAAGATACAATTCACAGACCACATGAAGCTCAAGAAGAAGGAAAACCAAAATGTAGGTGCTTCAGTCCTTCTTAGAAAGTGGAACAAAATATACATGGGAGCAAATAAGGAGACAAAGTGCAGAGCAGAGACTGAAGGAAAGGTCATCTAGAGACTGTCTCACCTGGGGATTCATCCCAGATACAGTCACCAAACTCCAACACTATTGTGGATGCTAAGAAAGGGTTGCTGAAAGGAGCCTGATATAGCTGTATACTGAGAGGCCCTGCCAAGAGCCTTACAAATAAGGATTCAGCCAACCACTGCACTGAGTATGAGGTCCCCAATGGAGGAGTTAGAGAAAGGACTGAAAGAGGTGAAGGGGTTTGCAACCCCATAGGAAGAACAACAATATCAACTAACCAGACTACCCCCTAACTCCCAGGGACTAAGCCACCAACCAAGGAGTATTCATAGCTCCAGCCGCATATGTAGCAAAGGACAGCCTTATCAGACATCATAAGGAGGGAGGTCTTTGGTCCTATGAAGGTCTGATAGATGTCCCAGTGTAGGGCAATTAAGGGTGGAGAGGTGGGAGTGAGTGGGTGGGTGGAGGAACACCCTCATAGAAGCAGGGGGAATGGGGATAGGAAAGGGGGTTTCTGGAAGAGGGGCAAACCAGTTGTTTTAGTCAGGGTTTCTATTCCTGAACAAACATCATGACCAAGAAGCAAGTTAGGAAGAAAGGGTTTATTGAGCTTACACTGCTATTCATCACTAAAGGAAGTCAGGACTGGAACTCAAGAAAGTCAGGAAGCAGGAGCTGATATACACAGGCCATGGAGGGATGTTTCTTACTGGCTTATTCAGCCTGCTCTCTTATAGAACCCAAGAATACCAGCCCAGAGGTGGTACCACTTACAGGGGCCCTCCCCCATTGATCACTAATTGAGAGAATGCCCCACAGCTGGATCTCATGGAAGCACTTCCCCAAATGAAGCTCCTTTCTCTGTGATAAATCCAGCCTGTGTCAAGTTGACACACAAAACCAGCCAGCACACCGGGTAAAGGGATAACACTTGAAATGTAAATAAAATAAAATAAAGTAAAATAAAATAAAATCTATGTGACAAGCAATAAATAGGTAACTGAGAAACTATAACTTCAATTATCAGTTAGTATGACTAAAAATAAAAACATAACATTAAAATTTCTAGAAGCAGAGCTTGAAAGATGACTCAGTGGTTAAGAGCACTGAATATTCTGTTCTTTTAAAAGTCGTGGATTGAATTCCCAGCAAGCTGATGCCCTCTTTTGGTGTGCAGCCATACATGCAAATAAAGCACTCATACATACAATATACAAATAAGATAATATTAAATTTTAAATCCTTGTTAGAAACATAGAAACAAAGGAACATTCTCAAATTAATGGTCTTATTTTTTATCATTATCTAAAAAAGGAAAAAAATAAAACTCTTAATACCAAAGAAATATTGACGGCTGGAGAAATGGCTCAGCGATTAAGAGCACTGACTGCTCTTCCAGAGGTCCTGAGTTCAATTCCCAGCAACCACATGGTGGCTCACAACCATCTGTAATGGGATCTGATGTCCTTGTCTGGTGTGTCTGAAGATAGCTACAGTGTACTCATATACAATAAATAAATAAATCTTTTTTTTAAAGAAACAATAAGGAACAAAAAAATAATGAAATGTGAGAAGGGGTGAAAGGAACAGAGAGAGGAGGTCAGGAGGAAAGAACTCGATGATGCCAAAAGCTAGCTCTTTAAGTCATTACAATGAATTGAGAAAGCATGAAAAAAATCACTGTTAATTCCTTACTATAAAATAAAAGGATGGCTCTAAGGATGGAGCTCACTGGGAGAGTTTCACTTCTATAATGCACAAAACCCTCCCTAGATTTGATCATTGGCAGAACAAAAACTCTTCAGAAAGTTTTAGAAGAAATTTTCCTTTCTAATTAAACACAGCTATGATAAATCTACTATAAACATCATTTGGGTATTGTTTTCTCAATTTTGCCCATTATATTTTAGTTATCCAGTGGTAGAATAAATCCCTTTGTGAATATGAAGAGAATCACTACCCTTCTGGAACTCTGGGAATGACAACAGTCAGAATATTTAAAACATAGTTTAAAGAAAGGAAAAACAAGAGAAATCATGAAAAAGATGATGACAAAAGCTATGCAGAGAGAAGTAGGAGAGGCCTCTACAGCTCTAACTCTGCTAAGGTTGTAGGGATGAACACTGACGGAAAGAAGGGGAACTCAAAGCTTGAAACCATAAGCCATGTAGCTCTGGTGACAACAGACTGGTAATCCTAATCAAAGACTAATCCGTAGCTCTCACAAACTTTAAATTCAGTGGGGGTTGGGGAGGGTGCAGGGAGATAGACCAGTGTGGGAGTGACTCCCAAGTAGCAGACCACACTGCAGAAAAGAATCCAGTTTGTCCCTCCCCATATTGCTACAAGCAGATACTCATGGGAACTCCTGTTGGAGTGCCTGACTAGGAAATGCAGTAGAGAGGGAGATTAGACTATACATGCTGAAAAGTGGTTCAACTTTGTAAATGGCAGTAAGCTCCATCATTTAAAGTTTACTCTGTAAGTTAAGAGCTTGAAGATCCAGCAACTGTTTAGCCTCAGGAGCTGCCTCCATTTAACATATGGTTTGCTGCTTTAAGGCAAAGACCTAGGGCCCTGAGTTCAAGTAAAGTGAATTACTGTTTCTGTAGCCTTATGCCTCTAGCAGGATGGTTTATCCAGACAGTCTGAAAACACTGAAATTGACAGGCAATAAACAGGGTCTCCTCAGTTTTCCCACCCAGTGTGGCTCTCATGTCTCCATCTGTTCCCCCAGCTATCCAAAACACTCCTAGGTTTGTATATTTGCCACCTCACTATGTCATACCTAGGTGAACACACTTTCTCAATCTTGAACAGGCTGAAGATTTGGTTATTGTTTTTGTTTTGTTTTGTTTTTGGTTCTGGTTTGGTTGTGGTTTGGTTTAGTTTTTGGCTTTGGGAGACAGGGTTTCTCTGGGTAGCCCTGGCCAGCTGTGTAACTTGCTCTGTGGACCAGGCTAGCCTCAAATTCAGAGATCTGCCTGCCTCTGCCTCCCAAATGTTGGCATTAAAACTGTGAGCTGTCACTGCCTGGCTAATTTGTGTTTCTTTATAACATTTATAACAAAGATAACCTTTTTTCCACTGTGCAACAGAATGCTATAAAATAGCTAATTCAGTCTTATTTCCCCTATACAGGTAACTCAAACTAACCCAAACTCAATATGAACCCTGGGCAATTTTCCTGTCTCAACTTTCCAAAAGACAGCTGTGAGTCACCATGTCACAATATTTTGGTCTTAATCCCTTTTTCCTGACTTAACATTTCTAACACACTAGAAATTTCTAACATAGTAAATTCCTTTTAATATACTATGGTATGAAAAGCAGTTTTAAGATAAGGGCTAGAGTCTAGAAAGAACAAGGCATGATCGGATTATTGGAACTTTTAGCTCTAGCCCCCAATTTTTGGAAAGAGAAAAAGAGCTGAAAGTTAATTCTTTTTTTTTAATCTTTTTTTATTAGATATATTCTTTATTTACATTTCAAATGTTGTCACCTTCCCTGGTTCCTCCTCCCCCCAAAAATCCCATAAACCATCTCCCCTTCCCCAATCAACCCTCCTCCGCTTCCCTGTCCTGGTATTTGAAAGTTAATTCTTGATCAATTATTTGGTCAATTTTGCTTCCATAGTTAAGTTTTCATATAAAAATCAAAACGACTGGCCTCAGGGAACTTCTGAACAGCTAAATGGATGGATGGGAATGTCTGGCATAGCAGCACACTCAGGATACCAAAGTTCCATTCCTTTCCTACAGACTTTAATCTATACATTTTTTTAATCTAGCTATTCATCTGCATTTTTTGGTGATGCCTTTTATAACAGATGAGTAAGCATGTTTCTGTGTGATCATGATATGTGAATCTCTCTAGAAAATTACACCAGAAGATGGAGACAAGCAAACTGATTCATAATCAATTGCTCAGAAGTACAATAGAAAACCTACTATTGCAACTGTCATCTTTGGTAAGAAGCAGTCTCATGAAACAAATGACCCATCAAAAATTGAGTTTTAACTGAATTAGAGGACACCATGCTTGCTATAGAATCATCTGCTGCAGATTCTGGCAAAAAACTAATTACTGGTGAGGATAAAGCTCTAAAATATAGTCTGTAATCTCAGCATGGCTATGGCAATATGGGCAGTAGAGACAGGAGAGTCCTTAGAGAAGGTTGGGAGCTAGCTACCCTGGCACACCAAATGACAAACAACAAAGAAATCCTGTCTCAAACAAAGTTGTCCTCTGACTTCCACATGCACACATTCTCACACTTACACCAGAATAAGTATATATACAAACAGTAAAAAATAAAAAAATTCAAATCTTTAAAATACTTAGTTTAATAAAACATGTAAATTTTAATGTGTTGAGTGCTTTAGTTTACTTATGTCACAACTTATCTAAAGAAATTCTAATTATATATTATTTGGAATATTACTAACCATAAACAACTCACCTCTTCTTTTCCCAGTGTTAACAAAACGTCTTCAGTTAGGGGAATTACTACAAAAATAAAAATAAAACAAAATCATATCTCTTAGTTAATTTTCAAGAATTTAATTTTATGGCTTTTCTGAGATAACTCCTTTCTATTTCACTCATGTATTACCAAACTTTTATAAAATATATTCATTTTGATAACGTCTAGATTAATATTTTTACACATATAACTGCAAGTATATAACACTGAATAATTTGATATCTATGCTTTTATTTAAGTTCTTTTCTTTCCTAAGGCCTAAAAACACGCTTAGAAATGTTTATAAAAGGGGTTGCTTGGGTTATTTTCTCTGTAGTCAAAGATCCTATAAATATGTGAAAGCATTCACAAACACAAAAGTTTTATTTCTTATCACGATTGGTATTATAAAAATAGCATACCAGATATTTTACCTTTGTTTTCACACAGCAGAACTCCCATGGTACAGAAGTAACTCGTCATTTAATAACTTCATAATATCTTATGTGTATGTATCATATTGTAGTGTTAATTTCTGAAAATGAGTACTAGTATGAAAATGAGTCCAACCATGGACTGGAACTTCTAAAACCATGAGCCAAATAAACTTTGACTAGTGATAAATTGTTTATTCCATGATTTTTTTTTTCAGTAACAGCTGGCTGACACAAGAACGAACCCTTTTCAACAAATGCAATGCAAAGAGTTTTTGAGACTACTTACAATGTTAAGGAATATATTTTGTGTGTATTTTTTCATAATTAAACATTTAGAAAACAGTACTTTAGGAGAGCTGTGGAACTGTAACAAACGATTTACCATCATGTTGCTGAAATGTTAGTAAAGAAGAAAGAGGCTGAAAATATATGAAATAATGTCAGAGTATTTCTCAAGTTTTGCAAAAAATATTTCTCTATATATTTATGAGAGTGAACATCAGATAAGGTAAACCTAAAGAAATTTATGCCAACATAAACTGCAACTTCACCTATAAGCTAAAATTCTTCAAAGTAGCCAGGAGGAAAAACAAAGTCACACAAAGAAAACAGTATTTTACTGTACTTATAGCTAGGAAGGCAGAAGTAGCAGACTCATCAGGTGATAAAGAAGATAACTACAAATTCTAAGATCAGTGAAAATATTCTTTAAGAATGAAGAAATAAAAGATATTCTCAGACATAGACAAATGCATTGAATTTGTCACTAATTATCAACCACAAAAATGACTGACTGAAGTTCTTGAAACAAAAACAATATGCTCTTTCCTTTCTCCTGCTATCTTGATCTATATACCTAATTGGCTTAGCTTGTGAGCACTAGAACATGAGTTTGATACCTAGAACCCATATTTAAAAAAGAAAAAGAAAGAACCCTGAGCATGGTGGTATGGGTTTGGATTCAGAGCGCTAGGGAGACTAGGATGGATCCCCAGGGCTCACTAGTCTGCTGGCCGAGCCTACTTGATGAGTTCCAATCAGGTGAGAGACCCTGCTTCAAAAAGGAGAAGTAGATGACACCCAAGGAACAACATCTAATGCTGTTCAGTGACCTCTGTACTCACTTACATACAGATGTTCCCAGCCACACATGTATACAGTTCCTCAAAACACATATGCACTCAAACACTTTAATGACGTTACCATGATTTTTTACAATCACAAGAAGATAAATCATTTTAACAACTTGAGAAAAGCTTTGAAGTGGATCTAAGTTGAGCTGTGTTGATTCCTGACCTACAGAAACTTTATGTTTATAACTATACTCAGACTATAGACCTACAAAAATTGATATTAAATCAATATGCTGTTTTGTACAACTTTGAAAAAAAACCTAAAACTTTAAAAAAACTTAGTAACAGTCATTAAATCTACCGAGGTTCATTCAATTAGTCTCTTAATTTTTATGTTTAAAAGTTTCAATGATGAAAACGAAACCAAAATAAATCATATTGACCTAAAAAAAGTCATCAATCATATTGACCTAAAAGACTGATGATTAAAGTGGCAGCTGAACTCAATATTTAGTAACTGGTTATGTTTGAAATACAAAGAAAAATCTAGGAGATATCTAAAACATATATAGTTCAACAAATACCAGTTCATGAACTGGAGATATCATAAATTGGGTATTTTAGATAAGATCTAGGATGGGCCAAAAAACCCAAGTCCAATGCTGCAGAGAATTCTTCTTTGAACATATACATATGAGAAAGTTATTATGGACTGGAGTATGCTAACCCTAAATTCATGTTTAAAGTCTAATACCCAACATCCAATATTGGATCCAATATTCAATCAGTAAACTCAAAGTGACTGATAAGTAATTAAGTTAACATATTATTAGAATGAGCTCTAATCCAATGAGAATAAGATAAAGAGAGGCACAGGGAAGCACACATGAAGACAATAAAAGAAGACTGCTATAGTTTGAATAAATGTTTCGCCAAAGTCCATGTGTTAAAGGCTTGGTCCTCAGGACTATCTTACATGGGAGGTACTATAAAACCTTGGAACCTAGTAGTCTTTAGATCATTAGCAGCACAGCTCTTTAAGAGACTATGGGTCCCTGGTTTCTTCTCTGCTCCAAGGCTCATGATTTGAACAGTTTGTTCTGATGCATGTACCCCACCATTACCACCAAGCAAAAGATGTTTCTAATATTAAATCAGAACTTCTAGGACATTTTTAAGGATACTTATTTCAGGTATTTTCTTAGCACTAGAAGGCTGACAGTACAATAGCCATTTAAAGCCAATTAGAGACCCTAGAAGAAATCAACTTTGCTGGCAACTTGATCTCAGGTCATGTGACAGTTAATCTCTATTGTCAATTTCATAGGATTTAGAATCACACAGAAATAAGTTCCTGGCCATGACTGTGACAGATTTTTCTATATTAGGTTAATTGAAACAGGATCATCCACCCTAAATGTATACATTACTATTCCATGGGCTAGAATCCCAAGTGATTTAAAACAAACAAACAAAAACAAAAACAAAAATAAAAAACAAGTTGAACATAGCATTCACCTCTCTTTCTTCCAAACTGGACACCAAGTGACTTGCTCTTGTCACCTTACCTTTCCTGCCATAACTACATCACATCCTCTAGAACTTTAATGCAAAAGCCTTCCTTCTTCAAGTTTCTTCTGTCAGGTATTTTGTAACAATAAAACAAATTATTAATGGAGTATGCTAGGATCTAGAACTATGATGAAATAAATTTCCAATGTTTCCACTACATACAATGTTTCCCATTATACTATGTAAGATTCTTTGTTACAGCCTTAGTAAACTAATTCAGAAGCAATATTACAGATCTAACACGCAGAAGCCTAAAATAGCTGGTATAGCATGTACAATAACAATTGAATAAAGCTAAGTATGACAGTGGTACACATCTATTATGTTTGCAGCGAGGCTGAGGCACAAGTACCCTAAGTTCTAGGCTACGCTTACATAGCAGAAACCCTGTCTCTGAAAACAAACAAAAGAACAGCAGCTGAGTACACATCTCTAGAGAAAACCAATTTAACAGCTGCATAAGAGATGCTCAGAATATGGCTAAGAAGAAAAATGTATATATGGTTAAAGGCTAATTTTAAAATTACAACTGTATATCACCACTATATTCTTACCTGAAGTGCTAAAATTAAAGGCTATGAAGCAGTAATGCGAAAATGTGAAACAACTAAGGAATTAGCATAAGTAAATAAAACCAAAGACAGAGATGATAGTATCCTAAGGAAAGAAGATAGCCTAAGACTGCTATGTGAAGAATCACCAAAACTGACACAATAATATAGAAAAGGAAGGCTAAAACTTAAAATGGTTGCAGTAAGGCAAGTCAAAGGAAAAGTAATGGGAAGAGAAGAAACAAAATAGATGTGGGGAACAAAACAGAGCAATCTATACAGAAAATCAAACACAAAAATAAATGGCTCAGGAAGCTTAGACTTTCACAGTATTAGTAGTAGTAGTAATATCTACTAGTTGGGTATTGCTGCTATAACATTTTAAGCCATCTTCCATTCTTTAAATATAGGCAAAAAGTATATTTGGTTCCCACTGGACAACTCAAGAAATAGCATAAAAACTAAATGTTTCCTATTCCAAAAAGCAAATAAAGTAACTTTTCACTGTGCAAATTTCATTTATTAACAGTTCATAGTTTCTACTGAACATAAGGCAATGTTTTTTAGGGTAAAATAATTACAATAATAAAGTCTTCACAGTTCAAGTTATTATGCTCTAAGATAGAATTTAATGTAGAAAAGAAAATTGGAGTGGGTCCTAGTATCAACCATGGGCAATTTCAAAAACAAATGGCTCTTGCCATTCTTGAAGTCATTAATTTAATACCCTATTAATTTGTCTACAATATACAAACCTAAAAGTAAGAATCTTACTTTCGGGTTTTCTTTGGTTCCATTGACCAAGTTCAGCAGTCAGACATTTCATTTGTATAATAAGTAATGAGAGCTATTAAAAAAAAAGAGAGTTCAAGTTATTTCTTATATAATACTGATGAAAATATAATTAATACAGTAATAATAGTTATAAAATAAGTGGATAATAAAATAGTATCACCAAACATATTCTATTATAATAACTATAGCTCATAAATGGCTTTTTGCAGCTATGATATGCTATGCTATGGAATATAATAAATTTGGCCTTCTTACCAAATCCTAAAGAACCCAAGCACATCACATTTACTTCCTAAATATATCTTAAGAAAACAAAACAAACAAACAAAAAAGCCATGATATTGACACAGAAAGACATTCTCCCCCTCCAAAAGAAAGAATAGCACGTTATGTCTTGCTAGCATTTTCAGTCACATTTTTCTTAAATATGTTCATTTCTTCTCTGTGATCTTTCAAAAATATTGTAACTGCTTTTAGTTCTGCTTCAAAAAAAAAAAAAAACAAACCAAAATATAATGATGAGACTGGTTCCAGTGTCACACAAAAAAAGCATTTTTATTATATATTAGTAGTTTATAAAATGTATATATACTTTATCTTGAGAAAAAAATTATGCTGAGTGTTTTTGGTATGATGACAAATTTGATTCTCCTATAAAATTTCTAAAAATAAGGCAGCAGTAATATTTCAAAGTTATACATTATAAAAGTTTTCTCCATATGTCTATCTGTTTGCTTTATAAAGGAATTGTCAGGTAAGTGATATATGCTTGCAAATCAGCCCTCCAAGACTCAGTTCAAGATCAGCTTCAGCAACAGAGCAAGTTCCAAGCCAGAGTAAACTACATAAGACCCTGCCTTTGAAAACAAACAAATCACAGAAAACTGACTTTTGAGTGATAGAGGTATGAAGGTACTATGCATACAGAAATGAGGCATCAAAGCAAAGCAGCAACTGCTACTTCTTAAAAGGCCTGCACATTGATCAGCCCTTGCCTTGGATTTGTGAACCTGGAATGATTTCAAGACAGTTTCCAACACCCGAACTCTTTAAGAGTGGCTTCCAATGTCAAAACTATTGAAGCAAAGAATATGGTTTATGTTGAATACTTGCTTTACCTTCTTGTATTTTAATTATCTGCTAGGCAGAGTTTTAGATGCCAAGTTTCTGGAAGGGTAAACAATGTTTCACATCACAAGTTGACAGGCTAATATAAAGTGTTAAATGACTCTATTGTGAGACAACCCTGAAAGTTCATATCTTGTTTCCTTTCAACTTTAAACCACATACCTTTTCACCTTGCTGATTTGACTCTATCATTTCACTATCAAATCTCAGTCATAAGTAGATTATATATTAAGTCCTATGCATCTGCTTTAAGATTCATCAAACTTATGGTGGTGGCGCACGCCTTTAATTCCAGCACTTGGGAGGCAGAGGCAGGCAGATTTCAAGAGTTCAAGGCCAGCCTGGTCTACAGAGTGAGTTCCAGGACAGCCAGAGCTACACAGAGAAACCCTGTTTCAAAAAACCAAAAAAAAAAAAAAAAAAATCACCAAACTTGTAAAAGATCACTTTAGAACTCTGAACACAATAGGAAACTTCAAACTACACTCTGGTTGTTTATAACTTAGGACAGTACGTGTTTAACAGGTTTAGAAACACTCCTCTGAACGTCAGTGCTTGGTGCACTGTGTGAACCACAGGTCTAGTGTCCAATGATTCATATTTAGTAAGGTCTTAATTGCTACAATAAAGCAAACATATTTTCCAAAGAAAAGTCATAGGTTAGTTATATATAGAGTCTATACATAGTATATATATATATATATATATATACACACATTTTTATGGATTCAAAAATAACATTATGAGTTCCAATATTTGGTGCACAAAAAATTACAGTTGTATTATCTTGATGAATTGTTCCTTTTTTTTAACATGTAGCATCCTGTTTTATGTCTTCAAATTAGTTCTGGTTTGAAGTTTCTTTTGTCAGATATAAAGATAACTATTCTGTTTGTTGACATTTCCTGTTTCTTTGGTATTTTTTTCCCATTCCTTGATACTAAGTTTGGAGCACCTTTGCTGAATAACTGTGTTTTTTGGAGACAATATTTAATTGGTTCTTGGGTTTGTTGTTTTTTAATTTTATTATTTATTTACTTATTTATTTATTTAGGTTTTATCGAGACAGGGTTTCTCTGTGTAGCCCTGGCTGTCCTGGAACTCACTCTGTAGACTAGGCTGGCCTTGAACTCAGAAATCCACCTGCCTCTGCCTCCCAAGTGCCAGGATTAAAGGCCCACCACTGCCTGGCTATTGTTTTTTATTTTAAACAAAAGAGTTTCCCAACCATTTAAAGATATAGGTGTTAGAGTCCATGAAATGGTTCAGCAGGAAAAGTGGTTTTACATAAGCCTGGCCACCAAAACTCAAATCCTGAAACACATGTAAAGGTGAAAGAAGAGTACTGACTTCATAAAGCTGTTCTCTCTCTCTCTCTCTCTCTCTCTCTCTCTCTCTCTCTCACACACACACACACACACACACACACACACACACTAATTAATTTTAAAAAGAATATAAATATTAACAAGGCCATTATATTGGAATTAATATAAACTTTTTGTACAAAAAGAATGAATTTTACTTACCTTTTTCTAGAATGGAATATAAAAAGTTCATACCTGAGCATTTGAGTTAGTGAGTGTCTCGGTTCCAATAAGTGATAATTTATTCTGACACTTGATTCAAAAAGTAAAGAAAAACAAATGATACACTTACAAACCATAGACAATTCCCTTCTCCCTTTTTTACACAAGCCCAATAGAACACCCTTTTAAAAACATAAATGTGCAACTACAGTATTTATTTAAATTTCCACAGAAGATGAGGAAGGCAGTTAAACTGATTCTAAAGTGAGTGCATTAAAAGGAAAAAGCAAGAGTTGTATATGTAGCTAAGTAGTAGAGCACATACAGAAACTTTGGTTGTATTTTGTCCCTCTCCAAAGAACAGTGACTATTAGAATACCTAGTAGCTAGAATGAATTATAAGTCACATAATGGGGGAAAAAAGGGAGGTAAGCAAACATGTGAAAAAGTACTATAGAATAATAACAAAATAAGTAAGTAGTTAACATAAAATGCCTCCAAGAAAAAAAATTTAAGCCGGGCGGTGGTGGCGCACACCTGTAATCCCAGCACTCTTGGGAGGCAGAGGCAGGCGGATTTCTGAGTTCGAGGCCAGCTTGGTCTACAGAGTGAGTTCTAGGCCAGCCAGGGCTATATAGAGAAACCCTGTCTCGAAAAAAACAAATAAAAAAAAAATGCCTCCAAGAAATATTGTTGTGCCTGACTTTAACATCCAACAATGGTTGTCTTTGATAGGTAAAAATATGAGGATCTAAAGTCTTATCTGTCCTCATATCTGGTTGTAGTAATTTTCTGTAAAATTTAGTTATTTTTAAAATACAAGTTTCTATAGTGGAAAACAAAATTAATTATAAGAATTATTTAGTAAATATAGTAATGATATAAACTACCAAGGATTTTGCCAAAATGATTTTTTAAAATATGTAATTCATACAATTTCGTGAAAAGAGCAGGATGCTCTCTATAGTCATAAAAATTTCATCCAGCCCTCCTGCTGACACTTTACTGGAGTAGGATTCTACATATGTCTGTGGTTTATATCATATATTAAAGAGAAAATTTTTACCAAAATAACATAGTGTATCAAGTGTATCTCAGTAAAATAAAGAAATGTACATAATTTCAAGGTCAACATTTTAATTTTCTAATTTGTTTCACTCATAATACTTAACTATGCACTAGTCTACTGCTATATTCTCTATTTTGGGTAATAATCCAGGCAACATCTACTGGCCTAAACAGATACTGAAATGATTCATGATTTCCTCTAATCTGGCATTTATTAACTTTGTGTCCTTTAGTTCCAACCTCATTAAAATCTTTTGAATTCATTCTTGCAATGACAGTATTCAAGCCTTCATTACTCCTTAACAGGATGACTACTAGCTAGATTCGCTTAAAACATCCTGTTTCTGTACTCTTGTCTTAAAACACAACAAAACAATTTTTTTGATGTCGCCAATCATTTCACAGTGAATTTCAACCTTTTAGTGATCTCCCATTGAACATATTCTACAAGAATCCATGTTCTTGTTCCAGGTTAATTCTCTGCAGTTTCAAGTCACAAGATTTCCTTTTCCTAGTATATATTTTACATAATATCTTACCTAGATTTCTCTAACCTCTTTAAACTACACATTCAGGCTTTCCTATTTTTGTCTTGTCCTAATTTCAGAGGCTCTTAATTCCCTGTTTGCTTCTTATAGAAAGCTAACCTTGATTCCTTCATACTGCCTTACACATTTCTCCTAAGTATAATTTTTTGCATTCTATCATAATACTCTTAATGGTACATTATATACAATATTATGAATGGCCTTTATAAGAAAAAAAAAATCTCCCTGAGAGCCAGAACTACCATTATTTTTTTTCTCTTTCTACAGTTTTCTAGTATAAAATTTCTTAAAAGAATGCTTTTAGGTATAAAATTTATACAAATAATTTATAAAAAAATAGCTATGTGGAAACTAACATGGTTTCTTTCCTAAGTCTATTATGTAAATATTATATTATCTAATATATCATTTTTATCTTTTGATACTTACATCTTCCATGTCTTTCCACATTTCCTCACATTGTTTAATAAGCTCTTCCTCTGTATCTATAAAGGCTTCCACATCTGTAGTAGTATCTGGATCCACTTCTTGCTGATTCTCTGACATATCCTTTATAGTTTTCTTCACCTTACTGCAACAACTAACATAAAAAAAACATACATGCATTTAACTATTTGCTGAATAGACAATTTGCTGAGTGACTAATAGACAAAAATCCTTTCTATTGAAAGAGAAACATGACCACACTACTGTTGGAGGGAATACTGCAGAACAGCAATTATAAAAAGGAATACGGATGTTAGCAAAAATTACAAACAGAACTACCACAGGATCCAGAAATTCCACTATTAGATATATATCCAAACAAAGGAAACTAGCATGTTGAAAAGATGTTTACAATCTTGTTTACTACAGCACCATTCACAATATCCCAGATATGCAATCAACTTAGTGTCCACTAACTGAAGAATGGATTTAAATTTGAAGAAGTTCAATTGTAACAGGAGAGTCAGTAGAATAACAAGAGTGCAAAATTTAGGTAGGTGAGTAGATGGTAAGAGCTTGTGGAAGTTGTGTGTGAATTATTTCTTCCAACTAAGTGAGATGATTCCTAAGGTCTACTGTGAATAAATCAAGAGAAGGAATTTGAATTTTAACAACAGATACAGCCAGGTGTTCCAAACCATGCCTTTAATCCCAGCACTTTGGAGGCAGAAGCAGAGGCAGGTGGATCTCAGTCCTTTCGAGGACAGCCAGGACATAAAAGAAAAATCCTGTCTCAAAAGGGGGCAGGGCCTAGAGAAATAGCTTATCACATAAAGGCTAAGGTTTACAACCAAAATTTTAAGAGTAGAGGGGGGAAAGGTATGCAGAATGGCTATTTGGTCTTTAAGAAAAATCAAAGAATATAAAGCAACTTTGTATAGTAGCCCACTTTAAATTATTAATTAGTGGCCCAATTAAAATGACAAAACTTACCAGGAGTAATGAAAAGTGACACACGATTAATATTGATTGCTGTAAAGAACAGGAAACTATAGTGTATCATGAGGTTTAAAGTTGGGTAATTTTCAGGATGTGGACAGTAAGTTACACCATCAGATGCATATCAGAATAAACACCATCCCAATGTTTATTTTTTACTCACATGTAATTTTTAAGTTTTAAATTGCTTAAGTTACCAACGGAGAAGTTGTACACGATGCAACTTTGTTGTTGGAATAGATAGAGCACGATATCAATAACGCAATTCTCCCCAAATTGGCCTCTTTTACCTCATGAAAATCCTAAAGGCGACAAAAACTATGTCGCACTTGATGAGGAAATTTGAAAACCTATATAGAAATATACAGACCCAGAAGTAGCAAAGACTCATTGAATATCACTATGCTAATCGTTTAACAGGCAAGTGGAAACACAACACTCGCACAGGCTTCTTGATTTTCTAGTGTCACACACATACACATTCCAAGTCAAAAAGAATATTCTAATAATGGGAGCCCACCTTATACATTATAGTTATTTCAATATATAGTTTAGCTGATCGAAATCAACTTCATTCTTTTTAACCAAAAGTTCCTCCCAACCCCGCCCCTCTGCTTTTTCTTGAAAAACCAGGTAGGTTCTAGAATGGCATTGGCCTGGGAGGCCGAGAAGCGCGAGGCCTCCAGTTCCTAGGACGTAAGCGTCCGGTCTGGGGGACTTGGGTCCCTCCACCCCGCGAGCTGCCATCCTCCTTGACCGAAAACCTTAAGTGGGCCTTGCTTAGTCAGCCAGAGCTGGTTTCAACTCACCTCAAACCTCCGCTCTCCTCAGTGCTTTCGTCAACACAGCCAAGCCGCGCTGTTTACGCGCGCTGCTTGCTGATTGGACCAGCTGCGCCACCGTAGCCAATCAGGAGACGCTCCCGGTCGCTGACAGCAAAGGCTGCGCCGCGGCTCGAAAAACCCAGTTCCCTCGGTTGTCGCGCCTCTTCTGACGCCTCAGACAACATGGCGGCAGAGAGTGGTAGCGATTCGCAGCTGAGGAGAAGAAGGCGCCGGGACCCTGAGGGATCCGAAAAAACGGAACTGAGCGAGCGAGAACCGGCCCTGGCAGTGGCGGGGAGCGAAGGAAATGATGATGAGAATGAAGAGCGCTGGGTCGGGCCTTTACCGGTGGAGGCAACACTTGCCAAGAAGAGGAAAGGTAGCTGCGGAGAGCCGGCGAGCAAGCTGGACGGCTACTCTGGCGGAGTGGGAGGGTTGATCTCAAGCACGCCCGCCAGCGGGAGTGAGATTGTGGGTTTGTGCACTTAGAATGGACGGGCTTTACTGCATTTCCTCCCTAAATAGTGAGTTGGTGTTAGCATGGCGTGTTTTTCAAAGAAGGTAACGCTGTTGATTCCTGACTATCAGAGATGCTGCAAACTAGTACTTGTCTGTATTTCTGTGTTTGGATGCTTTTATTGACCTCATAGCTGCCTTGTGAAGTTGGAATTCCGAATAATGATTGAGGAGGTGTGGAAAGGAGCTCTCAGAATCATAAAGACTTTAAATTTTCAACCCTGACTCGTCTAGTAAAGAATTTTCAAACTCAGGGAAAGTTGCTTAAGCTACCTGGATTTGAAGCCATACTCGAGACAAAATAGAAGTGCTTTGCCACTAATGTGAATAAAAACAAGATTTTATATATTGAAGGTTGGTAAAGGGATAACATTTACTGGTTTAAAGACTTCTCTAGGAACTTGTTCGTAAATGTCTTAGACAGGGGTGTGTGTGTGTGTGTGTGTGCGCGCGCGCGCGCGCGCGCGCTTGCTTCTCAATTCTGACTGTGAAACAACTTAAAACCTTTTATTTTCAGAACAAAGCCCAAACTCCTTAACTTGTAATACGAGGCTTTTTGTTTCTCTTTTCTTCCCCATGCAGGGCTCCCAATTCTGTCCATTCTCAAAACCCTACCTTGTCCTTGAGCTCGACCTCTACTTACCTGTCCAGATACTGTGCAGTGTCTCTCTCCGGAATCATTTCTCTCCTTTAACCTCGCTAGCCTTGTAACAGGGCTGGGTTTTAGGTGCGGTGTTTTTTGAACATCGTAGAGTTCGTAGTTAGCTCCTTGCTTTTTCTGCCCAATCCTGTTTTTACAACTCCGTGGCACTTACTACTTTTTGTAGTTGTGTATTTATTCATGTGACTTTCTGAACACTGCTAGACTAAGCATGTAAGAACAAGGATCGTGCACCTTCTGCTCCAACACTTGATACAAATTTAACGAATATTTTATGACATTTGCGCTTTTATTATTTCAGTTAAATATTACAAGTACTGCTTAGGTGGAAGGAATGGGGGAAATTTAGGAAGGAAAACAAAACAAAATAAAAAAAACAGAAATTGAAATGCTGACATAGGAAACAAGTGTCTTATAAACAATAGAGTTGAGACAAGAATAGGTATATCATGTGAAAAAAATCTATTTCTTTAGCCTGCCAGATTTTTTTTTTTAAGCCAGCCAATGTAATATCGTGAGGAGGGAAAAAAAACTGAAAATACATACAAAAGAATTGTTACAAAAATATCATGTAAAACTTTATCTAAAATGACAAGTGTTTAATAATTTAAAATTTTTGGAAATGGAGCCAAGATTAGACTTTTGTGTGTACACTTTCACAGTGTTATATGGTTGGTTGTCAGTACATTAAACCATTTTTAAATATCAGTAGTAGTAGTGTTTTAGGTAGGACTGTTTTGCCTGCATGTATGCCATATGGGTGTCTGGTACCCAAGGAGTCCAGAAGAGGGAGGGCATCACTGGATCTGGAGTTAAAGATGGAAGAGCGCCAGTGCTCTTCTGAGCCTTCTACCTGACCCAAATTAAGCTGTATTTAATATTTTATCTGTTCTTATTGTGTGTTGGTGGGACTAGAGAGGCAGGAACACATAGACTTAGTACAAGAGTGGAGGACAGAGGACAAGCTTCTAGAGTTGGTTCTCTGCATCTACCTTTGTGTGGTGTCTAAGGATTAAACTCAGGTTGCTAGAAGCAAGCATCTTTACTCTGAGCCATCTTGCCTGTCTTAAACTATTTCTCAAGCAAAATAATTATGCCTTTCTCTTTCTTTAGTGCATGTTCCCTCAAATATATTCAAATGAATTAGGGAACAACAAAAGGAATCTGGAACAGATAGGAAAATATTTATTATAGCAGATTCCAACAAACAACAGCATTAAAAAGATAATGGAGTATCACTTTTATGAAAATGCCAAAATAAGCAGCCCAGGCTTGGTTTAAGCTCCAAATGTTCCTAGGCACTTCCTGTCCTAGTGTGTGTGGCCCTCAATTTCATTATCCTGAGTTCTTAGAATTAATGCTGGAATTCTAATTAATAACCTAGCTCCAAGCTGAGAACTGAAGAAGGGAAGAAAGAAAAACTTTTAAAAGATATATATATATAAATTATCACAAAATATTAGTCCTAACCCTTAATATACAGTTGCTGCCATTAAGCAAATGTTTGGAGGCACATGTAAGAATGGGGATTCTGTTACTCAAAAAAAAAAATCATGGAAAAGCAGTTTGTCATACATAATTTTGAGTGTGCAGTATAGCAGTAACAAGAACCTAACAGTTTGTCATGTTTAATTTGCCAGCTTTATATAAGCAAGTGTGATCTTTTTATTTGGAAACAATACATTTTTTAGAAAAAAATTATACTAGTAAACTTGATCATGGCTCATCATAAAATTAAGATTTTTTTGATGTTCATCGATTTTCCATTTTTCTAGATTTCCCATTGTTATAATCTTAGAAAACTATCTGAAAGGCACTCAACTAGATTTGTTAGGATTTGCTCAGCTATAAACATCTAAGTGTTTTACTTGTTTTCGTGCTTCAGGTCTTTATTATGATTCTTCAATAGAGGAATGGTGTCTTCAAACATACATCTTACAAATAGCTGTCAGCTTTTGTTAAATTAACACTTCTGGTTTCTATGTGATTATAGAAATTGTTATTTTCCTAAAGCTTTATATTTCTTTAAACATTCATAGAGCCAGACCACTCACAATTATCAAAACCTTTGAAACAGGAGCTATCGGTATAGCTCAGTTGTGAGAAGCACTTGCTGATTCTCCAGAAAACCTAAATTTGATTCCCAGGACCCACATGAAACTGCTCATAGACCAGCTGTAATTCTAGTCCAGATAGATTCAACATCCTCTGTTGGCCTCATTGGGTACCTGTACACACCTGACATACCCTGGAACAGACATAAACTCTTTGAAATAGTTTTCATATAATCCCAGGGAACCTATCATAGTAACTTCTGAAATAATAAAAGTTATGACTGGTATTAACAAATAATGGATTTTTGTATCCCATATGTTTATTGAAAGAAATTATAATGTAGAAGGTAATATGAAAATTTATAAAATTCTAAATAATCATGTTAATTTCATTCATTAAAAATACTTTTTTACCTCCTTCCCCAGTTCTAGAGTTCGAGAGAGTCTATCTTGACAATCTCCCCAGTGCATCCATGTATGAGCGCAGTTACATGCACAGAGATGTTATCACACATGTGGTATGCACCAAGTAAGTATGTCATACTTTGTTTTTTTACTATTTTAATTTTATGCTCTATGTATGAGTGTTTTGCATATGTCTCTGCACCACCTGCATGCCAGGTACCTGCAGAAGCCAAAAGAGTGCATTAGATCTCTCCGAATCAGCATTGCAGACCTTACACTGTAATCTGCCATGTAGGTGTTAGGAATTAAACTCGGGTCCCCTTAAACAGCAGCCAATGCTCTCAACTAGTGAGCTGCCTCTCCTGCCCCAAGTATGTCATAGTATACATTCTTAAAAAACAAAAAGCCTATTGAAGGAGTCAAATACTGTTAGTCAATGTTTGCTTTGACATTACTCAGCTCTGTTTTGGAAGGTAACTTTAATTTGTTTTTTTTAATGTATACAGAACAGATTTTATTATAACCGCCAGTCATGATGGGCATGTTAAATTTTGGAAAAAAATAGAAGAAGGAATTGAGTTTGTTAAACATTTTCGTAGTCACCTTGGTAAGAACTTTATAATTTTTTTGTAGATCCTGTTTAAGCTGTACTGTTTTTAAATTCCTTTAAAATATTGTGCTGTTTTCCTTTGAGTTGTGGGTCTTTATTTTATTTCTTTACCAGAATGTTTTACTTTTATTTTTTGAAATAGGAATTATTGAGAGTATTGCAGTTAGCTCTGAGGGAGCATTGTTCTGTTCTGTCGGTGATGATAAAGCAATGAAGGTGTTTGATGTAGTGAACTTTGACATGATCAATATGCTGAAGCTTGGGTAAGTGTTTTATAAAGTGTGTGTGTGTGTATTTAACTTAGTAATGTACATGTAAACTAAACTTTACCATATCACGGGCTATTTTTGAACAGACTATATTATCTTATCAGTTGTGGATTTACATAGAAAAGTCAGGGAACATCCTTGTGTTGTTTGGAGGCTTCTTCTTTTTTCATTCAAGTTTCTTTTTGTTATTTGTTTGTTGACATACAGTTTCTCTGTGTAGCCCTGGCTATCCTGAAACTTGTTCTGTTGATCAGGATGGCCTAAAACTAAGAGATCCACCTTGAAATTTTCAAACAGTGTTATGACAAAGATTCATCATATCCAGCTAATACTACTTAGTAAATTGAAGACCCATCATGTCAAACTGCTGATAGAATAAATTTCTTGCAATATTATACTTACTTTGAAGGTACATGTATATTTATATGGCTCATAGATAAGTTTAAAATTTGCTATTGATTTTAAACTTGAGAGTATATTGATACTGATGTTCAAATTATGTGGTTTAATAGTACAGAAATAAGACTTGCACATTGTTTTAAGCATGATTTTTTTTAAAAGATAACATACTAATTATCTATATCCAAATAAATATTAATGTAAAAGTCATACCGTTATTAGAATGTTTGGGAACTTGCTTTGCTTGAAAGACATAAGCACAGACCTTAAGCTACACAACTTTAAAAACAAGCTTTTACCCCCACAGAGCCAAGGTTTGATGAAAGCAATTTCGTTTCTTATGAGGGCTGTCTTCCTGCTTCTTAGCATTTCCTCATTTGGTTAAAGAAGGCAGGAGTTGGGGCAGATGAAGTCAAGGGCTCATTAGATTAGGCACTCATCCTTATGAGCTCATTTAGTCCTAAATCTAGAAAGGTTTAGCTCATTTTGATAGTCCTAGAGAGTATATAAAAAGTCCTACTATGGACTGAATTATGTCTATAAACAAATCTAAACTTTGGAATATGTAATCAGATTTTATGAGCCACAAAAGAAAGCCAGTGTTACTCTATTTGACTAGATTTACCTAACTTGACCTTTTCTTATTTCCCAGTTTGTTTCCCCAGACATTTGCTATTTTTGACAGTAACAAATAATTGAGCATTAGCTCTTTGAGAATTCTCAAAAGAGTCGATTTCAGAACTGATAGAAGTTCTAAATCAAGAGTTCAAGAAAGGTTCTGAGTATCAACACCATGGTGACTGGTATAACATTGTAACTTTAAAACTGACTACTTTGCAGGAGAAAACATATATTAAAAGTTTGGTATGTAGACTAAATACATCAAGTTCATTTTTGCACATTGTTCATCATAGAACATGTCCAGTGCTTACAGTTTTAATATCAAGATAAGGCAATAGTTTTCTTTTAAGCATAGTCAGAATCTAACTATTTTGATTATAAATGTCCCAAGAATGTATTTACAAAGTATACTATTACATGCTAACCTATTAAAAAGTTTTACATATAAACTGTTTATAGACACCCAACACCTCAGAATACCTTAAGGTCCAGATATGATTAAGTTTTCTAACTACGCAACCAAAATAAGTTTACAGTTCTCCTCTTGTGGATTGGTGTCATCATAGTTATTGTTGTTACACTGAAGACAGTAAAAAGGGAATTCAGCACTGGGGTATAGTTCAGAGGTGGAGCGAGCACTTCCTATGCACAAGGCCCTGGATTCTATTCCTAGTACGGCAAGAAGAAAAAGATTAAAAAGAAATTTAGTAGCTATTCTGAATAGTTCCTCCCTGTCTTTTACATTTAAGCAAAGAATCCCAAACTTCCTAATAGTTGGCCAGAGCATTTTGATTTGAATGATGGGCTATGGAGGGATGCAGATTGTATTGACCTTTTTTTTTCCTTCTCAATTTGTATCGGCTTTAGCTATTTTCCTGGACAATGTGAGTGGATATATTGCCCAGGAGATGCCATATCTTCAGTTGCTGCTTCTGAGAAGAGTACAGGAAAAATTTTCATTTATGATGGTCGAGGAGATAACCAGCCACTTCATATTTTTGATAAACTCCATGTATCCCCTCTTACTCAAATAAGACTAAACCCAGTTTACAAAGCAGTGGTGTCTTCTGACAAATCCGGAATGATTGAGTACTGGACTGGACCACCGCATGAATATAAATTCCCTAAAAATGTGAACTGGGAGTATAAAACAGACACAGATTTATATGAATTTGCCAAGTGTAAGGCATATCCAACCAGCATATGCTTTTCGCCTGATGGGAAGAAAATAGGAACCATTGGATCAGACAGAAAAGTTAGAATTTTCAGGTTTTTAACTGGAAAACTCATGAGGGTCTTTGATGAATCATTAAGTGTAAGTACAATTAAGTCAGATTTTACTTTTCTAATAGTCTATGTTTTGCTGTTTCATAAAGGATATTTCTCTACATAGATGCATATTGATGGTTACTTTCTCTTACCACATTAAAGAAACTATTCAGTTGTCTTTAATCTTGTATTGATGCTCTTCTCTCCATTGATCAAGTGATATTTCTTCACTATTGTTCTCAGCATTTGTTGAGGTGACACCACTGATGTCACAAGAGGAGATCAAGAAAAGTAAAGCCATGACAGAAGTTAAAATTCAGAATGAGAACTTGGCAAAAGAAAACAAAGTTTCAGTTAAACTAATTATTTGCAATACCAAACATAAGTATAAGTGTGTGCATAGAAATTAGTAATAACTAGCATCCCACATTCTACAGGGGTGCTTTTTTTGGATTTGGGAGATGGCTGCCTAAAGTGGAAGAACTGCAGTGACTTAAGACTATGCAACTAGTCTAGTATAACAGAAATTGAATGTGAGATTTTATATGTTAGTATTTATTAGCTGAGATATTCAGGATCCACTGCATGTGTCAGTGCAGTTGTAAATCATGGAGGCCATACTTTGAATGCCAGAATATTGTAAAAAGATGCTATGGAAGCGTTTGACAAATTGCGTATTTATGAAAGGTATTTATATGGATAGATGGCTGTCTGTAGAACTTACATCTTGAAAGCTAAGTAAGTTTTAAGCAAAAATAATCATGAATCTCCCACTACTAAAATCTAGTCCAGCATTCTAGGTAATTTTGGGTACATAAATAAACTGTACGTAGAGACAAGAATGCTGAACTGTAAGATCATGCATTCATGACTCAAACTCTTAAGATACCTCTTGTTTTTGTAGTTCTATATATTTATCTTTCTTCCTTTGTCTAGAAAATGTTGAAATTTTAGTTAACATAAACATGAAACATATAAGTAAATGAGATATAAGTCTAGCTTATTATCATCCATAATAAAGTGTTAGCTACTGTCTGGTGTCGTACATGTCTGAAATGCTGAATAACAAGATCCTATCTTCTGTAAGGTTTTTGGAATAGGAAGAAAGAATTCATGATGTAACCCAGATTTTGAAAATGGTTCATTAAATATCAAAAGTAAACCAAATTTCCAAACTATAAATGATTCCCCTAAAAACCATTGTTTTCCAAACACATTCATCTAATATTAGTTAACTGCTCATATCAAAATGACTTGAAACAGTTTCTGATGTTCTAATTTTAATATAGCAAGATAGTAGAGTTATTTAACAGGGGGCTGGAGAGATTGCCAGTGGTCAATAGTGTTTTACTGTTCTTGCATGGGACCCTAATTCAGTTGCCAGTACCCATGATAGCTCATGTCTACCTGTGTCTACAGGTCCAAGAAATGTTACATTCTCATTTGGCCTCCACAGGCACCCACATAAATATACACAGATACATACATACATAATTTTTTGAAAAATTATTCAACAAAATGTAATATTTACCATGTATTCTTTTCATGATTCTCATACAGGATTTCACAGGCCATGTGTAGCTGAATTGCCTGTTATGAATAGCTACTATTCCAGTGACTCACTTTGTTTGTTTGTGGGAGGTGAAGAAAGGGTTTACCCTGTCATCTATGCTGGCCTGGAACTTACTGTGTAGCCCGGGCTATTCTGACTCATCTTCCGAAATGCTGAAATTACAGGTTTAGACTAGCCAGTCTACCTGCCATGTAACTTGACTCCTTGTTGTATCTAGACCAAATAGAAATGAGCCAAAAGTACTATACATATAATATTCTAAAGCAGTAATATAAAAATGATTTTCCATTTATTAGCTGTTATAGAAATGGTAATATTTTATGTATACTAGGTTGAATAAAATAAATTTTTTTACTTTATATAATGTACCTACTAACAATTTTAGTTGCTTATGTGAATTGAATTTTATTTCATTGAAAGTGCTACTCTGAGGCTTCTAAAGAGCAGGTGTATCATTTTTTTAAAGAAAGCACTAGTTATATAAACCAACTGGTTTAGTGTGTTTGTTTCTTTTTTCTTTTTTTTTTTCTTTTTTTTGGGGGGGGGGGTGTTTTCGAGACAGGATTTCTCTGTGTAGCCCTGGCTGTTCTGGAACTCACTCTGTAGACCAGGTTGGCCTCAAACTCAGAAATCCGCCTGCCTCTGCCTCCCAAGTGCTGGGATTAAAGGTGTGCGCCACCACCGCCTGGCAGTGTGTTTGTTTCTTAAGTTAAAAAATCAGTAACTATTAGTGTAATGTGTTTGAAGAAGGGGATGATGGGGATCAAACTCAGGGCCTCAAGCATTTAACCCTCAAGTCAGCTACACACCCTAACATACAGATTGATCATTTGTATGTTGTTCTGTTTGAGACTGGGATACACTCACTGTGCTCCCACCCCAGAGTTTAGACTGAGGGAATTACAGCCAGGAACAGCCCACATTGGGCTTGAACTATTTGTGATTGAAGTCAACAGTGTCTTCTTTAACTTCCTGTTTATAGGGCTTAGAATGCCTCTAAAATTGTGTGAGTATACACGTTCTTATAGGCTCTCAATGTGTTCCTTTTTTATTTAGCGCTCAGTCTTAATTTATATATGCATGTGTGAGTATGTATATAAGTATGTATGTATGTATGTAGTTATGTTGTTAATGCTTAGTTTATTTCCTAGATGTTTACTGAACTGCAGCAGATGAGGCAACAACTACCAGACATGGAATTTGGCCGACGAATGGCTGTAGAGCGTGAGCTGGAGAAAGTGGACGCTGTAAGATTAATTAATATCGTTTTTGATGAAACTGGACACTTTGTGCTATACGGAACCATGCTGGGCATTAAAGTAATAAATGTAGAAACGAATCGGTAAGCTTTAACATGATTTGTATTTTAAATGCCATTATTGGGGATCATTTCCTCCATCAGGGGAACAAGGAGAGTTTTGTTTGTTCCAAAGAGAGTGGAAAGGTCCCAAAAGCCTAACCTTAACCAAATGTTTTGACTGGATCTTTCTGTGGTCTGTCAGTTGTTTATACTCTTGTGTAAAAAGTTTCCACTTGTGTTTATAAAATAAATGGAAAGAAGATATGCTTAGTTTCAAATTTGGGGGGAATGCAGTTTCTCTTTTTTTCTTCCTTTTTTTTAAAAAAAAAAAAAGGTTCA